>NW_027532848.1:594639-598670 GCF_008692635.1 Crocuta crocuta
TTTTCTGTAGGTCAAAAGTCTGGGCATGGTTTATCTTAATTCTCTGCTGTAGGGTGATATCTCACAAAGCTCCACTCACGGTGTCAGCCAGGATAGATGTCTCATCTGAAAACTGAACTGGGGTTGGATCTGCCTCCCGGCTTACATGGCTGTTGGCAAGATACAGTTCTTCATAGGTTGTTGGAGTGAGGGCCTTAGTTTGTTGCCTGAGGTAGATTCAAATCCTTGTCATATGTGACTCTCCAACATGGCATTTTGCCTTATCAAAGCCAGGTAAGAGAGAAAGACTGATAGCAAGACAGAAATTGCAATATCATATGGCTTAAAGTGATACCTTGTTGTCTTTGACATATTCTGTTTGTTCGAAGTGAGGCACAAATCTTGCCTACTCTCAAAGGGAGAAGATTGTGCCAGGACATAATACAAGGAGGTGGGAATCACTGTGTGCCATTTTAAAGTCTGCCACCATAGAGTCTATTCATCTACCTGTTGGCATTTGAAAATACAGGTAATAATTTAGGATTCCCCTAAAACATACCTTTTTATGTTTGTACATACACCACTTTCATCATTAGGGAAATGTTTGACATAGCCTTTGTGTGTAATATTATTTGAAGAAATTGAAATTGACCTTTCCAGGTTTTGAAAAGTATATGGGATTAGGGGAAACTAGGTTGTCATAAACAAGATTTGCACTGGATTATGGCATACCTTCTCTTAAGATACTATGGGATCTACTCCTGAAACCAATACTACACTGTATGTTAAGAAAGTTGAATTTAAGTAAAGAAAAATTTTAAAAAGATACTATGGGACAGAAAGCACTGAGGCTTCAAAGTATAGTTGATTCTGATTTATCTACGTTTCATGCAGAGTTTCTCATGCTAATTTAAGCTCTCAAATTTAGTATATGTTATTTTCTTTTCATAAAATAAATGGCCATGTAACTCCAGTTACTTTCTTAAGGGTATTATGACAAGCATGCCCTAGTGAAATTTGGGGATATCCTTGAAGTACTTTTAATGCTCTCCTTTATGTTAGGAACTCTGTTTTGAAGTAATTTTTTTCTAGTCACTAAAATCCTTACTCTGTTCATGAAGAACTCTGCCTCTGTTGATGAAGTTGTACTGCAAATAGAAATGTCAAAATATGACCAAAGTAGCGCTATATTTTTTATCTATAATGTACTTTTAAATATACATTTTATTTGTATAAATAGAGATTTATACTCACATTTGCTTTCAATATTCACAGAAGAATTTTCACATGAATTTTTGAAGTGAGGATGGCATGGGACACTGTTTATTGTGACAATGATTCTCATAGTCCATGTTTTTAAATGACAACTTCATTGTGTTTAATATAGCTGTTTTTATAATATTTCAAATGTTCCTGAGAGAAAAGTAATCAAAATAAGAAACCACGAAAAATAATCCATACTTGTTCAAAGCTTCATCAGTTTTTATTTGAACAAAAACTCGACAAACCTCCAACTTCTCCATTTACATTGGTGCTGTCCACTGCCAACCATATAAGCACTGGAAATGTGTCTAGTCCAATAAGAAAGATTGAAATCTTGTTATTTACAACAATGTGGATGGAGCAAGAGAGGGTTCTGATAAGCGAAATAAATCAGTCAAAGAAAGACAAATACCATATGATTTCACTCATATATAGGATTTAAGAAACAAAAAGGATGAACATGGAGGTGGGGCAGAGAAGGAGGCAAACTATAAAACAGACTCTTAACTGTAAGAGTCAAACCATCAGAACAAACTGATGGTTTTCAAAGGGGAGGTAGATGGGAGATGGGCTACGTGGGTGATGGGCGTTAAGGAGGGCACTTCTGATGCGCACTGGGTGTTGTATGGAAATATTGAATCACTAAATTCCACATTTGAAACTAATATTACACTGTATGTTAACTAACTGGAATTTAAATAACAACTTGAAAAAGAAGAAAAAAAAACTGTAGCTAGTCCACATTGAGATGTGCTATGAGTACACAGTACTTCCCAGATAACAAAACTGTCATTGAAAAATAAAATATCTCACTAGTAATGTTTATATTGAATTCAGGGTAAAATAATAACAGGCCATATTGTTTTAAATTATAGTATGAAAATTAATTTTGCTTTTTTTTTTACTTTTTTAATGTCTAGAAAATTTAAATTTATATATGTGGCTTACGTTGTATTTCCAGTAGACAGCATTGCTGTAGATAAACAATGGCATAAACAGTGTTGAGAGAAGTAATAACCTGGGAATTTTCCTCTGTGTAGAAGAAATTACATTACACTGACAGGATATATTAGCCCAAGTTACTTAGAATTGAGTTATTCTGTTTTGTTGGGAATTGGCTTTGATTCAAAACCTCTGCTTGATGTAAGCAACCAACTAATCAACAAGCAAACAAAAACCATGAAGGGGAAAAAGTGACTTTTTTAGTATATTTCACACACCGAACATCAAAAAGGAAAACAACATGGGTACAGAAATAGAAGTACAAGGGATATATTTCTGGAATTTCTTTTGGATTTACAGTGGCATGCTTAATGCCTACAAGATGCTCAACAAATTGTTATTGAATAAATGAGGTATGCAAACCAGTTACATTTTCTAGCAGCACATTTATTAGTAACGAAATATGAGTGTTAACTAATTTCCTAATCAGCAAATCAATACTGCCTTTATATTGCTGTGTCCATCCTCAGCACGCTGGTTTAATCAGCATCAGCATTGCTTGCACCATCATCTCCGAAATTTTTCAGAACTCGAAAGTTTATAAGCCAGGATATATTTCAGCATGGTTCCCACACATTGGCTCACTTGAGTCTCACAAAAGTTGTAGGAGGTGGATATTGTCTCCCTTGTTCAGAGAAAGAAATACAGACTCAGCAAGGTTAACTGACCTTGTTTAAGATCAGCACCTTGCTGAGTGACAGTGTCCGCTTTCTCACTGAACTTTACATATCAAAGAGCTTTAAAAAATTAACCTTGGAGTGCAAGAGTGAAGAGGTGAATATTTTATCCCATTGCCAGTATTAATAATCACCAATTTAATACTAAGAATGCTTGTCCTCTCTAATGAGGAGAAGTTAGTCTGCAGTTGGTTGATGGATTGGTGATTGACAGAAATATTAGTTTTCAGAATGAATTCCTTAGAAAACTAAAATATTGAGTTTATCCATTCAATAAATAATTGAATACTTATTATGTGCATGATGTAAGACTAAATAGATACTCAAAAACATGGATTACAGTGAGGTAGAAGACATAGTAACCTTTTAGCCCTCTATGGACCTGCCATAACCTTTTAGTCTACCTGGGAAGATAATCTTGTGGAAACTTGAGATAGTAATGGAGGACAGTAATACAGGAGATGTCCAAAAACAGGCAAGTATTTTCTCAAATATATTACAGAGCAATCAGCCTTTGAACCNCTAGTCTTAAGTAGATTTCAAAGCACTCAAGGAAAGAGGAAAGATATTAAAGGTGGAAAAATTATAAACAAATTTTTATAGCAGGATTATATGCCGTCAGGTGATTATTTTTGACATTAGAAAGGCATGTTTGGGCAGAAGTTTGAAAATCTTCATCTGCAAAGTTTGAATCTTTCTCTTCTCAGTAAAAGGACTGGTGGTCATTAATGACTAGTGAGCATAACTCTGTCCCGTGAAGGAGAATAGACTCAACTGCTCCGAGCGTCAGCCCACCTCAGGGAACTAAGCGATCTGCTCTATTATTTTCCCCAACAGCCAATCCATAATGGAAAGGTTTGGCTCTGCTGGGTATGTGGTCTGTCTCTGTGGTAAAACACATTAGAATCTCTAGAGGAGCTTGGTTAGTTGAACCTCTCCCTGTACGCTCATGCAAGAAAGCCTGGTAAATCTATCTGGAGAGGAGAAACTCCTTGTTAAGAATTAAGTTTTATTTTAGAAAACCCCATCTGGTGGCAATGCAGAGGTTGAATTATGGCAGGTAGAGACTGGAGGTTTACAAACCAATTTGAGATTTTTTCCAACATCTCT
>NW_027532848.1:598733-599443 GCF_008692635.1 Crocuta crocuta
GGTGATCTGGGCTTCAACTAGCTTTCTGCTCTGAGAACGTGAGAGGTGAGGCTGGATATGAGACATTATTTATGATGCAAGATAAAGGGAGACTCGGGAGTGAATTCCATATGGGAGAGCAGGAAGTAGGATGAAAGGTAACTGCAAAGTGCAGGTACTGCAAAAATTATGGGCTCTGTTATACACAAGAGGAAATGGGTTTGAAGGAGGTTACCCAACACGAATGAGGTCCCATTGCTTCCTAAGTGGTAAAATAGATCATTAACCCGAGGCCTTTCACCTCTGAAGCTATTTGCTTTCCTACACTACACTTGACTTCAGTTTTAAACTTAGTAAATTTGAAGTGAGAGCAGATTGAGACTGGGAACAAAAAGTTAACAGAAACAGTGTAATTTACTTACTAATAGACATTCCAGTTTGTTTGGAATGGAGCAGGAATGTTTGTACTTCTGGGATCCAGGCATCTATTCACAAATCATAAATATAAAAATTAGATATAGACATCAGGACTCCATTACACATTTACTGAATTAGATTCTCTGGTGTGGAGCTTACATGTGCATATTAAAACAAAACAAAATAAAGACCCTTACCCAATTGATTCTGCGATGGACTCTGGTTAAGAATATTACAGTGAAGAAAACAGACCATTGCACTATGGAATGTTTATTGGCAGAATTAAAATTAGTTAAAAATTATTTTATAGGCTC
>NW_027532848.1:599876-603787 GCF_008692635.1 Crocuta crocuta
AATGACTTTATAGTCTCTCCCATTTTTTAACTGTTAGGAACACAAAATCCAGATTTGAATGTTATTGTCACATTTCAGAAATACATTTAGATTTACCCTTTATTTTTATGTTATTAGTTTCTTCAATTTTCATAACATATTTGTTCATCAATTGGTTTTGATGGACTTCACTTTCTTTCAATCTTACAGACGAGATTTCTCCCTCCAAAAATCAATAGGAGCCTGCTGATTTTATTTATTCTAATATGAAGGCACATAAAATGAATATGGCCAAAAAAGTTAAAGTAAGCCTGTTTTTCAGAAGACTAGATTGTCAATTGAAGCAGAAAATTATATTCAGTGCACTGAATTTATGCATTGTTTTAGTCTTCTCCAACCAATTTAGAAATGCAGTTTCTTATAGAATTGAGATTATTACAAATCCTATACTAAGCAGCTGAAATAATGTGTCTATGCCAAGGTCATATCTTAAAAGTTGGGAAGGACGTACTGCATTTGAATGTAAGTTCAGGAATGTACTCCATGTAATTTTCTGACATAATTCAGTAACTCAATTTCTATTTTTTACCTAATATTGTCTTAATTTTTACTTTACCTTTGACAATGTTTCATACATATTCATTGCTTGAAAGAAATTAAGCAGACATTATTCTAAAGTCAATATTGAGCCTGCTAATGAAAATGGCTAAGTTAATTAACTAAATGGCAACCCTCACTGAACTTATTCAAAGCTATTTCCCCTCGTGATGTGTTTTCCTGAAGAAATGATGCATAAAAATTAAACTTTTATTCTCGGCTGTTCTATACCAGACTCTAAATTGTTACTTTACATGTTACAACCTGTTGCATGATGAGTAATTATGAGATCACCTCAATTTTATGGCAGCAGACCAAATATAAAGCCCTCAGGGATTATTTAAACCATCATTCTTTAAGAAAATATTTTTTAAATGTTCTAGCAAAGTCTGTTCGTTGCTGATATATAGTTGATAACACTGTATTGTATAACTGAAATTTCTTAAGGGAGTAGAACATAAGTGTTATCACTGGAGGAGGGGAAACATAAATATTGAGGGGGGGATATTTTCACAATGTATACATATATCAGATTATCACATTATACACTTTAAGTATCTTATCAATTCATTTGTCAACTATACTTCAATAAAACTGAAAAAAGGAGCAAACACAGCACGAAACTAAAACTTTTAATGTACAAAGTAATTTTAAGTCATAGATAACCTCATATTTTTGTCAATTTATTTTTGTTTATGCCCCTGTAAGAAATAATAGTCTTTAAAATGAAAGAGAAAACCTTCAATTTTAGCAGTGCTTTTAGTAAAATGAGTTTTGGAGGATAGTGAATAAAATCATTTTCTCTACTCAACAAATTATAAGTAAGAATAGCTCCAGGTTATGTGGAGCTTAAAGTATATACTACTTTGGCAGTCTTCTTTAACTCAAAAAAATGCAGCAGTACAAATAAAAAAAATTAGCTATGAGGGGCACCTGTTGTGGCTCAGTTGATTAAGCATCCTACTTTGGTTCAGGTCATGATCTCACAATTCATAGGTTCGAGCCTCATGTTGGGCCCTGTGCTTAACAGCTTAGAGCCTGGAGCCTGCTTCCGACTCTGTGTCTCCCTCTCTTTCTTCCCCTCCCCTGCTCGTGCTCTGTCTCTCTCTGTCTCTCAAAAATAAGTAAACATTAAATTTTTTTTAAAAATTTAGCTATGAATATGAGTATTTATAAAAAGAAGAGAAATCCTGCCAGTTTCTAAAAGGAGCTGAATGATACCACACACACCAGAAAATTGAGAAAAATAGCACAGTATTTTTTAATAGTTAACCACTCTGCAATACAATAATATATAATACTATGTCATGCTTCTTTCCATATGTCCCTGGTAGCATCTTTTCATGTGCAAGGTGGTCTTTCCCCGAACATGGTTAATTAACATTTGGTTTTGTTATTGAGGGTTGAAAAACGTTTCTTTCTTTTTTAAGATTTTTTTAAGTTTATTTATTTTGAGAGACAGAACACAAGCAAGGGAGAGGCAGAGAGAGAGAGGGAGACAGAGAATCCCAAATAGGCTCCATACCATCAGCACAGAGCCCGATGTGTGGCTCGAACTCACGAACCACAGGATGAGCTGAGATCAAGAGTCAGATCCTTAAAGGACTGTGCTACCAGGTGCCCCCAGAAAAGTTTCTTTCACATACACCAGTTGTTACTGGTTATGTCATGTAGATTATCAGAATTATTGTCAAATTTAGAAAGACCCTGTCAAGTTTCTTCCACATATGAACTGTAAAATTTGGGATCATTTCAAGTTATCTTGTACAGTGACTCCAGAAGATTTTCAATCTAGGTGTACTGAACTCTGCTTCTAGGGAACACTCACACTTCATTAAGGATAACAGATTGCTTACAAATAAATCAAGGACTATTAATTCTTGCTTTTTCAAGGAAGTAGAGAAGGGTAGTATCATAGTTTAAGTTAACTCCAGAATAGAGCCCAAGATATGAAATTGAAAGCAAGAATGTTGATCCTCAGAAGTAGTAGTGAAAGATTGGGGTGGTGAAGCAGAAAATGAGGAAATCCCAGAAAAAGTACTCCCAGCTCTGGAGAATCCTCCCTCCGAGGCAGAACAGGTTAGATATGTTGGTGATGTGCAAGACTATATGCATCATGCTCTAGCCACATTAGAGGTAATTCCAGTAACCACGTATCTGTTACAGGTGAGGAATTTGTAAGGCAGCATGGGCTCTGTCCGTGCTTTTACTAGGGTGTGGTTTCTTAATGGCTTCACTTTACCCCTTTTACTCAAATCCTTCTGAAGTCTGCTTTGTAGGAACTCTTTTTAAAAGTGTTTATCCCAGAGTGCCTCGGTGGCTCAGTCAGTTAAGTGCCACCTTACGCTCAGGTCATGATATCCCGGTTCATGGGTTCAAGCCCTGTGACAGGCTCTGTGCTGACAGCTCAGAGCCTGGAGCCTGCTTCAGATTCTGTGTCCCTGTCTCTGTATGCCCCTCTCCCACTCACGCTTTGTCTCTCTCTCTCTCTCTCAAAATAAATAAATAAATAAATAAATAAATAAATANTAGAACAAGCTCAGTACTCCGCATGATGGTGCCCAAAACCCTTCAGACCTAGCCCACATCTAGTTCTACACTCCCTTCGTAACTAGGGTTACAATTGGTGAATCAACATACAGAAAGCCCAGATTTTTTTAGTGCAAGTATGTCCCAAATATTGCCCCCAAATAGGACTAAAAATTACTCCTTGTTTGTCTGAAATTCAAATGTAAATGGGCATGCTGTTTTCTTTCGGGCAACCCAAGTCACCAGTAACTCTTTTTTACTTCNCATTAACATACAACTTGAATAAGATCTCATCGCTGAAACTTCCTTGCCCCACAGCCACATGACTCCATTCTTCCCCAGGAGACAGGTACCCTCCAGACGCCATGCCTATAGAGTGCTTTGTGTCGGTCTTCATTAAAGTACTCATCACTTGGTAATTTAATTTTGTGGTTTAATGTCTTTCTTTTCTTCCTGAATAAGTGCTCATTGAAGGAACGAAAAATTTACCTAGCACACTGTCTGGCATGTAAAAGGCACTAAATAGTTTTTATTTTAGCCTTTAAGCAATTCAACAGTGATATTTAATGATTGAAAACCATTTCAAGACTTTAAAAAAAAATTCATGGTTCACCCATGAAAAAATATATGAATTAATGCCATCTGGAATCCAAAGTAATTTGNGGGCACTCAGTCTCCCCTCAACTTTGTGGTTCTGAGTCCAGCTTTAGTTAGTACAGTCATTAGAAAATGTCACTGTATCTATGGTTTTAACAGTCTCATCACAATGGAAAAATAAAAACGTTTGTCCAACAGAGTTGGTGTAA
>NW_027532848.1:604003-607596 GCF_008692635.1 Crocuta crocuta
CTCTAAAGGGGAGCTGTGTGTGGGTGTGGGTGTGGGCGTGGGTGTGTGTCAGAAGGGTTTCCACCTCAGTGTATAGCCTCTGAGAAATGAATAAACGAATCAGGACTAGAGAAGTTAGGGGCAAGTTCTGTATTTGCCTTTCAAAAAGAATGGAATCTTTTCCCTTTAAGTTTGCAAATGCGGTCCTGATGACCCCACACTTCTGTTGTCTTCTGCATCTCGGGGTTTGAGATGTTCTAGATTTTCCCAACCTGCTCCAGCTAGCAGCAGCTTCCAGGGCCGGAGAACAACTGTGTCTCAGCTCTTTCTTGGAAACCAGAGCCTGAAATGTTGTCCCATCATCAGGAATGTAGCCGCAACCTTAGCCAGAGCCAGGAAATACACATCCTGCCCCAGCAAAGCCCTGGGGCTGGACAAAATTGTGAGCTATTCGGTGTCGGTTGTTGCACTAAGTCCATTACACAGGTTATCTGGCAGGAATCCTGGCTTCAGAGGAAAGTTGTTTCAGTCCTGTGAATAAATGACTGAAACACCATGGCAGTTGATTGTGTTAAGCCTTTATCCAAAATTGCTTTGTTAGGCTCTATTATATTGCTCATTATCTTGCTGTGAGGAAAATTAAGCTTACATCTGCTTAGGGTGACAAGGTATCCCGCTGTCACGGGATTTTCCACATTTTACGTCTATGTCAAAGGCTCCTAATAAACCCTCAGAGAACATCTTTTATGTTCTCGGGCATTCAGGTGTCAGGCCAACACATAGTCTTTGTCTCCTTTAAACTCAGTGACACACTCAGGGCTGTGTACATTGCTGTGTTCTCTGCCAGAGACGAAATTTATTCAGAGAACGTTCAAGCTAGAGAAGGCACTCAGAGCTAGTCTAATCCAGTCTCTACATTTTCCAGCTGAGAAATGATATTCCAGGGATATGGCATGAATGACCCCAGATATAGAAATAGAGGCAGAGGTGGTATTAGAACCGGGGTCCGTTGACTTCTAGCCCTCTGCTGTCATCGCTCACCCCACTGTAGTATGGATTCAGATCCTCTCACTCTGCCTTCCCTTTCCCAGCCGCATGCCTGTCTCTTTCTTCGCTCGGTTATGCTGCTCAGTCCTAATGCAGAGGAAACCACATCTGAGACCCTGGGAACCCCCGGGTCTGTATTGCTCTCCTCTCTCCTTTTCCTTTTCTTATGTGGCAATAACATTTTCAGTGTGTAGCTGTTTCTTTGTTCAGTACCCTCTCCCTGAGGCAGGAAGTAGGTGAAAAATAGAGTTGCATGGTGGACAGCCTGGAGGCCAAAATAGTCAGACGATGCAGTGATGTGCAAATGAAGCTATACAGCACTGATTTCTAGGCACCCTGTGGATGGAAGAGAGTCCCCAGGGACCTTAGCAAGAGCGCTCAGTGAAACGTGGGAGGCAGCAAATAAGAAATGGAATTAATACACGTAAGTTTGCTTCATCCCTAGGAGTGTAGGAAACGTATGGGGGACAGCTGGACCCATGTGAGACAAGCCAATAACTCATTGTTCCTTCATTCCACTTGCTTAAAATATTTATTCAGCATTTATTTAATGGAGGCAAAAAGAAATTGATTTTCTATTCATAAAAAAACTTCAGCTTTCTTTTAAAATAAGGAGCTTAAATGTACTAAAAGTCACGTGACTTTTTTTTCACATACATGGATTATCTTTCATTTAATAGTTTTCTGCCATTTCTAGACGCATAGTGTTATTCTTTACCAGTGCTGTCAAATGGAAATCGAATGCAACCTGCATGTGTAATTTTAGATGTTCTAGTAGCTACACTAAACAGCAAAAATAACCAGGTGAAATTGATTTTAATACTGTATTCTATTTAACTCAATGTATCTAAAATGCTATCGTTTTGACATTTTAATCAGTATGAAAATACAAAGATATTTTGCATTGTTTCTGTTGTACCAAGTCTTTGAAATCTCTAGTGTATTTTGCATGTTCTCTGAGTCTCTGTTCCAAATAGCCACCTTACAGGTGCTCAATAGCCACCCTTAACTAACGGTAAACATGTAACCAGTGCAGGTCAGTGCCCCTCAGGGTTAACAGTGACTTACAAGATATAATAACACTATTTTTCACATTTGTTTTTCTACCTTTTATGTTGATACATCATTTCATTTTCTTTGTTCCATTTTCTGTTGCTTTTTTCTGAATCATATAACTTCTGGGAAAGTAAATGAAAAGATTTTTTTGAATGTTTATTTTTGAGAGAGAGAGAGAAAGAGAGAGAGAGAGAGAGAACCCTCGAAAGTCAAGTCGGGAAGAGCAGGCACGCACAAGTGGGGGAAGGACAGAAAGAGAAAGGGAGACGGAGAATCCGAAGGAGACTCTCTGCACTGCAGCGCAAACCCTGACATGGGGCCCTAACCCCCACAAAGTGAGATCATGACCTGAAGTCGGAGGCTCATCCAACTGAGCCACCCAGGTGCTCCAAAAAGATTTTTACACGAAATACTAATATAGATAATTCTGTCTTGCTAAACACTTGCCACATGTGATAATCAGGTTCTAACTGCAGTTGACTACCCTTGCAAGTTTGAACTAGCTGGTCCCCAGGTGGATGGCCTTGCCAAATCAGACATTCAGACCAGACCAGGAGGGTTATGGATGTTGTTTTAAGTTTATTTATTTATTTTGAAAGTCAGAGAGAGCACATGAGCAGGAAGGGGCAGAGAGAGAAGGAGAGAGAGAATCCCAAGCAGGCTCTGCGCTGTCAGTGCAGAGCCTAATGCAGGGCCCCAGCTCACAAACTGTGAGCTCACGACCTGAGCCAAAACGAAGAGTCCCAACGCTTAACCCACTGAGCCCCCAAGGTGACCCTTTAAAAACTTCCTACAAACGTCACTGCCCTCTTACATTTCCAAGTTACACAAGGAGTTCGCTTAGGAGATGGGAGGTAATGGATGCTGTGTTTAAGTTTTTCTCGTACACTGAGCCCCAGGCACCTCTCTCCCTGACCCACTCCTTAAAGCAGCTCAGGGAGACAGGCAGGGAAAAGACTTAGAAGGACAGGAGACTGAGTTGAAGAAATCCATGATCACGTAAAGCAGGGATCAGCAAACTCTAAAGGCGCAGATGGTCATTGTTTCAGGCTTTGGAGGCCATAAGGCTTTTCCTATGACGACTGCATCCCTCCCTTGATAGTGCAAATATGGCCGGAGGCAATATGTAAAGAATGGGCTCAGAAGTGTTCCAGCATTACTTTATTCATGGACGCAAATTTGCATTTCATATCATTTCTATGTGTCAAGTGTCTTTTAATTTTTTTATCAATTATTTAAAAAGTAAAAAATAAATCATTCTTAGCTCTCAGACTGCATAAAAACAGGTGGCGGCTAGATTTGATTCAGGAGGCATAGTATGTCGCTTCCTGCCCTAGACTCTTGTTCAAATGGGCCTGTAGTAACAATTCTGGTGGAAAAGGAAGTAGCTTGGGCCCTGGGTCCTGCCTTCTGCCCAGACTTTTTGGGTTCTTTCCCCAAAGAAATCACATTTTCTTCTTTTTCACATTTCTAAATGTGCTCTTTTTCTCTTCTGGCTGGGAGGAAAGGAG
>NW_027532848.1:607614-608458 GCF_008692635.1 Crocuta crocuta
TATTTCATATTAGTTTTTTTTTTTTTTTTTATTTATCAGTAGGATTAAAACTCCTGGGGACTTTGATTTTCTTCATTGTTAGGCATATTTCATTTCATGGTAATGCAATATGCATTTACTTTGTGGTATAAATAACAATAATGCATCCATTTGCAAATAGAGACTACTGCACAGAGAAAATATAAATGTGAGTTATGCAGATTATGCCATTTGTTACAAAAATACTTTTTAATCTTGATATTTTTAAACTTAATAAAATGATTCATTCAGAAGAGGGCAAAGAAATAGGACTCTTTTTCAATGTGGTGATTTTCTTTCTTTTAGAAGATGAGTTTTAGAAAACAACAGACTTTCTAGCCAGAAAATGTTGAGATTAAAAGCAGCAATTCATTGTCATACCCTCAAAACTGTCAGACTTGTTTATGTATTTGAACACTCCCGAATTCTTTTCTGAAATATTTTGTTCTGCTTCAAAAAGAAATCATGAAGATGGTTAAGTCTTTTAGGAANNNTGGTTAAGTCTTTTAGGAATGTCAATCCTGAAGCAAGCACTCGAACATGACTTGCAGCACTGTGCAAGAAAAGGTTTCTCAGGGGCGCCTTGGTGGCTCAGTCGGTTACGTGCCCAACTCCGGCTCAGGTCATGATCTCACATTTCGTGGGTTCAAGCCCCGTGTCGGGCTCTGTGCTGACAGCTAGCTCAGAGCCTGGGGCCTGTTTCAGATTCTGTGTCTCCCTGTCTCTCTGACCCTCCCTTGCTCATGTTATCTCTCTCTCAGAAATAAATGAAAACATTAAAAAAATTAAAAAAAAAATTCTCAGTAATGGAAATGTTCTCTGTGGC
>NW_027532848.1:608470-617225 GCF_008692635.1 Crocuta crocuta
GGTCAAAGGACAAATGAGGAGCTGATTTTTAAACTGTACTTAATTTTAAGAAATTTAAGTTCAAAGCTCTGTTTACATAGTTAAATTGTTTTTTGTTGTTTTTTAATTTATTTCTTTAAATTCTAGTTAGTTAACATACAGTGTAACATTGGTTTCAGGAGTAGAACCCAGTGATTCATCTCTTACGTACACCAGTCACTAAGTGCCCTCCTTAATGCCCATCACCCATTCTGCCCATCTCACCAGTAATAGTTAAATTGTTTTTAATGTTTTAATTCGAAAATTGAGGTTATGTAATCGCGAAGTGTGTTTTTCGCCCTTTTCTCAGATGTTTATATTCTGAAGAATAGTGATTCATATGTTAACAAAGGAGAGGACTCTACTTTTTAAAAATTCTATTATTAACATAGCTAATTTTACCTGACAGCTCAAGGACGATCTTAATAAATATCAAGCTATTAAAATGTGTTATGATTCCTATTGCTTGGGTAGAATTACACAGNTACAGCAGTTCTTTCCTTTTTCTAGAATGAGTATGAGCTGCGAGAGAAGGAGAGAGAAAAATATGGGGTTAATTTGTACCAACACATTTTGTGGTATGTGTACATGTCATATAAAATTACGTTTTACCTTCTTTGTAACTTTTATTATCCTCAGGGTTTAAATAGTATGTGATCAAGATCACATTATGTAGTAAAGAATGTGTGGGTAGGTGGCTAGTTAGGTGGGTGTAAATCCCTACCAAATCCATTTTAGAAGATAAATGATAGCTATTGAAGTTTGGGTAAATCAATTTCACCAATTCACTTTACTTGTCTAATGCCGCTGGGAGCCATTATAAAGCAAGTTACCCAATGTTAGGGTAGGTTTAAATCAAGGTGAACAGTCAGAAAACATTTTTCCATGAACTATGTGTATTATTAAGAATTATTTTCCTATGCAGTTAGTTGCTTATATTGCAAACTAAGAAATTAATGAACAAGAATACAGCTCATGAACACCAAGGTTTATTTCAAAGCCAATATTGGTTCAGTGTGGTAATAAGGGGCCAGTTCTCCCAGGACTGCAGTCCTATTTAATGTACATTAAATTTTACTGACTTTGAAATCTCCATAGGCATTGTCATTTACCTCATCATGTATTGTGTGTTTCAGATCTTTAGCAACAATAACAAAATTCAGCTGTGCTAATGAAGTGGTTATGCAAGGAAACTAATATGTACTGTGATCTGATACAGGAGACTTTATTATTACATCCAGTTAAAACTGAAAGCAACATAGGAGATATAGATCTTTAAACATTGTACATGATGATGACATATTTTAAAAGAAAACCCACTTAGGTTTAAAGCAAAATCCCAATAGCTATGCCATTGGAGGGTGACTGTCCTAAAAGTAAATTATAATTGGTCAGTTTAAAATTGTATATGGATTTGTAATTTTAAAATGTCTGGTAGCATATAACTATAATGTATTTTTCACTTTTATATTCATTATTCTTTTATTAAATTTCCAGAGGGAAAGAAAATAAATGACCTCCTAGTGAGAGATACTTTACCATGAGACCGATTGTAAAAAATAATTGAATATTGTGCCTGAAAATATATCATTCCTAAGTTCTGGTTCTCTAGTAGCTTTAATTTATTGAGGTGGAAAAATATGCAAGGTGAAATGAGATCTCCGAATATTTCATACCACATGCTTTTTATCCAAAGGATGGTAATGGTCTACTTGAATTATTCAATTGGTATTACTAAATTTTGAAAGATTTTATTTATTTATTTATTTGGTTGGTGGAANATCAATTAAAAAAGTGGTAGATTTGTGGATAGTATATAGGGCAGTGGCTGGAAGAAAAATAATTACTAGATAAATATTCATAGAATTAATTGCACAGACAATGTTTCTATCAGTGCTGTAGTTAATACATATCTAGTCTTATGTCTAGCTTTGGAATTCATGACATCAACATAACTAACAACAATAACAAAAAAATACATGAAGAATTCAGTCTTCTACATGTGTTTCTTAGTCTTCTTGACTGACTAGATTCTACCCTTTCGTACTTGGGTGTACTCAAATCATACTTCACCAGACTAGCTAGCTGCCAGGGAAGCCCCATTCTTGCTGTCCTAGTGAGTTTGGGCACTCACACATAGACTAAAACATGAAGCCGATTTAAGAACGCCATAGATGTGAGACTATAAGTACTCTGAAGAGAGTCCACTTTTAATCCTCACCTTTTCCTTCTCTTTTCTCTATTCTATTAGAAATTGTTTGGTTGGTTTGTGTGATTATTCACTGAACAACTGCTACACCAAACAAGAGAAGGTGGTATAGCATACAAAGACACAACATTCACTTGTGGTTTTATGTGTGTGATGTCTTCAGTGTGCTGGTCGTAGTGGGAGGGGGAGGTGTTTTCAAGCTTTTGGGGGAAAGGGAAGGGAAGAAGATACAAGTGGAAAGAAATTAATAAAATAAAGAAAAAAGCAATACCTGACAGGGTCTGATGAAGTAGCACAGATCATAAATGCTACAGTTTATTAGAAAGAATAATCATTTCTATCCAGAGGGATTAGGCAATCTTCTCTGAGAACGTTGTACTTTCATTACCCAAAACATGAAGAATGGAAAAGAGTTTTATACGTGTCAATTAGGAAGTGAGATATTTTTCTGAGGAAAAAGAAGACATTTTAATGGCAAAGTAGACAATGACAGAAGAACAGAAGGAAGAAAAGTGAAGGGACACACCCAGAATGATGAGATCACCATTTTGACCAAAATGGAGTTTTGTTATTAGAAAGATGTGAATAGTAAAATCAGATAAGGTCAGATTGTTGCGAGCCATTCTTTTTAAAAGGTGGGCTAAAGGATTTGGAGGCAGTTGGGAATCAGTTATATTATGTAAGCAAGAAAATAAAACAAGGGGCCATTTTGGAATTTGAATTCAATAGTTTCAAGGACAATAGGACTTTATTATCCTACATACTTTGCACATTAGGAAAAAATTGCATAAGATCCAATTAGTAACTACAGGAATTTCTTCTAGTAACTGCTGGGAAAGAAAATGGATTTTCTTTTGTTCTCTTTTCAGTATATTTTCCCAAAGTCTTATAGCTAAAAGGAATGAGAGACAAAGTAGTACAGTGATTAAGAGCATGAGTTTCTAAGCTTAACTTCTTGGGTTCAAATTCTAGCTTGGTTATCACTTACTGGCTATGTGAGCTTGGGCAAGTCACTTTAGCCTGTCTTCATCAATATGTAAAATTGACAGTGTGTAAAACCTAGGCAGTAATACTACCTATATCATAATCTTGTTATTACTAAATGTTGATATGTAAAAAACACTGAGAATAATGCTTGGCACAGTGTAAGGAATACGCAAATAATCTATTTCTACAGAAGTGTGTATGTATACCTACATTTAAAATAGCCATTTTATGATTAAAAATAGAACATGTTCATTACAGTCAAATTAAAAATGCGGGTAAGAAAGGATGACCTATGACCCAGCACTTAAAACTTTTAAACTTTTGACACATCACATATTTTTTTGTATTACTAAATATACATGTTCGTCACTTATGACACATCTGTGGAGTATTTGACTGGATGGATGTTTCAAAACTTTTAACCCATACCCTATTGGTGAGCATGTAAGCAATTTCAAATGCTTTGCATCTATAAGTGAGGCTGTGGCAAACATTCTTGTGATTTCACATGTGTACACGTCATTGTTGCCTTAGGATAAAATATTAGAAGTAGAATTTATGGTCTAAGTGTGAGAATATATGTATGTTTGAATACCTATTGCAAAACTCTACCCAATCCACCCCCAGCCCTACCCTTCCTGGAGGGATATTCCAGCTTACTTACTAGCACTTTACAAGAGGGCCCAATTCCCTGCACTATTGCTATTACATGACACCACTGTAATGTAATACAAGAAGTTTTTTAAAACTCTTTGCCAAATCAATAGGTGCACTATTACACCTCACTGCTTGAATTGTATTCCTTTGGATTCTAGGAAAGTTAAACAGTTTGAATAGACTTATAGGTCAGTTATAGTTCTTTTATGAATTTTCTATTTGGGATTCTTGTTCATTTTTGTTTTTTTCTGTTGAGTGTTTATCTTTTTCCTCTTGATCTGTGAGAATGGGTTTATCTTTAGTGTCTGTCATATTTCAAATGGATTGTTTTTGGTTTTGATTTTTGTTTTGCTTATTAGATTTTTTATATAAAGAAGTTTAATACTGCTGGGAATTTAAATCAATCACTTTGTGGGGCACCTGGGTGGCTCAGTTGGTTAAGCCTCCACCTTCAGCTCAGGTCATGATCTCGTGGTCCATGAGTTCGAGCCCCGCATCAGGCTCTGTGCTGCCAGCTCAGAGCCTGGCGCCTGTTTCAGATTCCGTGTCTCTCTCTTTCTCCCCCTCCCCTGCTCATGCTATGTCTCTCTCTGTCTCTCAAAAATAAATAAATGTTAAAAATAAATAAATAAATAAATCACTTTATGATTTTAAAATCAAAATTGTAACTTTTACATCAAAATTATAAGAACATTTATCCATATTTTCATTATTTTTATGGCTTTATTGTTTACCCCAAAATTTCACTCACCTGGTATTTAGTTTGGAAATATATGACATGGGAATATTTAAGTTGAGTTAAAATATCCATCAAGTATCATCTTTATTTTTAAATATAGAAAGTTCAGAATTCAGCATGTATTATTAAAATCTTTGGAAATAATGTTAATTTATCATTAAAATTGCTATGTATTTAAACTTGCAATTTTCTCTTACCATTTTTAATCATTGTAACAATTTATTTTGTCTATGTCTTTACTTTAAAATGGATGATAAATCTATCAAAATGTGGAAGATAATTCCTACAGTTGCATGCAAATCATTTAGTTAATCATGGCTTTGAATTAATCATAATTCAAATATTTATTCAGTAAACAATCTAATTTATCTTGTAGTCCCTATAGAATAGGCAGTTTTGAATTGACCAATGTCAAATAGTATTTTTTTTTGTTTTCAAAATATGTTTATACATGCATTTCATTGATATTGGTCATATTAAAGTTGACTTCTAAATGTATATCTCATTAAGGGTAATTAGCATGAAGGATATAGATTGTCCCATAAATATTAAAATCTTTTGAAAAGTATGAATTTTAATACTCCATTTATCAAGTGATACATTAGATTTAGAATGTATGTCTTGGCAAGGAAGAGAAAAGGAAAGTTAGAATATAGAGTCAGGAAAACCCAGATGTTTAATGCCACATTTTTTTTCACTTAGTAGGATTGTTAGGAATATTATTTATAGTTTTGGAACTGCATTTACTCATTTGTCAGTTGTAGAAAATAATTCATATTTCATAGGATTATGGAGGAGATGAAGGGAGCTAATAGAAGTAAAATCAGTCATATAGTACCTAAAGTATATTGTAAATCTAAGTTAAAATGGTAATTTTATCGTTGGAAATATGTTACAGGGATAGACAGCCACCCAATCAGTATTTTCCATTTATTCATTTTTATTTAACATTTAAAATATACAAAATAATACTCTTTCTGTGTAGTAACTTTGGAAAACACTAAAATATATTAACAATTAAAAATGAATTGGTAACACCCTTCTCCAAAATCATGATTAATAATGTCATGTATTTCCAGTCATTTAAATGTGTGTGTGTGTGTGTACATACTGATATGCTACATGTACATAGAAAACCAAAGACATAATTTATGTGTGGTGTATAACTTATCTTTTTACTAATTAACATGTCATGAATATTTTTCAAAATAGAATGTTTCTCCTAATATGTCGTTTAAATGTTTCCAAGTATCCCATTATATGGATGTTATTTATTCCACTTGAAGAATATTCATGACATATGTGTATCTCTGATATTCTGCAAGGAAAATTCATAGTAGAATTCTGTCGATGAAAGGAATGAATCCCTTTTTAAATTTTCTTTTAATTTTTAAAATTCCAGTTAATTTACATGCAGTGTAATATTAATTTCAGAGGTAGAATTTAGTGATTCATCACTTTCATACAATACCCGGTGCTCCTCACAACAGGTGCCCCCATATGCCCATCACCCATCTAGTACATCCTCTCACTCACTTCCCCTCCAGTACTAGTTAATTTGTTCTCTATATTTAAGTGTCTGTTTAGTGGTTTGCCTTTCTTTCCCCCCGCCATGTTCATCTGTTTTGTTTCATAAACTCCACATAGAAGTGAAATTGTATGGTATTTGTCTTTCTCTGACTGATATTCCACTTAGCATAATGCACTCTAGCTCCATCCACAGAGTTGCAAATGGCAAGATTTCATTCTTTTTTATGGCTGAGTAGTATTCCATTGTGCATATATACACCACATCTTCTTTATCCATTTATCAGTCATTGGACATTTTGGCTCTGTCCATAATTTGGCTATTGTTGATAATGCTGCTGTAAACATCGGAGTGCATGTGTCCCTTCAAATCAGTATTTTTGTATCCTTTGGGTAAATAGCTAGCAAAACCGAGAAAGGGGAAACCTCTTACACTGTTGGTGGGAATGCAAACTGGTGCAGCCACTCTGGAAAACAGTATGGAGGTTCCTCAAAAAGTTAAAAATAGAACTACCCTATGACCCAACAACTGCACTACTAGATATTTACCCTAAGGCCTTTAGAATATTTTCATGTAATCTTTTAAATTGGAAAATAAGAGACACAGGGAAATAGATCATAAGAATAGAAGTTGATGGATTTTTTTTGAAGTTAGCGTACCATACTTCTAGCATCCAATCAAGAATTAGAACATTAGCCATCAGCTTCCTTCATGTTCATTCCCAGTAATTAACACGTTCCCAGTCACCTCCCTTGCCAAGGATAAGCTTGTTTCTGACTTCAAACACCTGTAGAGTGTATGTATTTCTAGATCATCCACTCTCTGCTCAATGTAAGTGGCACCATTGTCATAAATTAAGTAAATACGTATGGTCTACTCTCACANGGGAGAGAGAAAGAATCCTGAGCAGGCTCCCTACTGTCAGTGCAGAGCCTAATGTGGAGCTCGAACTCATGACCCTTGAAATCATGACCTGAGCCAAAATCAAGAGTTGGATGCTTAACTGACTGAGCCACCCAGGTGCCCCATCTTTTCTTTTTAAGTTTATTTATTTGTTTATTGAGAGAGAGGGAGAGCAAGAGAGAGAGAGCACACAAGCAGGGGAGAGATAGAGACAGAGGGAGAGAATTCCAAGTGAGCTCCACGCTGCCAGCATGGAAACCCATGAGGGGCTCCATCTCTCAAACTGTGAGATGATGACCTGAGCAGAAATCAACAGTCGGATGCTTAACATGCTGAGCCACCCAGGTGCCCCTCTGGTAGTAATCATTCTTAAACTCTGTTGTTCCTCAAGATTGTGTTGGATATTCTTGGCCCTTCGCATTTGCATATAAATCTTAGACTTGGCACGTCAGTTTCTATTAAAAATTAGCTCTTATACTTTTAATAGAGATTGAATTGAATTTATAGATTATTTGAAGAGAGTTGATATATCTTTACAATATAGGACCTTCCAATAGGGGAATAAGGTATATTCCTTTATGTGTTTAGGCTTTTCTTAATCTCTCAGGCATGTTTGTGGTTTTCAGTGTACAAGTCTTGCTTTTTGGTATGAATTATCAAATTGCTCCCTACAAATATAAGAATTTGTCCTCTAACAAACATCTTACTAGTGCTTCTTTTCTAGAACTTTGATAAATACCTTTTACAAAAGTCAATATAATAGGCAAATGATGGTTTATTTTTGCTGTTTTAATTTCCATTTCATTGATTACTTAGTGGTTGGACTTTTGTTTGTTGGCTGTTTTCATTTTTTTGTCAAATTCATGTGCGTTATCCAGTTTTCCAGTAGATTCTCCATCTCATTTCATGTTTTGAAAGATCTTTTTATATGAAAGATTATTACCCATTGTCTGATGGATGCTGCAAATAGACTCAGCTGTCATTTGTTTTTAATTCTGCTAATTGGCATGAATTCTGAATGAGCAATACAAATATTGTATTTAATAGTTTATTCACATTACTTTCTTCTTCTAAAGAGCTTACTCACAGCAATATTTTATTCTAATTCTGTTACTATTTTTTTTACACTTAACACTTTATTTTCTCTAGAATGTTTTTCATGTAAGATATGAAGCCAGTACTTAATATCTGTTTATTTCTAAAACAGACACCTCTGTTTATCTTATTATTAAAATTTCTACACATTTGAAATTAAAATTCAAAAGTTAAAAAAGACGGAAGCTAATCTTGTGTGAAATTAGGTAAAGACTTGGTTCATACTAAATAAACACATAAGAGAACTGAATGTGTTTAATTTTTTGCTTTCACCACAGGGAATATATTGTATGAAGAGTATGGTTATTTATACTTTAAAAGGTTATTAGGAAAATGATGCATCTTACTAGTAAACTGTTCATACACATATTTTGATAAGAATATAAAGTACCAATTGTAATGGTAAATAATTTTAAGACACATAAAAACAGACATGAAACCTACTCATGTTTTACACCATAAATTATTCACATTATCTTTTCCCATGAACTATATAGAAGCTATCAGTTCCTGGAGACTCTTTTGAAGGTGTGGAAAAGCTCAAAAATTATATGTCAGAAAGTCTCAAATTCTTAATCATAATTAATCATAGAAAAATAATCATAATTTTGGACTTTTG
>NW_027532848.1:617284-620563 GCF_008692635.1 Crocuta crocuta
GCTTTCTAATAATGATTTGTTATTAAATTACATATTGTCACCATTATTTTTGGTGAGAGGAAAACCTGGTAGTTTTCATTTCTAATTTAATTTATTTCTTTGTGAAGGTAATACAGTTATATTTTGCAAATTTTTTTAAGGGTAGTGAAAATCTTCCTCCTCATTCACTATCTGCCTATCATCACCAAGCATTGACTTTTGTTGCATAAATACATCTACAAGATAAATCCCTAGCAGTAAAAGTTTTGGGTAAAAGGTTATATGCGTTTGACAGATATTGCCAAGTAACCTTCCACAAGAGGTACACCACTATGTACATTTCACTGGCCAGATAGAATAGTATATTTTCCACTGCCTTAGCAGCCTAGTACACTTCAGACTTAGATTTTTGTCAGTGCAATAGATGAAGTTTTTGTATCTCTCATTCCAAGGTTTAGCTTTTTATGTATGTTTAAAATCCATTTATGTTTTCTTTTTTGTGAACCGTCCTTAACTTTTATCCAGATTTTTCCTCTGGGTTGTTGGCCTTTTTAAAATTAATGTGCAGAACCTTTCTTATGTATTAGGAAAATTAGTCCTTTATCTGAGATGTCACAAATGTATTTTTATAATCTGTCATTTGTCCTTTAACTTTGCTTTTAAGATTTTTTTTTTTTTTTGCCATGCAGAAGTTTCTCCTTTTTATATAGTCCAATCTACTAATATTTTTGTCTGTTAATTAAAGCTGTTTCACTTAAGGATAAAATTATGTTCTTTCTGTTGATGACTCTGGATGTGTATGCCTTCTTAAATTGAAAAAAGTTAATCCTGAATTTTGAAATTTTTTATCTTTCATTCACCAGATATTTATTGAAAGCCTATCATATGTAGGAACCCAGTTCATCCAGAAATCAAAGCTCAGTGAGGGAGGCCAATGTAAATAACAAATAGTATAAGACAAAGGCTATGATACCCAAAGCAGATGTCATAATTACCTGAAAACTACTTGTGCTCCATTTAATAATTTCAGATTACAAGCTATCATTTAATATTTCAGATATTAGTCAAATTTCACCCACCAAACTGTGTGCTATCAGGAATTCTTCTAGAATCAGGAAGGGATGGGTTTGAAGTATGAGAAGGAAACTAACAATCTTAGTTGTAAGTTATACAGATTTCTGTGTTGATATGTGAACTCTACTTGTGACCAGATACAAATAATTTCATACCTCATTTTAGAAATATTAAGAAAATATGATGGCTATTATTTCCATTAGCTTCAGAATCTAGTGGCCCTTAGATGTTGCAAGTTGAAGCTATAAAATGTTTTTCACATGTGCTTGTGACTAGAAAATAATTCAATAAAAATAAACTGTTTGGTAATTTCCTTATAAATGCTGGAAAAGATAAATTGAAAGCATTATTAGATTATATATTATATACATGGAATTACATTTGTGATATCAACTATCACACACACACAGGCACACACATTCAAACACTCACATACAAATACGTCAAGTATAATTCATTACCGAAGAGGTCATTATGGGTTAGAACTTACGAAATACAAATAGGCGTTTATCTAATATTTTGTTTACTAGACTTTATAGCAGGATACTAGTCAAACAAAGCAGATACAGCATCATGACTCATTATCCGTGGACAAGCATTGCATGCTACCTTCACACTTTGCTTCTTTTGTCTCCTGGCTGAGACAGGAAAAGGCTACCAGGGGTAAAAACCAAGGTGTGTGCAGATCACTTTAAATGGAAGCCACAGTCTCTATTTCCTTTTCATCTACACCATTTTAGTCATAGAGAGCCTAGGTTATATTCCAATTTACAGTTTTCCCAATGCAGGTACAGTTCTATACAACAAACAAGGCAGGCCTAACATTTTCCAGTCATCTTAAAGTTAGCATTCCAAGGAAACATTGCTTTGGAAGCCTAAGGTCAGTCCCAGGCTGGACTGCTTCCCAGGCTGAATGTTAACCCATTACTCATGCATGCACATGCATTTTACACAATATATATAAATGCATTTATATACTTCAAAATACATATTCTTTATGTATAATCAGAGTGTATATAAAATTCCTTCTCCTATTAATTAACTGATAAGTTACTTTGTCCATTAATGTATTTCCTTTTTACCTCACAGCTCTTGGGTGCAATTAAAGAACAGTGATGTTCTTTAGTTAGCTCTTTTAAAAGTATCTAAAACAGTTGTTCCAAAGTATGGGGCATTATTTAGATGATGCACTAGTATATTAGTATGCCTATCTAGTTTACCTTTTAAGTGGTCCCTATGATATTGGTGAGAATATGGAGAAAAAGGAGACCCTCTTGCACTGTTGGTGGGGATGTAAACTGATGCAGCCACCCTGGAAAACAGTGTGGAGGTTCCTAAAAAAATTAACCATAGAATTACTTTATCATCCAGTAATTGCACTACTGGGTATTTAACCCCTAAAAAGTACAAAAATGTTAATTCAAAGGGATACATGCACCTCTGTGTTTATAGAAGCATTATTTACAATAGCCAAATTATGGAAGAGCCCATGTGTCCACTGACAGATGAATGGATAAAGAAGATGTGATATGTATGTATGCATACACACACACTGGAATGTTACTCAACATAAAAAAAGAATGAAATCTTGCCATTTGCAATTACATAGTTGGAGCTGGAGAGTATGATGCTGAGCAAAATAAGTCAGATAAAGACAAATATCATATGATTTCACTCATATGTAGAATTTAAGAAACAAAACAAACAAGCACAGGAAAAAGAGAAAAACCAAGAAACAGACTTTGACTCTAGAGAAGAAACTGATGGTTACCAGAGGGGAGGGGCGTGGGGCGGGATGGGTGAAATAGATGATGTGGGTTAAGGAGGGCACTTGTTGTGATGAGCACCGGGTGATGTATGGAAGTGCTGAGTCACTGTATTATACACCTGAAACTAATATTACACTGAATGTTAACTACACTGGAAATAAAACTTTTTTAAAAAAATTTTAAAAATATTTTTAAATGTTTATATTTGAGAGAGAGAGACAGAGAGACAGTGCATAAGTGGGAGAGGGGCAGAGAGAGACGGAGACAGAATCTGAAGCAGGGTTCAGGCTCTGAGCTGTCAGCACAGAGCCCGACACGGCGCTCAAACTCATGAGTCATGAGATCATGACCTGAGTCGAAGTCGGACACTTAATGAAGTGAGCTACTCAGGTGCCCCATGTTATCTATAATAACATGATAGTATTTTATAATAGATGTATACTGTAATATTTGTGTT
>NW_027532848.1:620584-620925 GCF_008692635.1 Crocuta crocuta
AAAGAGTTGCCATTTCAGGTTCACATTCTTTACTACTGTGTACCTGTTTTAGCCCTTGACAGTTTGAAGAAAAAGGCTTTACTCTTGCTTATCCTGGCTCCCTACTTACACCTGAGCTTAAACAATTATCACTAACATGTAAGGACTTTATTGTCATTCACTATCATGCAGGATATTGCTCTAAGCTACTTACGTGGATTACTTTATTTAATCTGTATAGTGACCCCGTGAAGCAGGTAGTGTCATTGTCTGTATTCTGTAGAGAAGGCTTTGAGAGTTAAAGAAAACTTAGCTAAGGTGCTGGGAAAAAACTGGAATTAAGATTTAAACCCAGCAGCCTA
>NW_027532848.1:621227-623109 GCF_008692635.1 Crocuta crocuta
AAGATAGTGTTTGGCACATTATAATTCCCTAATAAAAGTAGCCTATAATCATATTGATATATTCTACTCTTATCCAAATGTCTTTTTTCCTCTTTACATCCCCAGTCATCTTATTTTGTTTTACTTGGTTATACTTAGACCCATAAACTATAGCTTGCCCCCCCCATATTTCTTTGTACATAAAAGAATTCCCTTGTATAATTTTCCTTAACTTAAAAGAAAGTTAGAAGGAAATGCAGAGTATCTGGCATCTAATATGTTTAGTGAATGAGTGCTTCAGTGAAGAATAGACTTCTGTACTTTGACCAGTTGGAGTCAGGTATGCATTTGTGTAAGTGTTTTGAATTTCCTAAAGAAAAGGCTTACGGTCTTTAAAGCACAGGCTTTTGGGGACGATTATTAATAAATGATTTTAATGCATAAATTAAATCCTAACATGTAACTCATGCAAGTAATCAGTATCATCCTGTTAAAATACCAAAATCAGCAAATTTTATGACATTTTATATCAAATAACTTTAGAAGGTATTTATTTTTTACTTTTTAAAATTTAAAGCATAGGAATGTTTTATTCTTTTTTCCTTGCAGGTTTCCAGAGATTTGCCTGAGAAACAAGGAGAAATTGAGTCACACATAAAAGACCTTGGACAGCTTGAAGAGCTTTTAAATCATCTGCTTCTGTGGCTGTCTCCTATTAGGAATCAGTTGGAAATTTACAATCAGCCGAATCAAACAGGACCGTTTGACATTAAGGTAGGGACTTTTTGCTTTAAATATTGTTTTCCAAAACAATGTCAATACCACTGATTGTTATCATAGTCATCATTGTTGTTATAATATAATAATAATAATAATAATTGAGTAGCACTTTTTGCTTTTCCTTACAGCATTTACTAGCAATAATATATTCATTAAACTCATAACACTAGATTGCCTTCATCATGTTTATTACTATGATCCACTTCCCATCCCTACCTTGAATGCACTTAATGTATGTTTGTAGACTCCTCATCTAAAACTTAAGTTGTTTAGGAGATTAGGAGATTAGGTGCCCTACCAAATAGTGTATAGGCTTTTTAGTAGACATTAGAAAACCTTCTTAGGCTGACTCCACTTTACCTCTGTATCCTTTTATTCTGCCAGTAACTTCCCTTTATACTCTAGCCACACCAAATTATATGTTATGTTTTGAGGCATGTGGTGTCATGCCATGTTCTGTGTTCCTGATCTTCTTTTCTCTCTTTCGTAAATGACTTCTTTCTCCTTATGTGGCATGATGATGTTTTCTGCCTCCATCAAGACTGAATTCAATGTCTTTGCTTCTTCAAAACTTTGTTCCATACATCAAGTAGAGTAAAAAACCCTTTTAGGATTTCTTACGAAGCTCTGTATCCATTTCCCAGAACCTTTGGACATTGATTTACATTTAAATTGTAGCTTGAGTACCCCATCAAAATCTTCTTTGAATGAGAAGAGCATCTTCTTACTTGACTCCCTTACCCCACTCTTTTCTCAACACCTTCATCTCAGGGCCCAGTGTATGGTAGGTACTTGTATTTTTGAATTGAAGAATAAAGGTGGTAACAAGACACCCAAATTGGTAATGAGATGCCACAGGCAAGTCTAGTGCTCCAGGCCAAAATGCCAATTGGACGCCATCATCTTCTTTTAGCGTCTCTATACACATTGATTGTCCCTATATTTTCTCTCTTCCCAGGAGCATATTCCAAAGATTTATCCCAACTTGATGTCCTACTTTGCATCTCCTATGGGCCAACAACATTAAGTAGCTAATTGAATAAACCAATTAAATTGAAATCTCAACCTCTTGATTAATGTAATGGTGGACACTTTCAGACTAAATAAGTCAGATTTTGAGTAA
>NW_027532848.1:623140-624470 GCF_008692635.1 Crocuta crocuta
TGTTTTTTTTTTTTTTTAATTTCACTGATCCCAAATTTTCACCTTACTTGCTTTTCAGGATTATTACAACCTAATGTTTTTAAATTTCCCTCTGGGTGCTGTTTTGGTTGAAACAGCTAAAAGGAGTTATATTTGCAAAGAGCACTCCACTACGCTTACCTTACCTTCTCTTGACATGTATACCATTCTCTTAGCTACTGCCAAACACAAATGATACCATGTACCTCGCAGATAGACACCCTTTCACCCCTGCAAAACCCAGGCTGCTCTTCCAGTGGCACGGTCTTCCATTCCATTGTGACAATTAAAGCCAGGTCACAGTAGGCTGTACCCAGAACAAATTTAGTTGGCTTTAAGAAAGTATATAGGACAGGTAGCAAAAGAGCTGGTGCAGTGACGGCACAGTGTTGACACCAAACCATGGCTTCTCATGCACTCGCCACCCTGCATTTGCACACTGTGTAGACACAGAGACAAGACTGGGTGAATGCAAAGCCACATCATCATTCAAGGAAGCCCCCAGTTCTAGAATCCCTTCCGTTTTTTTCACCGTGCATGTACATGGTGTTCAGAGGTATTTGACCCGTGTGCATTCCCCAGTGCAACTGCATCTCGTCAGTACTCAATTTTCCCTACTCAGTAATCTCAACAAAGGAGTACCATTATTTAGTCCAACAACCAATATCTCAGCCAGATTCTCCTGGGTCTAGTATATTCCTAAATATTTCTCAATTTAGTATTTCAAAGAGGAAAGGCCATAAATTCTTTGTTCCAAATCAAAACTAGCTTTTTGTAACTCAAAGATTAAAGCACATCCCTTTACTTTTAAATGCAGTCTTTAGCTAAAGTGAGCTTCTTCATTAAAATAATGAAAACTATATTCAATATTAGCTATCTCTATGCATGGAATATATTGAATAGAGAGGATAACAAAATCAGCCGATACAAATGGATGTTGTTGACTCAACCAAAGTGACTTTACTCCCAGTTGAAACCCCCCACAGTGGTTCTCAAATATCAGAAACTCGCATTAGGCATTTGTTTGTCCGTAGCCCATAGGTTTGTGCCAAATTAGGTTCCTGCAGTTTAGAGTGAAAGCTCCTGTCAGCTGTGTTAATCACTTTCCTTTATCAGAGCTATAAGTCATCACTCTCACCGCTGTATGTAGTTTCGGAGAGTCGTGATATTTGCCTCCTGCAGCCAGGTCTAAATCACTGCGGAGAGAGGCAGCTGCTCTTTCCCTGGCAGTAAAAATCCTTGGCTTCGGTCCTCTGTGCATATTCTGAGCTTCTCATCTCTGGAGTGCAGATTTCAAAAATATGCCCTTGGC
>NW_027532848.1:624777-625764 GCF_008692635.1 Crocuta crocuta
ATATTCTCCTCTGAATTCTCAGACCTCTAGTTTGTAATCAGGAAATAGTGACCTATGTGAATAATTTACTAACTTACCTAGTTCTTTATCCCTCTTTGTCTAGCTTCTATCTAAATTCACCACCTGATAAATGATTTATTAAGATTGCTCAGAGTTCTGCTATAAGATATGTGATTTTAGGCTGTACAGCCTGCTATAGTCCTCTACTTAAAGAGATTAAACTTCTTTTTTTTTCAGTTAAAGAAAGATGGGGAAATGGGCTTAACTTCACTTTAAATCACTGAAAGCCAAAAGCAGTTTTTAAGCACTTTAGTGGAGTCCGTGCCCATTTTTTAATACAAAGAAAGAAACTCTTTTCTAAAATCTTAGGAATGAATTAATGCAGAGCAAGTAGATGCACAAGGAGCCTCCATTTCCTACATTTAAAGATGTTTTCTTTGTCTGTCCACAGTGGCCATGGCTACCTCTGAAACAAAGAGCCTAAGGCCTTGACATCCAGGTCATTTGTTTTCTCTAGTCAAACTCGGAGCACCTGTTAGAAAAATATGTAATACCCTCTGTGAGCCTCAGTTTTGCCTGCTTGGCACTTCATGCTTATTGATGAAATGCAGCTAGCTGTGTAATGAAACCCAAATAAAAAAAGCCTTAAGGGCTCTGTTCTAATACATTGTTTATGCTGGAGTGAAAATTGACTGCACATCGCTTGGTTTGTGCAATTTACTCCTGAAATATTCCTATTCAGGAAATCCTGCAAATAGCAATATTCATCTTGAAAATCACCTCACAGAACCCTTAGCAAGCTGAGAAACACAATCAATGAGATCGTGATGTAGAGGGTGAAAATGAGGTCTAATCACAGCCCTTTCCCTTCAGTCAGCCCAGTAGAAGTCATGCTTTGACTTCACATTTTTAAATGTACTCTCAATTTAGACATAAAATATGTTGATTTCAGATTTCAGAAATGATATTTAAATGCTAAGAACCAGG
>NW_027532848.1:625865-641065 GCF_008692635.1 Crocuta crocuta
GAGACCCCTTAAAATTTCTATAAGAATTCTTTTGTTTTTAATCTTTAATGAATGGTTTCAATAATGAGCTGTAGGTATACTATTTCTCTGACATAAAACTGCATAACTACTGCTTCCTAAACTTTTTATTAAAATATGAGGGACTGGGACACATAATTTTTTGTTAAGTCTTACTGACTGAAATGATTTCACATGGAAGACAGGGAGGGTTCTTTTTCTTCCCCTCAAGAATGACTTTGCTTCTGTGGCCTATAAATAACATAAATGCTGGTATGCTGGTTCTTCCTTTCCGTGTAAGAAACTTAATTGCCCATAATGTCAAATTCACACAGAAAACTACCAAAGGACACAACTGGTGTGACTGAATGATCAAGTACCATGTGAGTGACATGAGTGCCAAACCCTTTCCTTTCTTTGTGTACTCATGCTGCTATGTTGTCCAAAAAAAGCCATATATACATACGTGTGTGTGTGTGTGTGTGTGTGTGTGTGTGTGTGTATGGCATCGGATAACTAAATACGCAAGGAAAACTTTAGTCAAGACTGAAGTCAACTCCCCTGAAACAAAAGGCAGGAAGGATTTTAATCATTGGGATGAGCTAGTGTTAAAGTACTGGAGGACATTGGTGCGGGGTTGGTCATTGCGATTTGGCCATCTGTGTTTGCTATTTGTCACTTACTGAACATAGGCTACTCTCCTCCCTCCCGCTGAGTATGGTAGATGTGGTAGCCTTCCTGATATTTATATTTCAATGGCATGGCTGACATAGCAAAGGAAGACATTGCTAAGTTGTAGAAAACTTACCTCTCAAAGGGGCAGAAAAAGGAATTTATAATGGAAAGTTTTCTGAAGTAAATACACTAAGAAAAGAGAGTTCAGGCCTATAATTAGGAAGAAACTAGCCTAATCCTTTAGTCAACCTTAAGGAGAATGTTAAGGCCATCTTCATTAGTCCCCTCTTGTCCAAGGGAAACCAGATTTCCTAGTGAACAGCTTAGGAAAGCTACTTCATGTCAATTATTTCCAAAACTTTCTCTTGTTCAAGGACTACTCGAACTGAGCCTGAAACTTCATAGTAGAGGATTTTGCTGGATGGTATGAGCAATCAGGTATTTAATGAGGGGTATTTGCTATGTCAGTAAGAAGAAAAACAAAGATTAATGATTGGAGCAGACTATAAACCCAGTTTCTGAGCCCAGAGGGCAGCCAATTAAGAAGATTCCTAAAGGTTGGGCTAGAAACATCTTTAGATGGTAAAGTGATAAAGGCAGTGGCCATTTTATGACATTTTGAAGGTTCTAGGTGACAGCACAGACATCAGAGAAGTTTTATAAGATTGTGCACAGTCATAGTTATTTCCTGGCGCAGAGCACAAAAGCTGTGTGAGTTCTGATAACCTTCCTGAGTGGCCCATATAGCAGTAGCTCCAGGCAGGAAGGATGTCCATACATAGAGCGCTGTGCTCATGTGTCCTTTGAAGTAGATATCAAGTTATCCAGCTTCAGCTCTCAGGATTTCTTTAGAGTATGAGAGGAAAGTTCAACTATAGGACCATCTAGAATCTTGATAGATATCTGAGTAGTTAGCTTTTAGTTCTCAGTGATGCCAAGTGAGGAGAATAGGAGAAAAAGTGGGAACACTAGTTTGGAGAGTTATAGCCAGATACTGAAGGAAACGAAAGGAATTGAAAATTTGGTAAGGACAAACAAAATATGTAAGACAGTCCAGTTTGCAGATAGGTAACAATATCATGTAATTTACAAGGAAATGCAGAATAATACGATAACCTTCATGGGTGTGCTATAATTTTCTATTGAAACATAATTTTTGTTTCTGTATAGTCACCTCCCTTTTGATCAAAGGTACTCCCAGTAAGATTATTCTTGTTTACAAAATAAAGCTGGGCTCTATTTATTCAAGTGAGGCAAGGATAATAGTTGACTACACAGGCCTTTCAAACTTTGTTTAGCCGTGAGATTTTATAAAGAATCTCAGATTTGACTTTTAAATGCTTCACAAGATTAGGAAGCCAAGCCAAGAACTTGCCATCAGATTTTACCTATAGTACCTATAGATTGGGATGAATTTTTCTATTCTAAAAGTCCTCAATTTATCTTGAGGTTTCCTGAGCCTGCCAGGAAGTGACCTTCCTTATTTACCTGTATGACTAGACATCCTCCCAGAAGCCAAGTACCAGGCTAGTTTTCCCAAGACGGCTTTGTGAGTATTGTCTCCGCAAAGTTTACTATGGTTCCTTAAAACTGCTCATATCTGATTTTATGTACTTCATTCTCAGATATGATATACCAGTCAAAGCCTTGGTTATATAATCAACTTTCTCAATTATTACAAGTTACAAGAAAGATAGCCTCTTACTAAATTCTTACTAAATCTGTGCAAATAATTATATTGCCACAAAAAGGAAAATACTCAATAGGAGTTTGTGAACTCTGGAGGGATCAGACAGGGAGAAAAACATAAATGTTTCATTTCCATTTACACAAGTATAGTCTATTGAATTGTTGTGAGTTAGAGATAGAAAAAAAAGGAGTTCCTTATATCAAGAAAATAGAGGGTGCCAGGGTGGCTTGGTCAGTTAAGTATCTGCCTCTTGATTTTGGCTCAGTTCATGATCTGGGCTCGTGGCCCATGACAGGCTCTGCACTAACAGCCTAGAGCCTGCTTGAGATTCTCTCTCTCCTCTCTGCACCCCTCCCTACTCATGAACTTGNAAAAATAGAACACTAAAGCATCAGCAGTAATCTAAACAAAGTCTTAATGAAATCATTCATTCAGTTCTATGTAATTGATTACTATTTTGTTTGATGTCAGGTTAGCAGTTTGATAAACCCATCAGCTTCTCCACTGGAGTTCTAGAAATCCTGACTCAGTGCCCCTGGTGTGGTCTTGAAGTTATTTAAGCAAACTTCAGAAGCTTCAACCCTGAAGTGCCTGGAATAGTCCTTTCCACGGGTCTCTCAGACAGTCCCTTTTTGTTGAAGACAAGCACTCTAGCTTGTCGCTGATTACAAGCACTTCAGGGAAACCTGATAGCAAAACAGCTCTCTGTAAATGATAAAAATACTCAAAGAGCCATGGTTAAAGATCTGAGGAGAGTTCACTTAACAAAGGAATTTAGTTGTTTCTATGGCATACACCATTTGCAAGTAATAACTGGGAATTATGACTGATGACATTATACTGTCATCTATTAAGCAAAGCAGCACCAAGTCATCTCATGGACTGCAAGGGCATTGACTAATTTTTAGTGACTTGATACAGTTACTGAACTATTTATATTAATAACATTTGACCCATACAAATATAACTTCTGTAAGGTTACACATCTTTTCTTACTTGATGATGCTTTTTATGCAATTCAGTGTATCAAATAAACCTATTTTTAATATCTTTCTTTACATACTAAGAGAGAACAAATGTGAGATTTTTAGGTCCATTTGAGTTCAAGATTTTATTTAGGGTTTGAGTGGTAGAAGGCAAAATATCAAAGATTGTTGAAAAGGTGAAAACATTTTGACCACTTGGTTAAATAGAATCATGTGTCATTGACACAGTGCTTGACTACCTATTTAGCCAAAGTGACAGTTAAAGATTTCAAAAATAAATATATGAGGTAACATGATTGTAAAAGACTAGTTCTTTCAAAAGTGAGATAATTCTTAAATAGTCAAGGTCATGAGGAAAACACCATAAAACACTGGAAATTACTCTGGTAAGTCAGAATCACTGTTGCTTATCTGAATTATTGAGAAGGTAAAGAAAAAGTTTTGCAAACTCTTATTAAGAACAAATCAGTAATCCAAGAAAATTTTGTCATTTTAATAAAGGGAAAAATGAATTCTAGTTTTGCATTAATATACTGTTGATACTAAAGCTAATTTTTAAAAAGCTTATAAATAAACCCATTCAATCAGTGTCATCTTTGATCACATGACACAAAATTCCTGTTTCACAAACTTTCTACAACTTTCTGTATCCCCTAGATTTTGTCCTACACTTTTCCTCATCTTCCTTCCAGAATAATCAGTCATTTCACTTTAAGAAAAAATTACTCTCTTCCTCTTAACAAAGACACTTGCTATATACCTTGCATATGTTGCATACAAGGTGGTTTCTCTCTGACCTTATTATTTCTAGAAGTTTCATTTATATGTATTGATTATACCTTTTAACCATAGGTAACTTCTGTTTCTCAGAGAGAAGTAGAAAGCAGATAAATATGAACTGTCATAAACTAGCATTTTGTAGCAGAGTAGCAAAGATTATGAAAACAAGGTGAGGCTGCCTGTTCAATATGAAGGCTAGGAGTTTTCATCAGTCATTGTGGAGGAGACTTTTAAGATTTTCTTTAGATATTATTTAGACAATCTGAAGATAGGCTCCATGTTCTGTGCTAGCAGTCAGCACAGAGCCCAACGTGGGGCTCGAACCCATGAACCGTGAGATCATGACCTGAGCTGAAGTCCGATACTTAACCCACTGAGCCACCCAGGCGCCCCATAATTAGCTTTTTAAAGGTGAGTGTCTAATTCACTGTTAGGGAGATAATTCATATACAATGAGATTATCACATTCAAATGGTTACTCCCTTAGATAGACGTGTACTAGCTCACGATAAATTGAATAAGGTAACTAATTTAGTTGTGGGATATTTTGTTGTGGGTTTTTTTTTTAACATTTATTTATTTTTGAGAGATAGAGACAGAGCGTGAGCAAGGGAGTGGCGGGAGAGAAGGAGACACAGAATCCTAAGTAGGCACCAGGCTCGGAGCTGTCAGCGCAGAGTCTGACGCAGGGCCCAAACCCATGAACTGTGAGATCATGACCTGAGCCAAAGTCAGAAACGGAACCAACTGAGCCACCCAGGTGCCCCATAGTTGTGTTTTTTTAAGGGGTGGTGTTGTAAAGGCAGGGAACAGAGAAGAGCACACTCATATTTTACATCTGATCCTTTTTCCTAGAAAAAAAAGTTTCAGTGTTTTCTGTAAGCTACATAAATAGATTAATGGAATATGTCCTGAAAAATATGTGGGTCGAAGTTGTTGGACATAAAGGTACAATATTCCCATTTGCCGTGCAGCTGAACAGAGGTTTATTGGAAATTATAAACTGCCCTGAGTTTAGGTTGGTTCTAGGCAAGACTATAATTCCAGCTCCAATAAAATCTTAAAGACTGTTGGTTTCTGGATAGGTCCATATTTTAATGGAATTAAGCATTGACCTATCTCCTGGAACAGTGGGGATCATAATTTTATCTCTTACTTTCACCTCCACCTCTCAACCCCAAACACCATTCCTTAGTTGAGGTAGCATGGTAATGGGGAGAGAAACACAAGACCCAAGTTTAGATGCCACTTCTGATACTTACTAGGTTTATGTCACTGTTTAACTCACCTTTCTTATCCTGACTTTCCTCTTCATTAAAATGAAAAATTGAGTCAGTTTCTCTGGGACTATATTAGATTAAGGTACAACTACAGTGGTATCTCANATGGTGAATGTGACCTTTCTTAGTAGAGCTGGAATTTTCACAAGAGCCCCTAAGAAGAATAATTAGACTTGCAAACTATACCACACTTTCAGTACACCGCCCTTTCTGGTAGGTTGCTACCAGAAAACCGGTCTGAAAAAGACTGCAGATAGTCATGAGATTTTCATTGTTCACCCAACCAAATTGCCCATATGAGGAGATTATAAACTTGAGAAGTTTCTTGAATTGAGAATTCCAAGAACATAAAATTCAAGTAGGACTAAGAGCTTATCGGCTCAGAGGTAAACTGGTGTGGTATTTTCCTATTTGCTTCATGAGAGAGGGGAAAACAGTGCTTTTCTTTCTCCTCTGCCAAGGCAAGTAGAAGCCTCCAAAAAAAACCTCTACTACAGTGGTATGCAGACAAGTCTGCTTATAAAATTCTCCAAATAGTTTAGAAAACTGAGTATCCTCCTGAACATTCTAAAGTTGACATCTATTTTCTCCTCTGGCATATTGTAAATATTGACATTTAAAAAGTGTTACATTACTNGTATCATTTTTATTATTTAAATTATATTTCCATTTTACTTCCCTAAAGAATTGTATTTTAATGTAATATATATTTATGCTCTAAAGCCTTTTGTTAACCACTGTATCATACTTCTGTCTGACAAATATATCTGTGTGGATTTAAATTCAGTTTTTGAAAATAAATATCTGTAACTATAAAACTCTAAGTATTTTTAAANTTTTTGGAATTAGATGTAAGGCCATCAGCCCCTTCTCTGGCTCTGCTTATCCTGCTTATCCCCAAGGTGCCTTGAGCTTAGGTCCAGTGCCTCCCATTTCTTGGTCCAGTCCTGACCAAAGCAGAGAACATGCAAGAAATGCAGTGCCACTGGAGGCAGCATCTGTAACTAGCATTACTGTTCTCTGTCTGGTTTCTGGTTCATCTCTGGTGATGTCAGCTTCTCCATCTTGACTGACATTGTGACTCTCTGCTCACAGCCTCCCCTGCCTTAGTTGTGATTGCCCTGTCCTCCTCGTATTCTTCCTCCTCACTCTGTCCCCCAAGAAAGGGACCCTGTTTTTAACCTCAAACTACCTGAAGCCTTAATAAATTTCTTAACCCATCAGTCCAGTTGACAGTAGAAATGGAGAGGAGGTGATCTTCAGGGACTGATTCTATCATACAGTGTACTGTAATTTCTTAGTTTCTTTTCAAGTTCAGATTTCATTTCTGCCTTCTATAACTTCATCTATATTATAAAAAAAATATTGTCAGATAGCTTAAGTCCTGAGACTGAGCCCTGCAGCACATCACTAATAAGATTCCTGTATTTTGACATCAATTCAAACATCAATTTCCTTTGGCACTTGTTCAGTTAGTTACCAAACTCTAATTGCTTTATTTCCTACCTAGATCATATTGTTCCATTTTGTCGACAAGCATTAATTTGGAGACTTTATCAAATATATCAGTGATATGCACATCAACTTTATTTGCATATATCAGCCCCTCTAGGCAGGCAGAGAAAAACATGAGGCTAAGCAAATGAAATTTCTATTCAGGTAACAAACCATTTATTAACTACAGTGTCCTACTATGTTAAGGTGACTCCCGTTCTTAATCTGCTTAGAGGCTCATTGATGGATGAATATACTGTTGGGGAGGAAACATTTTTATCTACCCTTTAAGTTTCTTCTGGCTGGTCTAAGAATTAAATGACACAAGACACATTAACAGGAGAACATTAACATACATAGAATCTACATAAAAACTAGAGATTCCAAAAACTTTCAGTCAAGACAAAATATATATGTCATTCTAGACTAAGGAAAAGGGGTGAGGGCCTGGGATTTCAGAAGGAAGGAAAGGAATTCACAGGAAGAATGGAAAGAATAAATGTTTGGTAAAGAAATGTTTGCTAGGCCATCCAGAAACAATGGCACATAGAGAAGACTTTGACCAAACAAGCCTTGCTAGGTTCATTCCTGTCTACCCTACCTAGTTTTAGGGTGATAGTTTCTATCCTAGAACAGTTGTTCTATCTAAACCCTTTTAGCCATTTGGGGAGAGGTCAAAGTTCCTTCCCGAGTCTTTTGGGTCTTGATTGTTTTCAGCACAAAATAATCTGCCTACCAAAGAGGCACATTTTGGGGTGGCAAGGAGGGCTCCCCTACAATACCTCAGTTTACTAAATGCAGTCATTGCAGAAACATTACAAAGCAGGGTGGAGAATATACTTACAGAATGATGTGATAGCCCCAAAGAGTGATATCCAGCCCAGTCAAGGTATTGTTTACAGCACAGCTACTAAAGTGTTGTCCCAAGACCAGCAGCATCACCTAGAAGCTTTTTGGAAATGCAGATCCTGGGGGCACCTGGGTGGCTCAGTGACTTAAGCATCCAACTCTTGATTTTGGCTCAGGTCATGATCTCATGGTTCATGAGGTCAGGCCCCACATTGGGCTCTTTGCTGACAGTGTGGAGATTGCTTGTGATCTTCTCTCCCTACCTCTCTCTACCCCTCCCCCACTCTCCCTTTCTTTCTCTCTCTTAAAATAAATAAATAAACTTAAAACAAAAAGAAATGCAGATCCTGAAGCTTCTCCTTAGGCCTTCTGAATCAGAATAGATGGAAATGAACTTCGAGAACCTGTATTATAACAACATTTCCAGAAGATACTGTCACTTAGTATAGTTTGGGAGTTCTGAGCTCAAAACAGCTTCCTGGAGGATATGGTGCCTGATCTGTATCTTTAAAAGATGAGTAGAAATTGACAAAGTGAAATGTGTGTGAGGGAAAGGAAAAGATTCTAGAGAGAAGAGACACCAAGAGCAAAGATATGGAAGTGATTAAGGACATGAAGTGTGGGAAGAAAAACAAATTGAGTGATGTTGAAGTGTTTAGCTCAATTTTGGTGAGGCTTCTACGCTGCTTCACGGAGCTAGTCATTATCTTTGAGAGATGTGGGAATCACTAAAGAAAGGTAACTTGTAAACTCCCAAATTTGAGGAATGTAGTACCCAAAAAGGAGGGCTGGTCAGGAGCTTATTGAATTAGCTGAGGTGCAACATGATCCTGTATGACAACTCTGGCTGTGGGGACAAAGAAGAGGAGATAATTTAGAGAGCTATTTTTCAAGTTGTTGCTGGTGACCTACTGTTGGGTTACGAAATCCATTTAATAAGTGAAATGAAAGAGAATAAGGTAGCACAGGGTATGACAGAATGTCATACAAATTATCACATGATATTGCATGTGGTATGGGTATGCATTGTTTTGGAAACCTTGTTTTCATCTAGATACCAGTTTATTTTTTATTTCTAATTTTAAGAGACTCTACACCTTCCTTTGATACAAAATAAATTAGTAGTCTGTCAGAAGGTCATTCTGGATTAATTACTCCAAAGTTGAGAGTAAATTCATCCTCCTGTGGCAAACATTGAAAGTGTAAATTATTTTATTTACTCATTGAAAAGCTAGTGCCTTTTTGTGGTACAAAATGCAAAGCATAAAAGGGCATAAATACATACGCCTTTGCTTCTCCATCTTTCAGCCACCTAGTCTCTCTCCCCACAGGCTGGCAAGGTTATCACTTTCTCTGATGGCACTTCAAAGATAGAATGTGAGTGTGTGCGCATTTGTGTTTGTATTCTTCCTATGCCTGTCCTCTTCTAAAAAATCTTGTAGGGTACTGTAAACACTGTTCCTGCATCATGTTTTTTTTTCACTTAATGATATATACCGACAATCATTTTCTATATTAGCACCTTAAGAGCATTCTCCTTTTCTTTCCATTTGCATACACTTATATCCTAAGGATGTACCATTATTTATTCAACCAGCATTCCAATTAATGCACATTTTTGTTTTGTTTTCAAGCTTTATTCCTGCGACAAGATGACAATGTAGAACTTTATGCTTATGTAATCTCACACATCGCAAGTATATCCATAGGATATTCTTAGAAACAAAATGGCTGGGTCAAGATGACATTTGTTATTTTAGCCAATATGGCCAAATCATACTTCATAGAGCACTCCAGTTGGTAATATATAGAAGTTTTTTCCGCACACCTTTGCAACTCACTGTGTCGTCAACCTGTATGATGTTTGCTAAGCCAGAAAAAGATAATATCTCATTATAATTTTACTTTGTATTCTTCTTTTGGGTGAGGAGATGAATTTTGTTCTCAGAATCAAAAAACGTTATAGAATCATTTATATGTTCTTTTTTGTTCACCACTCATTTCATTTATAGTCGATTTTTTTTCCTATTAGGTTGTTCGTCCTTTTCTTATGAAGACAAATACAGTTTACAACTTGATGTATAAACCTGTATTTTTTGCAACAAGGATCCTAATGAATGTTTCTTAAGACAAACAGATTCTAGTCTTGAGGTTATAACCTGAAAATATTAAAGCAAACCTTTGAATTTTATGGGAATGATCTTTGCCTGCCTTAGCAAGTAGTCCTGTACAGAAACTCAACATGATGAAAAATTATAGAATAAATATAGATTTAATTTTGTTAAAAAACTGGGAACAAATATGTTAATATTTTTTTATTTTTCTATCAATATAACACACATGGAATGGCTGTGACAGTTTGTCTTTTCAAAACCCCTATGTCAACTGACTCTCATGTTTTGAAAATACATATTAGAGGAAGAAAACTTGTAGTCTGTCCCTGCATTGCATTTTTCAGCCAAGTCTTAAATAACTATTTGGAAACTTAAAATTTCATTCCCACACACTATTTTTCCTTGTGAAAAGCAAAACTGCACTTTTCCAATCTTCCAGACCACCCACAGAGGTTCTCTATTTGACTTGCCAGCTTTATTAGTGTTCTAAGATATAATTGATCTAGATTGAGAGAGTTTGTTTTGAGCAGCTGGGGACTTTGTAATCTCTTTACCCATCTTGGGCACCAGTTCCCTCTCATTTCTCATCAGTATTATTCCATCTCTTGATCATTCTATTGCTCCAAATATTTTGTCACCCTAACTCTTTTTTATATTTTCTTGAAATCATGTTTTACTGTACCGCAATTTTAATTTTTTTACTTAACAGTCTTGTACTCTGTTAAAAGCACAGCTTTGTTCTGTTAAAAGCAAGTTTATATAATGATACTTTGGAGTAGGTTGTATGAGATCATTGGAAGCAATGGTATCCTTATTTCTTAATATCCTTCAAAAGAAAGCTATGCTCTGCATATGATTGCCATCCCTTTCTGAGTATGTGTGGAGGAGAAAGATGGGAACACTTCCAATAGTTTTCAAACAACTTCTTTTTAAGTTAATGAATGGACCACCTGGTTTACCAACTATATTGTCCAAGGGATGGCTTTGATTGGCAGACAGAATACAGGGTAGAATCAGTGAATATTAAGTGAGAAGGGTTTTGAACTTGGAAGTTGCCACCCTTGATGGCAGTGGTTATTTGTAGAAAATAACAGGCTGAGATTTCAGGTAATTCGGAAATGTTGTGCACCTGCAATTTAGAATATTCAAAATAGTACCATTTTTTAATAACTTAAAAAAAAAGGTACAGCCACCTTTCTTGTCTGATTGCAAAAGCTATATCCATGAAACTGTTTACTTATAACAGTGTGACATTGAAAGATAAATGTTATATCCATAAGTATGGAAATGTGTTAAAATTCTAAGGTTTAACACTTATCCATTCCAAATGCTAGTATACACTATCAAGGACCATGCTTCTCAATCTTTAATGTGGATGGAATAAGCTAAGGATCTTGTTAAAATGCAGTTTCCTGGTGATACTGACACTGCCAGTCTAGGAACTAGACTTTGAGAAAAAATGTCATGGATTCTTAAGTAGTTAAGTTGTCATAAATATAATAAATATATGGGAAGAATTATATAAATGATATAAATAACAAAGGGTCATATATTCAATTACACAGTTACAACTTTATTTATTTCTCAGTAATCTTCATATACTTTTCTCATGTTGAGTAATGAGAAAAATGGATCTCAGTCAGAAACAATTTTACCATTCTCTTTATATGAGCTTACCAGTCTCTTGAATAACTCGCCAGTCTTTCAAATTCCTTAGCTCTCCTCCTGTTCCTCTCTAGGATGGCATCTGGATTGATAGGTGAAAGAAGATTACAAGGGGTACATGACCTATAGACCCCATGCATGTGTCTGTACTCTCCTTGACTCTCTGGTCTCTGCACCAATGCCCCATTGTCTGCCTGATACCTACCCTACTGACCTCGTAACTGTGGATTTGTGTTTTCATCAGAAAATGCTGTGCTCTGCTCATTAAAATGTATTGGTTGCTAAAGGAGTCCTTAAATAAGTGACTTACCACTGAAGAGCACTTAGAATTCTAAGTATATAATTATGACATCTCTAAAAGCAATGTGCCTATCATTATGGGTAAGGGTGACTGCCAAGAAGTTATAGCAACATAAAGCCACTCAATCCCCTTTTTTATGGGGATGGGGGAGGATACAGACTTGCTTTTCACAGCACATTGTATCAGTTACTGTGGGAAAAAATAAAAACAAGAGTACCTATGGTCATAATCTTTGTGATTTTATCTAAAAAGGAGAAGAAAAAGTAAATACAGATATGTAGAAAATTATTTAACCCTAAAAATAACACTTTTAGAAATACTTATTTTTAGTAAAGCTATTTTACTACTCAACGGCCATCCCATAAACTTATAATCATGTAAACTTCCACTCATATTTGAGAGTTAAAAAAATTTACCAAAGAGATTTGTGGAAATTAATTTAGAGATGAATATTTCTAATGAAACATTACATTCTATACATCTATATATTATGTCTATATATTGTATCTATAGCATTCTCAGAGTAAAGTTTTAAGGAATACTTGAAATATTCAAAATCAGACTAAAGTTAGATGGTGGTAATAGGGAAATACATCACAAGTCACAAGATTCTTCCCATTGAATATGGAAGCAAATTCTGTGCACTAGGTTTGCTTGGAAATGCCATAGGGCTATTTTTTCTTAAATATGCAGTTCTCTACCTTAAGATTTCACTTATATTAATTTCTATGGCACTGAAAGTAAGAGTGTATTATAAATCTAATTAACAGATATAATTCTATATTGTATAAGTCCTCNATGTATATATATGTATGTATGTGTGGAATTATATATATTATGGAAGGTGCCAAATACTTCAATATGTGTCAGATCTATATTTTGGTTTTTTTTATTTTTTAAATGTCTTATTTATTTCTGAGAGAGAGAGAGAGAGCGAGCATGAACAGGGGAGGGTCAGAGAGAGAGAGAGATACAGAATCTGAAATAGGCTCCATGCTCGGAGCTAGCTGTCAGCACAGAGCCCAATGCNGTATAAGTCCTCCTATCCTCTAACAGACAAAGTTAGGGGATGTTACTACTTTAGTTAACTGTACTTGACTTAGAAATGACCTTTGTGTTCCAAATACTTCCAAATTGCCACATATCTGCTGTCCTCCTTGTCATACCTTTCTCTCATTCTTCCTGGCTCTCCCTTGGGAGNAGAGCGAGCATGAACAGGGGAGGGTCAGAGAGAGAGAGAGATACAGAATCTGAAATAGGCTCCATGCTCGGAGCTAGCTGTCAGCACAGAGCCCAATGCAGGGCCCGAATCCACAAACTGTGAGATCATGACCTGAGCTAAAGTAGGACGCTTAACGGACTGAGCCACGCAGGTGCCCCTCAGATCTATATTTTGAGAAAGAGACACTTTAAATGTAAATTACCTAAATTATCACCCATTGTAAATGCACTTAATTTGCTACAATATTTCAGTAATTTCAATAAACAGTTCAATGTATTAAAAACTTAGAGATGGCATATCCAATACTTCTGAAGCTATAGCTTCCAACTTCTGAACACCTCATTCCTCCTCTGGACGTAATGAATATTCAGCAATTGCTGATCATAAGAAGGCACAAAGTATATAGTTAATAAAAGCACCCATAATTATTTAACTTAGAGAGTTTTAATAATAGTTTTATTTTTTAAGTTCTTTTTTAATGTTTATTTATTTTTCAGAGAGAGAGACAAAGACAAAGAGTGCTTGGGGGAAGTGGGACAGACAGAGAGGGAAACACAGAATCCGAAGCAGGTTCTGGGCTCTGAGCTGTCAGTGCAGAGCCTATTACGGGGCTCAGACTCATGAACCATGAGATCATGACCTGAGCCGAAGTCGGACGTTTAACTGAATGAGCCACCCAGGCACCCATTAATAGTTTTAATTTTAAGGTTAACTCAAATTGCATTTATAATAACTGGTTAAGTAGCATGCTAGTCATTATAGGGATTGATTTTCTTGAAATTAATAACTATTAAACATTCAAAAGGCAAAAATGTGGAAGCACTCACTAGAATGTATAGTATACAACAAAAATTCTACTTATTGACCCATGAAATTACAAAACCATATGGGCATGCTTCTAATTTTTAAGACTGATTTGAGAAAACTTTCGTGAATAACATATAGAGAAAATGTGGATAGATAGGCATCTCTGTCTTTTAAATTATCTGATGAAATAGGTTGTAAGGAACACAAAATTAATCACTCATAGTAACATTTATTACGATATATCTTCTAGTATTAGCATAGTAATAAGTATTAGTGATTTACATGATTGGAGAGATAACACAAGTACAAAATTATATGCACACACTTCTGTGCTTCACTCAAAACTAAGCAGATGTTATCTGAGATATTACACTCTGTATGCCATTATAGCTGAAGTCAGATTTATTAGAGACAGTATTTAGCTTTATTATCTTTAATATCTTCAGTGGTTCAGTTATGAATAGAAGCATTAACATTGCTTACGACTAAGTTATATAAAATTTTGGACACCGTACAAAATAACAATGATTTAAAGTAGCTTTTGAAAAGAGAAGTAATATGTTAAAGGTATTTCTGATTTGAATAAGAATAAAACAATCAATAGAGGTATAAGATTAGAAATGAATGATCATTAGAATGAGTGATGTTTTTCACTGATGTAAACAAAGCTCAAAGAACATTCTTTGTAGACCTCCTCATAAACGCATGTGACGATACCTAGAAGTAGAATTGCTGACTCATTAGAATATTCACATATTTATTATATATTGTAAGTTGCTTTCCACCAGCAGCAGGAAATGACATGAATTTAGTATTTGAATTTGCTTGTCCCTGGTTAAACAGCTTTTCATGTTGGTCACTCAGATTTTTCCTTCAATGAGCTGACTCTTCAAATACTTTGCCCAATTTTCAACTGGATTGTTTGCTTTCTCTTACAAATTAATATGAGTTCTTTGTATATCCTGGATTCTAACGGTTATATGTATCTGAAATACAGTTTCACAATTCCTTACCCAAAACCTTATCATTGACTTAGTAGGAGACCAATGAAAATGTTCACTTAGTGTGGTAGAAATCGTAGAGAGTTACAGGAGTATAAAAATTATGTTTGGCAGGCTGAATGTAAGCCTAGGACTCCAGATAAAGACTGACATGATGTGTGAACCAAAGAAGGGGCTTTATTCCATCATGGGTTTCTTTCCTTGATTTCAGAAACCCTCATGTATGCTATGTTTTTTCATATATGTTAAAGGAAAGGCTATTCCTAAGAGAAACATCAGACTTCTTTGGTGATATTTTTTTTAAAAACCCAAGTTTAATTCAGTTATCCTTTTTGACTG
>NW_027532848.1:641213-643524 GCF_008692635.1 Crocuta crocuta
ACTGCTTTTATATATTTTTTTTTTGAGAGAGAGAGAGAGAGAGAGAATGAGTGGAGGAGGAGCAGAGAGAGAGTTTGAGAGAGAGAATCCCAAGCAGGCTCTGTTCAAGGAGCTCGATCCCACAAACCATGGGATCATGACCCGAGCCAAAAGCAAGAATCAAATGCTTAACTGACTGAGCCACCCAGGTGTCCCTATTTTATATTTTAAAAAGCAAGTTCTAGTGTTTAATAATACTTACATTTACAAAAAAAACCTATCAAGACTTCAAGCACTGTATACAATGACCACATGGATAATAATTCAGCTCTGTGCTATATCAGTTTAAAATAATGCAGATATTATGGCCAAGGTGATTGTGAAATGCAAGAAAAAGATGACTCAGACATAGCAAAACTACTTTCTGTTCTATGTGCCTTTCTATTACATAGAATCTGCTGTGTTTCTTGATTGATTTGGGTATTGAAAGCAGTATTTCTAGGAATAATTCAGCCAGAAACTGAAACGTACATTTTTAGAGTTCAGCAGAACCACATTCAAATGTGGTTTAAAAGTCATAGTGTGAATATTAGTGCATCTGAAAAAATATATATAAAAGGTGGCATTACAAACAGTATTCCATACGACAACAAGGAGAGAAAGGATACTTATATTAAATCACACTATTTTGCGTACGCTGGAAATGAAGACCATGGGGAGACATTCTTTCACTTGCTCATTTACGTATTCAGTATTTCAGCAGTTCTCTAGCAGGGTTGATTTTATTCTACGGGAGAATTTGTCAATGTCTGGAGATTTTTTTGGTTCTCACACCCGAAAGAGCGGGGAGTGCTACTGGCATCTTGTGAATCAGGACCAGGGATGCTCTAAAACATCCTACAATAAAAGGGCAGCTCCCCAGAACAAATAATTATTCATACCAAAATGTCAGTATTGCTGAGGTTGAAAAACCCTAATTTAAACTAAAATTATACATTAGTCAAAAATACTTTGTTCTGGCTCCAAACCCTGTGATTTATAAAAGAAACTCTAACTGTATATATAGATAATACTTAAATTCATAGAACATATAGTATGCAGGACATGCATCAGACAGACCCGGGTTCAAATCTTATATCTACCATTTGTTGGCTAATGCCTTAGGCAAGTTTCCTCAGCTCTTGTGACTCTAGATTTTTAATCTGAATAAATGACAGTAATGTGGTGAAAGGCTCTGCGATGGAGATTGAGTAAGATTAATTAGGATGATTTGTGTTAAGTGCACAGCGGAGTGTTTGTACTTAGTAAATTCTCAATATATGTTAGCAGTTAGCATTTCCTTTGCATATACTAAATCATTTGATCCTGACCTACTATGAATATACTGGTCACATGCCATCTTTCATTGCTGCGAAGACACCATTGATTAAAATATGTATCATTATTTTATGTCACTAAGAAAGACGTGCTGTCAGTTAGACTATGACACACCATCATTTATAAAATGTGTCTCAATTTTAGAGCAATTAATTTGTGACAATAAAATGTGGGTCCTAGACATGAGTCTTATAAAGCCCATCAGTGAGTCTTTTAGTTGCAACTGAATGAGGTTCCCAATAGCCACGTGCACCTTCAAATTCACTTCAAAGTTTACATGAACAGAGACCCAGCCTCCCAGGAAGGCAGGATCAGGCATCTGTCTTTAGTGGGATTAGAATTCCCAGCAGTTGGTGCAGCATTCACGAGCTACCCAAGAGGTATTTTTTTTTCTTTTTGGCAGCATCTGCCCACGCCCCCATGGCAGATCAAGTGTAAAGAAAAGAGACTCACATAGAGCTGCTGGGTCAAGCTCGGCCTAGAAGTCTAACGTGCCCCAGGAGCCAATGTCTTATGACATGGGTAGAGTTTCCAAGATCCGTGAAAGGTACATTCACAGTTGTAAGAGTTACTACACTTAGGGGATCCCCCAAACTCTGGCTTTCCAGTAGACATTTGTAGTTCAAAAGTAGAACTCCTACACCAGGTATAATTTACCAATCAGTCTTTATTTTTTTAGCAGTAGCAACGCTGCCGACTAACACAGTTGACGTTCCAACGTTGTCAGGCTTCCACATAGAAAACAGCTAGAAAGTTCTTCAAAGGTCACCTTTTCATGCACAGGGGCAAAATTATCTGCAATACTATCTGTACTTCTCACTCATTTTATCATTAAAGATACCGAAACTCAGAGAATTTAAGTGACTTGCCCCAACTCATGAATCACGAAGCCTAGAACCCAGATGTTCTTATCCCTAATCTGATTCCTTCCAGCAACCTGTAACACAATACACCA
>NW_027532848.1:643581-646473 GCF_008692635.1 Crocuta crocuta
CGACAGTGCAACGGACAAATTCAGTCCACCACCTGTTTTTGTACATAAAGTGTTATTAGAACACAATCACGCTCATTTGTTTACATTACCTGTGTTTGCTTTCACGCTGCACTGGCACAATTCAGGTAGGACAGGAACCATATGGCCTATGAAGCCTAAGTATTTACTATCTGGCCCCTTATAGAAAACGTTTGTTGAGCCCTGCTCTAAAATATAACTGTAAATTGTTTGACTATCTCAATAATCCTATATGAGGAGATAAAAGGCAAAATATGTTTCTCATGTTTTATCTTTAAAAATAACTACTCATATAATTTTTCTGTGCACCTGAAGGTTTTTAGAGTCACAAATCCCAAACCTAACCATTTCTCTAGATCAGTGGTTGGCTAACGTTTTCTATAAAGGATCAGATAGCAAAGGTTTTAGAATATTTTGGGAATTATGGACCATCTGGTGTCTGTTGAAAACAATCAATTCATGCCAGGATCAGAACTTACATAGCTGGGCTTAAGAGCCCACGGTCTTTACCACTAAGGACTTAGGCAGCAAGTAAAACCTGGGAGGCACCACTCTCAATAAATGACTCTGCTTAAAGTATTGCTTTAACCAGATCAAAGAGATTTAGTCCTCATTTTAAAACTGTATGTGTAAAGATTTTCAGAATTAGTGTATCGAGTTTCCACAAACAAGTACTTCCTTCCAAGCAGTGTAGCTGTAACTAACTCACTTGGGAATTTGCTTATAACTACGGTCTCTTTTCTACATCCCTTCGGTTTAATCTTAACACAGCAGCCAGAATGATCTGTTAAAAAACAAGTCCAATGACATCACTCCTATGCTGAAAACCCTCCTATGGATCATAATCTCCCACAGCATTACTGCCAAAGTCCTCATGCACAGGCCTCTTTTCTGCTCCTCCCCTTGATCCCTAGGCTCCACTCACCCAGGCTTCCTTTAATTTTTGTTGAACAGGCCAGACCCATCGCCACCCCAGGGCCTTTGCAGTTGCTGTTTTCTCTGCATGGATTGTGCTTCCCTGAGACAGCCACTTGATTTCTTCTTTTACTTCCAACTCATCTTTATTCAAATACCACCTTCTCAGTGAGGTTTTCCCTGGAAGCACGTTCTCAAATGTGCCCCTCTCATCCTTCCTTACCCCACACATACATCTCCCTCCACCTAATGTTTTATTCTTTTTTTCTCTTTAGCACTTTTTCCCTTCTGATGTACCATAATTTGCAGTTTATCGTCCACCATCCCCATTAGAAGACAAGCTTCATGTGAACAGGAAAATTGTGTCTGCTTTACTAACTGTCAAATATCCACTCTTTAAGCTACTTATAAAAAAAAATAGGTGTTCTTATAGTCAGTAAATATTTATTGAATGAATTAACACATGGAGGGTTTGTTGGTTAGATTTCTTTTGTAGAATAATTCTTCCAGAAAGACTCTGAAACCCTTTCTCCATGAGTGGAGGGCTTCTGAATATCAGTCTCATTACTTGATGGTCACACCTATGTCCACTCTTTTGTTGGCCTTGAATATTCCATGTATGTACCTTCATAGATTATAATTTCTTAGTTTCATAACATTTGCTTCCTTGAAAAACTGATATTGCATTAGACTTTGTATATTCGGACAGATTATTTTTGAAATCCATAAATCTCTAAATCAGAAAAAAAAAGCCTCTCTTTGGTGGGCTGCCCTTGATTAGCTCAGAATGGGAAGAGAGAACCTGTCATTCTTTGTCAATCAGCTCGGCACGTACTTGACAGCATGCAGTTACAGTGAAGGAGAGCCACAGTGCTGTGGTCTAGCAAACCTAATTGTAGATAAATAAAAGAACAGTCACCCAGTACGAGGGGAAAGAGAAAGAAACGCAACTGCACAATGTTGTGTTTTTCCATCCATCAGCCTTCATTTGTCAGAGTCTGCCTGACAATCTAGGCCAGAGAAGTCAGGCTCTAACACAATATTGATTCCATTTCATTTTTCGTTTCTTGCTACCCTTTTTAGCAAACCGTTTGTATGTGGAATGAGAGATGGTGCAGTCAAAATATATGACCAGGGTACATTTATTTCAAAGGCTTACTTTGGTTTTTCATCCCAAGATCCCATATATTTTTTGTTTGACTGTTTCACTATAATGTTGTAATTGTTAGCCCTTGCTGCAGTAACAAATAGCCCCCAAATCTCAGGATGTGTAACAACAAACATTTATTACTCACTCATATGTCTGAAGATCAGCTGCATCTTTATTCCACACTATGGATCACATTCAGGTTTTTCTCATTCTAAACTTGAGATCTGCTCCAAATGTCTTCTTATTACAAAACCCAGGCTGAAATAGCAACTCCTATATGGTACTTTATTCTTTCATGGTAGAAGACAGGAACTAGGGGTACTAGCTTATCTTGAGTTGTCTTTAAAGACCCAGATAAGAGCTGTCATACAGTGTCTTCTGCTCATAGGTCATTGATCAAAGTAAGGCAAATGGTAAAGACCAAAGTCAATGGGGAGGAAAATGTATTCACTCACAGAGTAGCCATGTTTACAGAGGCAATGAATAATAATAAAGTAATGAAGTAATAAACTAATCATAGTATTCACAAACATCTTGGAATTTCACCAATCCCCAAAATGCATTTTTCTACATTTTAACTTCTCTGAAATTGAGATATATCTCATAATAGTATCTACAAACTCTAATTTTTTAGCTTTCTTAGCAGTTTATAAAGTAATAGTGGTCCTTAGAATCCATGATATCTTAGAGTTCATAGAAAACTTGTTGATTGTGAGGATTGAGAAAATAGCCAAATGTCAGGAAGTACTCTTTATAAGTTAGAAAACTAAGGGAATGGTCACCTAAGTTTGCTAAGGAAAATAAGCAAT
>NW_027532848.1:646940-647121 GCF_008692635.1 Crocuta crocuta
TAAGGAAACTTAGCATTTTTATCTTGATTTTTTTTTTCCAGAAGTGGCATACATATCTCATTCATAGCAACTTATTTGAAAGAAAAACCATGCATTAGTAGTAGATCTTTTATCTATCTATTCATACATTCATATACATTCATTTTTAGAATATCAATTCGAATGCAAAGTGTCTTTCCCT
>NW_027532848.1:647170-647991 GCF_008692635.1 Crocuta crocuta
TAGTATAAGAGATGCTTCTTTCCTCTGGCTCTTGCCTTTTACTCCTGTACCATTTCTTTCCTTTCCCCCACAGGGGATCACCATGCAGCTTCTGGTTCCTGTCTTTGCATATCCCAGATTCCCTCTTGCAGTACTTTATATCCTCCATCCCTTTGGTCCAGCAGGTGCATGCACTGTCTCTGTTCCAAGCCTTTGCTGAAGCCCTTCTTCGCCTGTGATGCCTGCCCCTAGCCTCTTGCTGTCCCTCAAACACAGAGCTCATCAGTTCTTTCTGAGTGCCCCAGTGTAAATTGCACTTTGCTGACTGTTATATCTTTTGCATTCTAAATTTAATATGTGACTGTTTGTGTCATCTTTCACATGCCTTGCAGTATTCACACTCCATAGCCAAGACTTTGAAATACAGTAAATACTCAATAAAGTTTGTCAAATGAACAAATAATAAAGGAATATCGGTATATATGTGAAAAGGCTGTTTATATCCTCCTTATATTGTGATTATATATATATATAATCATACATATATACATATATTCATATATTCTAATCCTAACAATAGGTAAAATGATGGAGACGCAATTAAAAATAAAACAAGACAAAATGTCTTTCTGTTCTACCTTCCTTAGGGGCAAATTTCTAGTTAAAAAAGCACAAGTCCACAGAACCAGCTTAATATTATATTGCAAATATAATATTAAAGAATCCATTTTTAGAAAAGGGAGGCATTACATTAACTTGTATCTGAATAGCTACTTTCACCCTCACAGGTGTTGTTTAGTCTTTTTTCTTCACTAACCTTTGATTCACTGCTTGTCAGACCA
>NW_027532848.1:649039-649317 GCF_008692635.1 Crocuta crocuta
TCCTATTGATTATTAATGAAAGATTACTCCCTATTCTCTGATCAATACAGATTATTTTCTTAGAATCATGCATGAGACTGTAGTGAACCGCCAATACTGTGAAATGATGAAAATAAAACTCTGGTCACATCATAAGGACCTTATCTCCTGGTGAGCAGTCTTATATTGTAAGGGATATATTAAGAATAAGGCAGGGGAGAAAACCTATATGGAAGGGAGCTATTATTAGAGGTGAGGTGTGTGTGTGTGTGTGTGTGTGTGTGTGTGTGTGTGTGTGT
>NW_027532848.1:649424-666637 GCF_008692635.1 Crocuta crocuta
CTATTTACAAAATATGGCCACTATAATTAGCTATGTTTCCATTTTAGTGGTGACCTCCTTCACCTTATCTTAAATCATGTAAAGATGGAGGGCCACTTGTGAGATAAAAGGTTTACTCAAACCAATTCTCTGACCTGGATATCATCAGTTTGGCAATCATAAATCCACAAAGAGACATCGTTGGTGTACTTCTTAAAGGCTATGTAAGAATTTTTTCCTTTTCTGTGGAAAGAGACTGATTTTCTCTCACTTATACCCTGGGAGGATGCTACAGAATGTATAGGAGTTAAAGAGGAAGAGAAAAAAAATAACAAGGGTTTAAGAAACATGACTACCAATTTTAGCACATGCACCCACACACTACATGCAACGGAATAAGGGGTATAGTGGACAGTTAGTGGAAATTATTTTCTGGCTGTAGTCTCAACTCTGCCATTTGCAAACTATGTGGGTTTGGACAATTGACCCAATCTCACTCAGTTTCAGCATCTGTAAAGTTAGATAGTACCCTTCTTGTAGTACGGTAAGTAGAAGGAAAGATATATATATGGAAACACACAGTGTTTGACACATAGTAAACTGTTAGCAACTCTGGTTTGTAAATATTGTTATAGTAGCTAATATCATTATAGCAGTTTCTTGACGTTTTCAGCACAGCTAAGGATTTTAGTAGCATTTTTTATTTTTACAGAGTCCTGTGCTTCGGATGGGGTTTCTTTGCTTTGCTGTGCTTTTCTATTTTTCTGTTTCAAGCTTTCAGTGCAGATACCAAAATGTTTTAATCTAATTCACTCATACTTCCATTTTTCAGGGTGATTTTCAGCTTCTTACAGTGTGTGTTTCTCATACTAACTTAAGAAAAATACACTAAAGAATATTTTAAGTGAATTTAATTGAATTGAGTACAGTTGACCCTTCAAGCATTCATACTTGACCTTGAATAACTGACCTACCTTTTAACTAGTAAATTCACAGTACCTATACATGTAGTGAGGTAAATTGTAAAATTCTATTTTCTCAATGGTCTTCTAGAAGTTATTTATCAAAGGTGCATGTAATTAGAGATCACGCTTCCCAAAAAATTGCCAAGAAATAACAACAAAGGATTGAGAGCTGAACATGATTCTTTCACCATTGTTCTATTTCTGTAGGACCAAGGGTACATCTCATCCAGGTACTTAAACTCTTCATTATTTCATCGAAGGATGTAGAGATGACATTGGTGGTGATAGAAGGACGTGCTAATAGGAAACATTTCTATAAAGGGAAATGATATGACTTTGCAGAGGACGAAATCTGAGGCTCACTTGATGGCCTGAAGAGGGAATATCTTACCTTCTGCAGGTGCAAAAGAGGGACATTTCACAAGGCGTGCCAACTTTTCCTCAGTCCATCTAGCAAGCACCTGCTTCAAATTCAGCTCTAAGGAATATCTGGGCTGCCTTAATGTCAGCCTTGCTGCTCTTTCTGTTCATTTGCCAATGAAAATTTCACGAATTAAAATGTGTTTGGTTCCTAAGGGAATTCCTTGTAATATAAAATGCAGTCTCCTAACTCTGTTTGCCAGTGCCTTCTCAATAGTAGCATCAATGTTTTGTGATCTTTGGAACTATTTGGGATTAAAGAAGAGGGGCAGGGAGATAAAGACGTTAGTGTTCATCAATTGGCTGTATGCCGAAAACACTGGTAAAATTATTGACTATTTGTGATCATTTTCTGAAGGTCTAGAATTTATACCGGATGCACTTATAAACAGTTTTAAAGGAAGAAATGCCCAGTTCTCACAAAAGTATGCTCTGAATTTGAACTTGTTACAAGTTTGCACGATTTTTTAAAAAATTTTTTTTATCATAAGAGAGTTCTTATAAGATTTTATTTCTTCCATAATTCTTGTTCCTAAAAGTGGTGTGTGTGTGTGTGTGTGTGTGTGTGTGTGTGTGTTGCGCACATAACCATTAATGCATGGGGTTAGTCTTAATGTTATACACACTCTAGAGTGTCTACCTTCCCCTGGTATTTATTATAATAAGAACCAAAGAAATAATCCTTTCCAAGTGTGTGTGCTGAACACCCATAAGTCACAAGACACCATAGTGTGCCATATAAGTTACAGTAATTTGGGTTCAGAGGACTCCCCGCTCTGATGGGCTGAGAAGGAAAGAAAGAAACAGAGTATATAAAAGAAGCAGTGGCATGAAGACACGCACACACAGCAGTGCTGGGAGGCAGCAGAGTAGGAGAGGGCGGAAGGGAGATATGGGTTAATCAGGAGTTGCTATCTGGGGAAGATTGCCCAGGCCCNTTCTGTAATATTTAACTTCACTTCCTTCGGCTTCAATTTATGCACATTTCTTTTGTTCTCTCTTCAGGCGAGCTAGACAGCGGCCAATAACAAAACACTTTATATTCATAGCTAAAGAGGTTTTTGTTTGCGTGTTTGGTCATTCTTCAGTCTTCTCTAGATTAAGGAAAACAAACAAGTTTTTATTTTAAATGATTAAATCATTCCTCAAAAGGCCTATTTAATTTGACTGCTTAATAATTAATAAGCCTTGTCATTGAGCTTTAAGTGTTTACTCTTCGGAAAGAAACTTAATCTTGACAATGATGTGGAAAGAATTATTTGGTTTTATTTCGAAATGAAGTTTTGGGTCCAAAGCCCAGGAGAATACTGTTAAAATAAGAAGTCTGTCAAGTAAAATGAACATTAGGATTACTGAGATTACTGAAGTTAACAATAGCACTTATCCATATTAATCATGTTCATAAATCATATTTCTCATTGCGTTCGAATGATTTTGAAAACCAAAGCTAATGTCTGTGTTTCTATTTAATAGTATTAGGATATGATTCAAGAATATTTTGGATAAACATTTTAAACTTTTGTTCATTTCCTAAAGGCGTCTTTTTCTTTTTTTGGCGCTAAAGCTACCTTTTTGTGCCCCTGTGTACCATGCAGAAATTGGTCTGCAATACATGTGGAGTCTCCAAGGGTATATTTAAATTTAGTAATTTTATTGCTAACTGAAGTTCATCTGCACTGTATGTGTTCTTTTCCCCAGGAAATTGAAGAAGCAGTAAAAGCNAAAACAGAAGGATGTGGAAGGGATTTTGTCTAAAGGGCAGCATTTGTACAAGGAAAAACCAGCCACTCAGCCAGTGAAGGTAATGAAGTGATATCCATTACCTCATAATGGGTTATGCTTCCCCTGTTGTACATTTGCCATTGACGTGGTCTATTTATAATCAATGAAATAACTTGTAAAGAAATATCGTCCATACCGCAAGAGCAGAGGCTGAGCTGTCTTTTTGATCAACATATCCTATTTATATAGTGTGATCTTAAGGCTATTAACGAGTCATTGCATTAAAGGACTCATTTCTGTCCCGGTGTGCTGCCATCAATACAGAAAGTAGTCCCACCTTCAAGGTAGATTAAATTCTTTGAGGCTTTATTGCTTTGCTTGCCAGCCTTGATGCTTTTCATATTGTTTGGCTTAATTCAAATCAAGCTACTGCATCATACTGTCTGTCTCCAACAGCTGTAAAGAATCACAATATGGTCCGTGACCTTTCTTTTCTCTGTTACACTCTTTTCTTATGAAAGAGGAAAATTGGCATTTGGGCTTTAGTACTTTATTGGGTCAAGAATTTTTAGTGAAATGTCATGTAATTACTTCTCTCTTTGGTAAAAAGCAGGCCTGGGCGATAGCTTTCTACTTCTTTCCTTTCCTCGTGTACGTTTTGAAGTCTAGGACACATTTATTAGCAGGCTATTACATGAGGAGAGAAATGGAAAGCCAGCTCGGTTTTCAAAAAACATGGCCAATCAATGGCTTCCATTTGCAAATGAGAGTCCAGTGATAAATAGACGTTAGGTATAGGTTACCTGATTTTCTCTACCTGACCAAAATTATAACGGGTCCCATTATGATGAAGGTTCCAGAAAGCCTGTAATGGTGGCTGTTTATTGATCAGTCCTGGTTTCTCTAGCTAACATTGCAGTCTGAGATTTAGTGAGCCTCACCCTCATGTTTAAAACTGCTCTAAAACAGTGCAGGTCAATAACCTTATTATACAGAACTAGTTTGTCCTTGCAAACATTACCATGACTTAGACTTTGTCTCTAAGGTCACTGCTTATGCTTGGTCCAAGGTTCATTTCTAAAAAATGTTTGTTTTTCTTACAGTTTACAAGGCCCTTTCCTTAGGTAAATGTACAGTTTTAGCTTAAACATAATGTCCAATGACCAGATGCTAAAAGGCACAGATTTTTGTGTAGATACCAGTAAACATTTACTCAGGAATGCGTTGTCACCATTCCTTATATCCAAAATGATATTAATAATTTGCATCCAGTTCCAAGCCCAGGATGATAATATTCATGAAGTAACACTGTGTTCAGTATTTAGATTGGAGAGCTGGAGAAGGCCCGAAAGCAGCAAATTTCCAGGGATTCTGCTGATGCTTTCCAGAAAGCCAGCCCCTAAGCAGACACTCTCCTTGGTTATCAGAGTGACTCTGGTGGCGAGCAATGAAACATACAAATGGACTGTTCCATAGGTCTACTCTGTCTGCTCTTGTTTGATTGTCAAAGACTCTATGCCGGGTTTGACACAATTGTTACAGATTACAAATAAGCATTGAAATTGTCTTTTACTTCTGTGCCTTTGTGAAAAAAAAAAAGAGAGAGAGAGAGAATGAGAGAGAAAGAGAGAGGGAAAATTCTTAATTGAAAGTCAATGAGAATTTTTTTTTATCGTATCTAAACAATCCAAGCAGTTGATGCTAATTTATCACACCTCCCACTCAAGCCTTCAACTCCTGGGCCACTTGAAGACCAGAACTGTCTGAATGAGCATTACTTACTTTCTGCCTTCCCATCAGTGATATAGAAGGGGAATTATCTTTCTGAAATAAAAGAAAGAGCAAGGAGATGGTAACTTTCCTTCTCATCTGCATTCCTTAAAACCACTTTATAGAGTCAGCCCTCTCTTTCCTTCTCTCTCTCTCTCTCTCTCTCTCTCTCTCTCTCTCTCTCTCTCTCTCTCTCTCTCTCCCCCCTTTCCCATTTCCTTTTAAGTCAGCTTATTTGGGAGAAGCAGAACTTAAGTGAAAACTCATCCCTGTTCTACCATTTATCCCTTGGGTTTAGAGAAGAATCACATCAAGTTGATAATAAAGAGTCAAAAGGGAAGGATTGATCTGGGAGAGTGGGGTTGTGGAGAAATAGTTGATTCACATGCAGCGTTTGATACAGACCATGACCTTGGAAACATCTGAAGATGAGCTGGGGGTTGTGGTAGCCGGAAACGCTAGAGGCTCAACAACTCCTTCGTAGTTTAGAATATGGAACCCTGCAGTACAAGGCAACAAAATGTTGGGACTGTTTAAATCTCTGCATGAATCAAAAACTGCTTTTTTAAAGATTACAAGATGATTTTTCTGAAGGGTGATCCATTGCTCTGAGTCCATAAACACAGCCTTTTACAATTTTCATTTTATATACCCAACTTTTAAAAATTGTGCTACTCCTAATGCCTTTTTCTCCTTAACTTTTGGGTTTCTCACTCCTTAATAGAAGTGTAAGGAGTCTGAGTAGCCTGCAGCACATTTTCATGGAAAAAGTTTGGTTTTGCATTCGGGGAAGTTTCATTTGGAAATGGTAACAATTATGAAGAAGAAGGTGACATTCTTAAAAAAAGAAAATGAAACTTCTTCATGGTGTTTATATAAGATCTAATATTTAAATGTGTAATTGGTATGTCCTCTGCATACAGACATTCTAATTGAGGACACAGCAGAGAATGATTCTGGTTCTTAGGAAATGGTCTATTGGCACGTCCACATTCTGCATCAGACAGCCTGTCTGTTCAGCAACTACACTCACGTCCCCAGCTTTCTCTTTGGGACCCGGGCTCATCCTTGTTCACTTTATTCCCCCCTTTCCTTCACTTCATCAACTTCACTAGTATTTCTTTAATTTTCAAAGATAGTAAATTTTTAGTATCCTTTTTGTCTCATCCCTGACTAACCCACTTCTTCCTATTTTCTTTGAGAATTTCCTCTTAAAGATCAAGTATGTATTAGGTGACACTTCTACTACTGACATAAACATAACACCAGATCTCTGATGCAACATTGCTGCAAAATTTTAGAATAATATGATTGAAGAAATAAGCATCCTGCTTTTCCTTTCCATCTCTTCTTTCTTTCTTCCCGCTTGAAACACACACAGACACCCATGCACATACACACAAACACGCATTTTTATTTCACTTGATTTGCATATGGTTCTTTCATCTTCAGAAGTTATTGAAGACTGGTCAGATATATTAGATAAATTATAAAGATTTTGCTTAAGTTATCCCTTTGGTAATAATACTTTATGATAATGCTGGGTTTTTTTAAAATGTTTATTCTTTTTTAAAATTTAAATAGTTTATTGTCAAGTTGGTTTCCATATAACACCCAGTGCTCATTCCCACAAGTGCTCCCCTCCATGCCCATCATCCCCTTCCCCTCCCCCCACCCCATCCGCCCTCAGTTTGTTCTAGGCATTCAAGAGTCTCTCATGGTTTGCCTCCCTCCCTCTCCCCCACTATTCTTCCCTGTTGATAGAATCTTTTTTAATATTTTCCACTTTCCACAAAGTAATTTTGCAGTTTAAAAGCAGCAATAACAGCTGCCTTCAGTAACAACAATATTGACAACTACCAAAAAAAAAAACAAAAACATTTTTTTTTTGTTTTTTTAAGTGTTTTTAACTCTCTTTTGAGCTAAAGCAGTTAGAAGGCATTTTCTTCTATTGGTTCTCATTCTTTAACTCAACTTGGAGCACAATACTTTCTGTTAAAATTTTTTAAATGTGTGTATTTTGAAATACTTTTATCCTCTTCCATGTATTAGAACTAAGAGCATTAATGGAATTTTAAATGTCTTGGTTCCTTGCTGAGGTGATGAGCTGAAACTAGCTGGTTTGCTCTGATACCTTTTAGATTATAAAAAAAATCTGGTTAACATGAATCTGATAAGATATTTTATTAATATTCTTCAATTCTTTTTTTACTGTAACAGAAAAAGTTAAGTGTTAGGGGCATTCTGTATTTGGTTAAAATGTTCCACAACAACCTTTAACACAAAATAATTGCTGTAGACAAATGGTCAAGAGGGCAGTTAGAATCTTCCAGGCATCATTTCCTCAAATATAAGCTGCAAAATGACAGCATCATTAGTCATTTTTGATTAAACCAGGGATGTTTCAGTTTCCCAGCTGTTTTGTTTTTAATTAACCAGATTAAGTTTGTTTTTCTTCCTCAACAAGTTTGTTCTACCACTAATATCAATATCTTAACATCTCCAAGAACTTCCTTAGGTTTTTTGTTTTTTTTTTTTTGTTTGTTTGTTTGTTTTTTTGCTTGATAATCTTTACTATATTTCTTAGAACAGATGTGTGTCTGAAGATTTGTATTTGGTACAGCAGGTTGAGTGGTGCCTTGTTGGTCAAACCATTGCCTAATTAAACATCACACTTATAACAATATCTGGCTTTTTTGAATCCTTTGTCAGGCATACGATCTCATTTACCTGGTGCAATTTTTTATAACATTGGAAATCAATAGAGAGATAACAGTCATGAGTCTTTCCTCACCCCACCCCCAATGTGAATAGGTCTATTTTGACTCACACATTTAGTGAGTACAATTTCCATGTCAGTGCTGATAGAAAAAGCTGGGAGAAGAATTACTGAGAGATGTTAAAATTTATTAATACAAGAGTAGCAGAATTTCATTTTTTTAAATATAAGATAGCTTTACACCCAAGGAAAGTTTTAGGCTATGAGAAGTTGAATAAATGCTAATCACACATGCTTGAAAATAAGGAGAGCCCCATTTGCCCATTGGGAAAATAAATTTATAGTAGATTTTTGAATGGTTTATAAACATTTAAGAATGTGGATGAGACCGCAAATGTCTAATTATATTTAATTTCTTAATTGAGCAGCACTTCCATATTTTAAGTACCATTTTATAAAGTAACTCACTTTTTAGAAGTACTGTTTGTCATATTTATAGGTTATGAAACAAGTGCATTCATATTGTTCATATGTATATTCCAGAATTCTAGAGCTCACCATCTTTCTTCTAAGGTGTATGCACTGTTTGAATTCCTGTGTGATGCTATTAAAGCTGTCTGTCCAAAGACTACCAGGAACATATCTACAATCTAAACGTTCGCATTGTTATCTTACTGTGGCAAGGGAGAGATCTCCCCACGGAGACGGTGGGAATCTCAGGAAGAGGGGGTTAGAAAGAGCTGCTTACAGGGTTTGGCTATCGAGGTGATCCTAAAAAGGAGTTAGGGAATTGGAAGCCATTCAAGTTAGCTGCTGTCAACAGAGTCCATGTGGTGACTGGGTATCTTTAATAATTTTTATCTGGAAAGTGAGGTGATTGACGCAGGGCATAGCTATCCCTGTTGAAGAAGTAACAGTGCCTTATAATAGTCTTTCTGGTGGTGGCAGAGTGACCTTGTGTCTGAATCGTTCAAACATGACGCTGGGTGGCGTCGTGTGTGTCTAGTTTATTTTCTCTGTTCTTTATGTTCAATCAGGGCCATCATGCCTAGCCAGCTGCCAACTACCAAAAGGGACTTTTTTTTTTTTTACCTCCTCAGTGTTATCACTAGAACTTTTATCCCCAAGCTCACTGCCCATTCACAAGATATTAGGATATTAGGAAAGAGAATCTTTTCATTTTTCTTAGATATGTATTATTGATCACTCCATCAGAGTAACTTATTAGTTTGCTTTTCTAGACTTGTTTACAGTGGTCTTCACCACTGGTAAGTGTGGGGGTATACCCTAGGAATAATTGATAATGGTTTGCCAACTTCACCTTTTAAAAAAATTATTATTAACCAATTCTGGCAGATGACTTCTATAAGCATCGCAGATTCCTATCACTTGAGGTTACTGCCGGCTACTATGCAGCTTTTTTTGTTCAAAGTAAAACAAATGAGACAGAAAAGACATTATGAGGATTGAATTGGAGTCAACATTTTTCTGAGGACATATTTGGAGGGAAAGTCTCAATTTAGGCTTACTCAATAGCTCATGCTGGAACTGGGCAAGCATTTACAGATTGGAATTTCACCCTGACCCTCAACTGTACTAACTGCATTTATAAAGACAGACAAAGAAACATAGATGTTTCAATTATAACACTCACATGCATGTCTGTGTATATAGAGCCATGGTTGGATTCGTTTATTTATGTAGCAGATATTAATTTCATGCCAAATATTGACACAGGAGAAAGATACAAGACTGTTAAATTTTGAAAATCCCAAACTCACATAGAGTTTAAAGCCATATTCCAATTTAAAATAAAAAGGAAAGCTATATTCGCAAATCTTGTTTTCTTGTAATTAATTTCTGCTCTTAATAAAGAATACTTTTCACATTGTTATAATTGTCTTAACCCTAATGTCTGTTTCCAAGCAAATTATATACAACAGAAAACAATGCTCAGCTGCAAAAGCCCCACCTAATGAAACTCAGTTTGCCATTTTTAAAAGTTGCTCTCGAAGTTTCTCCCTTTAAGTAAAATATAAATCTGCTACAGTTATGGGAAAAGCCTAAGATCTGTATTTACTTAGCTTTTTCAAAAGGTGGGTTTTTTTATATGTTTTATTTATTTTTGAGAGAGAGATAGAGACAGACAGCGTGAGCAGGGGAGGGTCAGAGAGAGAGGGAGACACAGAATCCGAAGACAACCTCCGGGCTCTGAGCTAACTGTAGGCGCAGAGCCCAACGCCGTGTTCGAACCCACGAACCGTGAGATCATGAGCTGAGCCAAAGTCGGATGCTCAACTGACTGAACCACCCAGGCACCCTAAAAGTTTTAAATTCTGTAAATCTAATCATGAACGGGACTTGAAAGGCACCTGGGTGGCTCCCTTGAGTAAGCCTCCAACTCTTCATTTTGGCTCAAGTCATGATCTCACTGTTTGTGAGTTTGAGCCCTACATGGGGCTCCTGGCTAACCAGGCAGAGCCTGGTTGCGATTCTTTCTGTGTCTTTCCCCTGCTTGGTTGTGCACATGCTAGCTCTTGCTTGCTTTTTTGCTCTCTCTCTCTCTCTCAAAATAAATAAATAAACTTAAAAAAGAACAAGACTCAATAGCTATTATTCCATTGATTTTATATTTAAAGATGTTAACATTTAGACATATATTTTATACCCTCAAATTGGGCCAAAGATTATTAACAAGATGAGGAAACCGTGACCTTTGGTAGATTTGCAGTGAGTACTGCTTCAAGTATGTTATGTGTCGAAGACCACAATACTTGCTGCAACCCAACGTGTTTTGCTACCTCAAAGAAGTTTACGGCCTAAGATCAAAGATGTGAGAGCAGAAAATATGAGTACTTGCCAGAGTACCAAAAAGCAAAACCAAACCAACCAACCAACCAAAACTTCCATAATATATAAATAATCGAATTCAACTCTAAAGAATATGAGATAGTTGAAGAAGTTGTGAGAGTGTTTTTCTGTGACCAGCTGAATCAAAACCTGTAGCCGTTCTATGTGATGTCATTTGCTAGTCATTATGAAACTTTGGGGAGTATACAATTCTGAGCTTACAGCATTTGTGACACTATGCACTATCCCCAGATGTGTGTGGCCCAGTGGGGGTGCTACCTAATTTTTTTAAATTTCTACATTTGAAATTATAGTAACACATTTACCCGTCTGGAAAAATAACAGTTGCCAAGATAACATTTGAACAAATGAATGGACTATTCAGAATGTATGTATTAATAAAAGGGAATTGAATATATAAACATGTTATTTTTAAGAGAACCAAAATCTAGTCCTTTAAGTATTGAAATATTTTTTATTTTAATAATTTAATGAAAATTTTTATTGAACATCTTTTGCTTTGCTTCATTAAGTAGTGCATAATAACTAACCAACAATTTTATAGTACTTTGCAGTTCACAGAGTTCTTTTCTCATAAAATATCTCATTTAGTTTCTCCAACAAAGCTATGAGTTAGGTGGTAGTGTTATATCCACGTTTCAAGGACGATAAATCTAAATGGCCTGTGTGATTTGCCAGCGATCACATAAGCTGTAGTGATGAGTTAAGACTGAAAACCAGGACTTCTGATTCTAAAGCACAATGGAATTTAAATTTTTCTTGATTTTCAGGGCCATCTTGTATCAATTACTGTTCTGTTCTGTTATATGCTGATTCACGTGGACTATGAAGTTGAACACAGACCACTGTTCATTCAGCTGAGAGCCAGATGAAGTAGTTAATTTGCATTTAGAAGCCAGGTTGTAAGATAAAATATATAATCTTTAAATATTAGAAGCGATCTCATTGCAGTGAGAAGCTTATGCTATGAGAAGAGTGGCACCTAAGACAACCGTAGGAACAGAAAACTCCCATCTCTCCTTGGCAACTCCTCAGTCATACGTTTATTGAGTGAAAGAGCAGGCAGATCCTAGCAGTCTTTAAAGCAATCTGTAATCTCTAACTCTCTATCTCAGCACACATAGATGACTTCCTGTAAGTTAAATGATGTATGATGAGACTTTGCCATATGTTGCCCTGTTATCCCTTCCATAAATGACCAAGACCACTCCATTTTCTAAATATCTGCTTTTATGTTTATTATCTCCTCCCTACTATCTATTGCCACTTTTTGTTATCGGCATGGTTTTTCTTAATATTCTGTCCTTGTGAAGTCACTGCAACTTTGCAAGGGGATCAGGAGACCACATATGTTTTAATTCATTAGCCTTTTATCACACTTAATTCTTAGCATTTAGCTCTGAGGTCAGAATGGAGAAATATCTTCTACGTGTCATGACTTTCAATGGTAGTTTCCCTCACTGATCAGAGGCATGGTTTGTTTGCTTTTGGATTCAAGGCTTATGTTTTAATAAATAAAGAGTTACATTCATTGATTTGAAAGTAAATGTTCAGNATTAAAAACCCTGTTTTTCTATCATGTCAGGTAAAATAGACATAAAGAACCACAAAAGCATAGATGATATAAATTAGGAAGTGTTGAATTTTTAGTAGTTGTTTTAGTATTTATTCCTGGTCAGTTTTTCTCAAATGGGATTTCTTAAGAGAATTATGTCTTATAGAAAATGAAGTAGAGGCCTGTTTTCTTATTTCTTTCAAGAATGGTGCTTATCTACCTAGTCCATTGGAGATACTAGATAACTCATTAGGTAGAATGATCACCTTAGGTTTTGGTTTCAGACAATCTGCATCAACATCAACTAGAATATTGTGAGAAATGCAAATTCTCAGGTCCCATCCAAGATCTACTGAATCTAGAACTCTGGGGCTGGGACCCAGCTATCCTGGTTTTGCAAAGCCTCCAGGGGACTCTGATGCTTTCAAAGCATGAGCACTGCTGCTCCAGGCCATTAGGATGAATCCTCACCCCAATCCATTGAGAAAGTTTTCCCTAGGACCCTAGTGACCTTGGCTTCTAGCCAGTAGCAGGTAGGGAAGTCTCACTCAACTTGTAAAAGCCTCAGCCCAGAACCAACATGTATGACTTCTGTTCACATTTTGAAGGCAGTTAGTAACTATATGGCTAACCACTGGTGTACTGAGGCCAGCTTGCATCTGCTCATGAGTGTCTATTGTCACATTTTCCAGCATTTTATGAGCCCTTGGACACCTTTGTAACTCAGAATTGGCTAGTGTAAGGGTGTTTACACCACTGAAATTGGCAAACACAAAAATTAGGATTGTTTTTTCCAGAGAGCTGGTTGTTTAACATACACCAGCACACTACTGGCCATATACAGGCTTGGTGGCTCCACTGGGAGCTCTAGAGCTGAAATGACACTTCACAGTTGTCCTGCTTCAAGCAAAATTGGCTGGTCCTTTATACTATCCCCTTGATCAGTCCTTGAATGAGGGCTGTCCTGGGAAGGGCATGCTCTTGCACAAGGCAGCTCTCTGCAGCCGAGACAGTCCCTAAAGGACCACTGACATCTTTTCCACCATTTGGGACAAGTGTCCTTCCTTGAAGTGAACTCTTGAGTGTCATATCCCCAAGTGTACTATACCCTCTTGCTTCAAGAGGCTCTAGTATAATTGATCTGGGGTGAACCGCAACATCATGATATCTTTTAATATATGCTGGATAATTCCCCTATGCAGACGCACTAGATACTGTTTAAGAGGGTCAAGACAATTGCTGAGGTGACCATGTTTTTGTTTGTGTGTTTGTTTTCCTCTCATTAAGGTTTGCACTCTACTTCCTTTCAGTGAAACTGTGCCTGGAGCAAGAGCCTGAATGCAGCAAACAATCAATAAATATTTGTAAGGTGGTTGGCTAAAATAATTATAATATCTACACAAGGAGTTCTACCCAGAAAAATTAATTTAGAAGTAAAATACAATAGAAATACAATAATGAATTCACAAAATGAATTAATAACATCATGAATTAAGTAATCTTCAAGGTGTTAATCAAATAAATAACATGTGTGTTTTTCTGTTACAGAGAAAGGTTGAAGATCTGAGCTCCGATTGGAAGGCGGTAACCCACTTACTTCAAGAGCTCAAGGCAAAGCAGCCTGGCCCAGCTCCTGGCCTGACGGCTGTGGGAGCCTGTAAGTATGCAGAATCACATGCTCTTTGGCCATAGCCGTTTGCTCAGAAGCACAACAGTGAGGTGATCTCTGGATATAAGGAAAAAATCGCTGCAGTTATGAAATAGGAATAAACCGTAGTCTTATTTACTATGCAAAATGCCTTAGAGTAGGTTCCTTGCAAACAGATTCTGATCCATATTGCTGGATGACAAATATATACTGGGGTGTGTTCTCCAGAGATACACCCATGACAAAGAGAGGTACACGGGAGTAGGCAGTGAACAAGGTTAAGGGTCATTTTACCACAACAGAGGCCTCAGCCACATCCCTGGGAGCCTTAGAGCTGGGCTGGCCCTGTGGGCTATCCTGAATCGCAGGGAGAGGGGTGGCCTTTGTATTCGGGAACCAGCCAGTCACTGTCCAGCTTTGGGATGCCTAGTGGGGTGAAAGGGAGACCTTGAAAGAGTTTTTCTGAGGCCAAAAGCAATTCCTAGTAAGGAATACCAACAGCTGACATTCCAGGCAGCAGAGTTGGGTGTGTTGACCCCAAAAAGGGGGGATCAAGGGTAGAGTATACCTGAGTACAAGCTAACACTGAATACATGAGGATTCCATCTCCATTTAGGTAGTATTCTTCAAATATGCGGATATGAATCGCTGAAACCACAGGGAATCCTCCTAGAATCTCCCCCTTTCCCTTTTGACAGCAATTTTAAGAGCTCTTCCATGTGTGGTTCGAGAAAGAAAACTAGACCATGACGATCATAAGCAGACTTGGGAAGGAATGTTTCTTCATTTAGCCATAGCTTTCACTTCTGTTTTTACTGAGTATTTCCAGTATATTTCACTCCTTATTCATTTGTTAGTGGAAGGTATGCATCAAATCTCGTGGCACTGTCAATGCTGGCTTTGAGTCTCAGGGGAAGGGAGCCAGAAAATTTCGCTGTACCAGTTCTATAATTAGGCACAACTAAAAACATCTCGGGAGGGAGGAGTGCTTTGTTTTTTGCCATGTCTATTTTTCAAAGATCAAATGATTGAAGTATTGAAGCATGGTGACTGATTCTTGAAGTAAAGTTGATTTTTATTTTATATCAAGTAGAAACACACCACACTGGAAATACCACCACCAGGGTAGCACAATGATAATTCAATAGAAGACATAAATAGCGCTCAGGTTGAAAGAGGCCATAGAAGCTGGAGACAGTGTGTCTCTTGTGGCCCCTGGGGTTTTTGAGTAGTCATCAGAGGTACATTTAATACACTAGAAACTTGATAAAGAAGTGCAAGCATTCCGTTTTCTGTTTTGTTTTGTTTTCTTTGTCAATCTGGGACACTAAAATTGCCATATCAGGGTTTATATTCAAGTAATTATATCAGGTTTATTTCTTTTTATAATTGACCTTTAATTGTTGGTTCCCTCAGCACATATGCATAGCTTGTTCCTACATAATCATTTATTGGTAGTTGTTTTCTAACTTTCTCTGCTATGTTCAGCCTCACTCTGTAACTCCATAGAAAGATTGGGTTCCAATGATTTATTTATAAGTTTGTTGAACTCTGAACATAATTATGAGTTTCTACTCCTACTTGAGCCACTTTCCACAAGGTAAGAAGGTTCTAAAGCCAGAGCACAGAAATCGATTTAATCTGTGAAGTACCTAAATGTAACAATAATGTTTGTAATGGAAAATGCATTCCAAATTCCAGTTTTGATTTCCAACAACATATGTGATTTATTCACTTGATAAGCATTTGTTGAGTAATTTTTATGTATTGAGCATCATACTAGGTGCCAAGGATAATAAATCAAGTAAGGTAGTCTCTCCAGTCATGAAACATGTACTCTGGAAGAGAAAGATCATGAGAAGAAAGTAAATAACTATCAAGATAAAGAAGAAAATAGATACCATCTCAATTCTATCAAGCGTTCCAGAGTGTAGTCTACAGACTGATGTCAAATGGACACTTGTTAGAAACGCAGAATCTCAGGCCCTACCCCAGAACCAGTGAATCAGAATCTGCACTTTAATAGGATCCCCATGTGACTCAGCGTGTGCTGATGGAAGTGAGGATGTGAGCCATGCATATATCTGAGGGAAACGACTCTGGTAGACACAGAGAGAACAGCCAGAACAGAGGCATTGAAGTGGAACAAGATGGAGGAATATCAAAAAGACGGGTGGTACCAGAGCAGAGGGTGAAAGGACACAAGGAAGAAGCAATGGGAGACAGCATCTTTCCCAACTCCTGCCCTGCTTCCTTCTCCCCCCATCCAGATTCCCAGCCCCCACCCCATCCCCAGTCATTTTGGTGCTGGTAAGGATAGTCTGGGAATGCCCTCAAGATCCAAGCAACTGGTGAGAGCTGGTGGAGTTGGGGTCAGAGCTGGAGAAAGAACTGAAGGAGAGAGGAATTTTCCCTAAATCAGGGGCTTCTCACCCCCTATAGCAAACTGACACAAAGCTGGGCCTAAAGCAAAAACGTTAAAAGCACAAATGTTGAATGAACAGAACCAGTAGGGAGGCTGGTAGATCCAGAGCTGCTCTTATTCAAAGAAAGTGTTCTTCTTTCTTTAATGTGGTGGTCTCTACGTTAGAATTAAGAATTGTTTATATTCCTGACTTCCAGAAAGTTAATCTGGAATAAACAGAATATAAAACAGGAAAATCTAATTTGTAGTATGCTTCCTATTTATGATTATTATCTCATGTACTGTGCTGTAACACAACGTGATTCATCATAGTAAGTTTTTTCCATTGCACTCTTATTGTTGTGGTACTCACCTTTACATATATGTCTTTATCCTCAAAATAATCGCCAAATATGTGTATACATAATTTTTATAAGGTGAGTGTCCCAAAGCTTAGAGAGGGAAAGAGCTAAATTAAGACCACACAGCTGGGAAGAAACAGAGCCAGGATTCCAATCCAAGTATGTCAGGCTCCAAAGCCTGTGTTTTGTTTTGTTGTGTTGTGTTGTGTTGTGTTTTGGGTTTTTTTGCTGTGCCTGTGCTATCTCTCCATCCAAGAAGCTAATGGAAATTCTAGATATGGAAGCAGCTAGCCGGTAGTTAACGTTATTTAACTCAGTCTTGGATGTATGAGGAATAAAAGTGAGATATGTTTCTGTGTTTTTTCTACTTAGGGAGTAGAAGAAATCAGTTTATTCTATTTGAATTTCTTAGAACTACAGAACTCTGAACCTGGAATAATCATTGAAATTCTCATCTGTTTCAGTGTTTTTGATATATGTGGAAACTGAGGCCCAAAGGGCATTTAAAAAAAATACTAAACTAAGCTCTCTCCCGGCAGCCTACTTAAATTATATAATATGATGAGGTGGTCCTCCCTGAGCCATATAAATTGTTTCAATTTNAAATTCTCATCTGCCTCAGTGTTTTTGATATATGTGGAAACTGAGGCCCAAAGGGCATTTAAAAAAAATACTAAACTAAGCTCTCTCCCGGCAGCCTACTTAAATTATATAATATGATGAGGTGGTCCTCCCTGAGCCATATAAATTGTTTCAATTTACAGGATAAATAGGCATGCTGAAGAAAAATTTTGTTTT
>NW_027532848.1:666708-675754 GCF_008692635.1 Crocuta crocuta
TACTTAAAGCTGCCACAAAGGTAATGGCTTAAAACTAAAGGTATTTACTTGCTCCTGATTCTGTGGGTCTGCGGTTTGGGCTGTGCTGAGCTGGATAGTTATTCTGAAGGTCTTGGTAGGGGCCGTTCCCATGCATGCCTTTCTGTAGCATCTCAACAGAAGCTAGATGGTCAAACATGGACTCTCGCAAATATCTCTTAGTGACTGTTGACTAGAGAGCCTTGGTTCTTCACTAAGGCCTCTCCTCCTCCAGCAGGCTGGACAGGGCTTCATTATATGGCATTTTCAGGCCAGTGTTTCAAGAGGGCCAGTGTGGAAACCAAAAGATCTCTTGCTGCCTAGACTCTGGAACTCATACAACATCACTTCTGCTCCATTCTTTTGTCAGAGCACATTGTGAGGCCAGCTCAGATTCAGGGGGTGAAGAGGTGGACCACCTCTTGACACAAGAGCTGCAATGTCGTTGCAAAGGGGGTGCATACAGGGATGGGAGATTTAATTGTGGCCATCCTTTCACACAGACCACTACTTTGGGGAGAAGAGGGGGAAGCCAAGATAAAATGGTTGGCCCATATCCAATGTCCTCTGCCACTGGTTCTCAAGCTTTACCTTCATTAAAATCACCCATTTTAGGGGCGCCTGAGTGGCTCAGTCAGTGAAGCGTCCGAATTCTGCTCAGGTCATGATCTCACAGTTTGTAAATTCAAGCCCCGCTTGGAGCTCTGTGCTGACAGCTCAGAGCCTGGAGCCTGCTTTGGATTCTGTGTCTCCTCCTCTCTCTGCCCCTTCTCTGTGCCCCCTCTCTCTCTCTCTGTCAAAAATAAACATTTTAAAAAAATTACCCATTTCACATTAAAGCACAGATTGTTAGGTTTCAACTCCCACATTACTCAGTCAGTCAGTAGATCTGGGGTGAGACCTGAGAATTTGCCCCTCTCAGAAGTCCCCAGGTGGTGCTAATGCTACTGGTCCTGGGACTGCACTTTAAGAACTACTGCCATAGGCCTGAGTGGTTACAAGAAGAACTTCATCCATCTCCCTCCATGCAACATGGAGTGGAATTTGAGTGACGTCCAGTGCTGTGGAGGCCAAAGGGAACTCCATGATACTTCAACCCACCACTGCTCAAGAGTTTCAAAGTTTCAAGAACTTCGTAGCTTGAAAATTCAAGAAGATGGACAACACACTAAGTCCAAACAGTACTGGCCTAGCCCAGCAGCTCAGAGACCGTGGGGGAGCACAGCCATGCTGATATAAGACTCCCTTAGAGAGTCTCAGAAACATTTAGGTAGACAGGACTTTGCATGGGACTGAAGGCCTGCATGGCAGATGGAGGCTAAGAGCCAGCAAGTCTGGTTGTAAATGTCAATGTGAATCCTTTCTTATCCACAAGCTGCCAGGTCTGGGAACATTTACATTCTACAATACCCGATTTAGCATTTTTCGAGATAAATTGCATATAGAACATACTAATGTGAAGACTCCAAATCAGGATATTGGAGTTCTTCAAATGTCCCAGGGTAATAACTATGAAATGAATGAACATAGTATATATAGAAACATAGAAGTGCCCGTTAATAGAGGTTTCTAGTTGATTAAACACTGGTAAAACCATCCCTTCCTGTAATTAATTTTGGAGAGAGCAAGTCTCAAGTGTAATTATGAAAGCGCTGCATTAGAGGTCAAGAAGCCTAGATTCTAATCTCACTTGTGCTACCACCTTTTTGTAAAGAGCCAGATAGTAAATATTTTCAGCTTTGTGGGTCATGCAGTCAACTTTGTCATTGTGTATTAGAAGCAGCAATACCATAGACAATGGTATGGCTCTGGTCCATTAACACTTTATTTACAGAAACCCTAAGGGGGCAGGTGGGTCAAATTAGGCCCTGAGTGCCCTGCTCATAGCATCTCAACCTTAGTCCTTCCTATCGACCCCAGCGCTTCTAAATTCAAGTACCTGTGGTTCTGCCCAGGCACTCTGTTCCACATCCCTGGAATGGCACTCAACCACGGGTGGACAGGAGGTGATGGATAAATATCTCCTCTTCACTTCCTGGGTAGGACAGCCCCGGGGTATGTTCCAAACCACAGGTCTCCAGGGGGTTGATCCACAGCTGCCCACGGTGATAAGCTGTTGATTAGCATGACTTTCCATTACTCTTCATTTCCTTACTCTTCCAGCATAGCTTTTTGAAACTACTTGTCCTCGAATTCCTGTGTCAGGGTCTACTTCAGGGAAAACAAATTTAATACAACAGATCATAGAATTAGTGCCGCTGTTATATCTTTTGAATGAATTGTGTTGTGATTTCCATTTTGCAGATGAGAAAATCGAGGGTCAGAAAGATTAAATAGGGATACCTGGGTGGCTCTGTTGGTTAAGCCTCCAACTTTTGATTTCAGCTCAGGTCTTGATCTTGGGGGTCATGAGTTCAAGCCCTGGATTGGGCTCTGTGCTGGGCGTGAAGCCTACTTAAAAATAAAAAGATTAAATAATTTGTCCAAAGCTATAAAGCGAGAAAGTGTCAGAGTGGGTATTCAAAGTTAGGTCTCTGTGATTCTAAAGCTTATGCTATTAATCAGAACACCGTATCTCAAGCAGTGATTCATTTATCTTCATTCAAATTTTTGAAGGCTATATTTAAATATCAAATACTCACATAGAAGGTTATTTATACACTTATTATTTGAACTTCACTTGCCTCTCTATAGTTGAATTAAAGTGTTCCAAAGCTATTTCAATAATACTTCAAATATCTAGGCAGTTTGATAAAAGCATGAGGTTAATTGGAGCCTAAATCTAATCTTCGCATACCACTATTTATTTGTTTAATTTAAATTGTGATAAAATGATTAATTTGTTGTGAAAATGGCCTTTATCTGCAAAGATCATGACTGACGAAAGGAAGGAAGCTGTCAGTTCTCACATTCTTACTCACCTTGTGGGTCCCCATCATTCTCAGAAACACAAGGAGGCATGCCACCCATTCATTTCCTTTCCTGATTCCCCTGTTTCCCATGGTCACCTCTCCTTCAGCTCTACCTTTAGGTTAAATCACATCAGCTCCAGTGGATCCAAGGCCCTCTCTCTCTTAGTAAATGACAATTACTTTACTAAAAACACCGAGACACAGGTATACCATCAATAGGTTTATAACTAAACCCTTTAAAACTTAAAAACTTTCTCCGAGTCTGATACACCAGGAGTAAGACATAGTACCAAAAATGTGAAGTCCCCTCATCAATTAAAGTCACAGTTATAAGAAATGAATTTTAGACCCTCCTCAAGACACTTCAAATCTCTGAGAAACTACAGAGACCCTCCAACTCTTGGCAGCAATAAATTAAATCATGTTTGTATGCATCAGTGAGATGCAGGGGTGGTGAGGATACTTGAAATATTATGAGATGTGTCACAGCATACAATGGGAAGTGACAGCAGTAAGCCCTGGCTGGGGAGGCCCTAATATTGCTCACACTGATCAGAAGGAGATCTTTCTAATGGAGGCAAGTGGGAGTCCCCTGTCCCAGAATGGGTCTTCAACAGTGTTGCCTAGTTAACAAGGCAGCTACAAGAGTGGTGTCTCTGTTAATAGGCAAAGGAGTGGAAACTAGAGTATTCAGATGTTAATTATCCCTTTTGTGGAGATGAAGTTCCCTTCCTTCTCCCTCTCTTAACCTTTTGACAGTTTTATTGCTTGGTTACCATGTCTGGTTGGGGCCAAGCTTTGAGGTCTGAACTGGCAGAGGAAGAGAAGTTCTAATCCATCATTTCTAATGCTTGTTGGAAGCATTCCTGGAAGTTTCAGTGCGTGTGTGTGTGTGTGTGTGTGTGTACGTGTGCGCGTGTGCGCACGCGCACGCGCTGCAGGAGGAGGAGAATAACATCGACGGTTAAATAAAGTATTCTGATCGTAAGAGGTTTTTCAGTTTCCCATGCATCCTGCTTTGTAACAGAAATAAAGGGTTCATTGCAGTAAAATTACCTTAGCCTTCTTAAATTATTTAACTCCTTCCAAGAAAGGATCTTTGCTAGAAATCACTGCAGCATATATGGAATTGTTGAATTTATCCTCAAGCTATTATCAAGTGGAAATTGAAATTATTTAAACACATTCATGAGAATTGGGCCCCCCAGCTCACAAAAAGTCGGACTTCTCCATGTGTTCCTAATATTTTCCAAAATGTTGCTGAATCATTTTGAAAGTGAGTATAACTTTGCCCTCAAAGAAAGAGGATTCCCAAAGGAAATTGTAGCAGTTTGCGCTTAAATTGTAGATTCTAAGATTGTGATCTGAAAGGTCTTTGAGAGGTCGTTCATTCTTCTCCACTGTCTTCAGGAAAGGCGCGCGCTCTCAGAAGCAATTTTAAGGTTAACTGCCTACTCGCTTCTTAAAAAATCGAGAGTAGGCGGAGTCCCGCCACTGTTATACTCAGGACAATCTTTCATATGCTTATCCCAAGTACCAGCTACTGTCTAAATTGTTTTTGAGTAAGAAAAGAACACTTCTGCTCACTTTATTAGACATTCTTAAAAGTCTGTTACTTCATCTCCCTTCAAACTTGGCGTTTTTAGCATAAATCAGATGAGTGCCCGTGGCCTGTCAACAAAAAAAGCTGTTTCTCAAATGTTTGAACATCTCTGTGGGCCCACGGGCTCCTCCCCCTGAGTTTGTTTCCATATTGTTCTTCTGTTTTAGGCCTCAGGATTGGACCCTGTTCCATAGTTGCCNGAATCAGTCAGATCACAAAGCCGCCATACCCTTTTTCCAACCTTTGTATGATGATCTCATTCTTCCTGCTGTTATGTACTACTAGCTCCTAATAAATGTGACACCTATTTGAGTACCTGGTATTTTTCGGACATTTTACCTTAGCCAGGCGTGTCACCCAGAAAGTTTTCCCTTGCAAGATAAAGTATCTTTAAGTTGACCTTCACATGATTTCATCAGCCACATTTTCCCCGTCCTAGAACTGTTCCACCTCAACCACACATTCTTCTCCCGGCACTAACAAACCTCTCTCCTCTCATTCACAACCACTGTCCTAGAAAGAACCCTCTCCATTCCTGAATCTGTCTCTCACCCCCACTTCAGTCTTGTTGTATCCTAACATCGGACCACTGAAAACGCCCTAAGGCCAGAACTGACCTCTATGTTTAAACTCTGAGCAGCATTTAATGCTGCCAGTCCTGGTTTTTTGTTATTTATTTATTTATTTATTTATTTGAGCACAAGCAGGGGAGGGGCAGAGAAGGAAGGAGACAGAGAATCCCAAGCAGGGTTGGTGCAGTCAGCGCAGAGCCTGACATGGGGTTCGAACTCTCAAACCGTGAGATCATGACCTGTGCCAAAATCAAGAGTCAGGCACTTAATTAACTGAGCCGTCTAGACACCCCTGTCACTCCTGTTTTGAAACATTTCTTCTATCCTTTCCAGTACAGAACACCATTCTGTGGCTCCTCTTACCTCCTCCAGCTACTCTTTTTCCAATTATTGACTGGCTCAACCTTCTCTATCTGGGTTTTAAATCTTTGAAGTAATGCTAGCTTGTTTCTGTACATCCTTTAATCTCCTGGGTGATCTCTTCCACCTGCATGGTTTCAATTACCAACTCTCCCTTGAAGTTTCTCACATTCTCTAAATCTACACCTCTCTTTTGAGTTCTAGGTTGGTACATTAATTCAGAAATAGAGTGGTAGAAAAATAAACAGATATCAGTATCCTCGTGAAGCTAGTGTTTTGTGGGGATAGGCAAGAAAGAAAATCAATACAACATGACTGCGTGTTATGAAGTGATAAGTACAATGGAAAATAAAGCAGGAAAGAGTGTAAGGAGTATGGGTATGGTGTATGAGGGTGGGCCTGATAGAGACAGCTTCACTAGAAAGGTGAAATTTATATGAAAGCTTGAATGTGGTCAAAATGTGAGCCATGTGGACTTCTGGGGGAAGAACATTCTAGGCTGCAGCATTCCCGGGACAGTCTTCTAACAAACGCCATGAGATGGGAGCATGATTCACATTGGAAGAACAGTCAGTGTTGCTGGAGCACAGTAAGCGAAGAGGATAGCAGTTACGAGGTACAGTTACATCAAGAGAGCTTTAAAGGCCATTGGGATGACTTTGACTTTGACTTTGTGTAAGATGAAGAGCCAGTAGGAGCTTTTGAGCCCAGGAGTGAGAACATCTGGCATAGGTTTTGGCAAGACATTTCTGGATGTGTTAAGAATAAACTGTAAGGAGGGGCGCCTGGGTGGCTCGGTCAGTTAAGCAACTGACTTCAGCTCATGTCATGATCTCACAGTTCACAAGTTGGAACCCTATGGCAGGCTCTGCACTCACAGCTTGGAGCCCACTTTGGACCCTCTGTTCCCCCCTCTCTCTCTGCACCTTCCCCTGCCCCTCTGGTTCTCTCTCTCTCAAAAAATAAATAAACATTAAAAAGAAAAGAACTTTAAAAAAAGTAAACTGTAAGAGTAGGGGAGAAGCAAGAGAGGATCAGTAAGAAGACTAGTAGAATAATTTACATGAGAAATTGTGACAGTTTTGTACAAAGTGGGGCAGTGGAAGTGATGAGAGGTGGACAGGTTCTGGATATGTCTAGAAGCTAGAGCCAGCAGGATTGGTTGACAGATTTGACGATGGGAAATGAGAAAATATAATGAGGTTTGTGGCCTGAGAAAACTTGTAAGAATGGTGTGGTCATTTACTGAGTTAGGGAAGACGCTAGGAGGTACAGAGTGGTGGGAGACAATATTAAAAAATAACTCTGTACAAATTAAGTTATGCCTACTAGTTATCCAAACGGAGATGTAGAATAGGTAGAGAGATATATGCCCTGAAGGTTAGAAGGAAGATCCAGTCTAGAGATGTAAATATACAATTCTTAGCATACAACTGAGCCATGAGGTTGTGTTAACTAAAGCCCAGGGGTGAATGCAATTAGAAAAGATATGCAAAGACAACCCTGGAGGACCCCGGTAGTAAGAGGTCAGGGATACAATAATGAGTAGTCACTGAAGTAAGAGGAAAACGAGGACAGAAATCTAGAAGCCAAGTGAAGGAAGTGGATTAAAGGGAAGGACTGATAAACCATGTCACATGTCGCCTATATGTCTAAGTAAGATAATGCCTGGGAACCAACCTTGAATTTAGCAAACCTGGGTGAAGTGGTAGAAGGATGTGGTGCTTATTGGAGTGAATGGAATTCTTTTGAACCCACATGTCGAATAACTCACTCAGCATCTCATCAGAGCATCACTTGGATATCTCTGAGTCTTCAAATCTACCATATCCAAAATTGAACTAGTGAATTTACTCTCCTATCTTCTCTTGTGTCCCCTGTCTCAGAAAATTACCCCAACCATTCACTCAAGCCAGTACCAGTAGGTGATCATAAATGAATAACTCTTTCTCCTTTGGTTTTCTTGTCCAATCAACCACCAAGTCCTACTGACATTGCTTAAACATCTCACAAATTATTTTAGCTATCTCCATCTCTTCTGCCACCATCAAATTTTTCCTGGGTACTGGCCTCCTAACAGACCTCACTTAACTCTCTCTAATCCATTTCCCATATACACATGCTCCACAAAAAATAATACTGCAAAATGTAAACCTCATTTTATTATAATCCTTGAATGGTGTCCCATTGCTATTAGAATAAATCCCCAGATCATTAACATGTCCTACAAGGTCATGTAGTTTCCTCATAATGGTTCCTCTGTTTACCCTTCTTGTTCCACTGTCCCCCTTCTTCTTCAAAGCCTAACATCTCTGACATTTTTAGTTCCTTTAGCATGTCTCTGTCTTCCTGAAAAATTGTCTGATATATGTTTGGGCTCAAGGTTTCCCAACTACTGTTCTCTTACCTGGATGACCTCTCCCCTTATTCTTTCCTTAGATCTCAGTTGTATCTTTTATGCTGCTGAACTGTTTCTTGAGCCTCTTATTATACAATCTAAAAGCATAATTTTTTTCTCTTTCATATGATTATTTTGATTTCTAAATTATTTATGTAATTGTTTTTCTTTCCCTAATAGATTGTAAGTTCTAGGATGATCCTGTTTTATAGCCTCTTTATCAACATATATATACCCTCTTGTGTATGTGAGTTTTATTCTGTGACTAGCATGTAGTAGCTATTCAACTAATATATCCTGACCAGATGAATAGTACATTTATTTTTGAGTTGTATCAAATAAGTCAAACTCCTGGGTAATTATAATACTGAAGAGTGATTATATGCCTGTCCAGCTCTTTTGTGGCAGAATCAGGACTCAAACCCTCATCTGCTGTGATTTCAGTGCTTGTCAGTATTCTTTAATATCTCAATACTTTTTTCTGTTTAGATGCAGCTGACATATATGTTTATCCTCATGTTCTCGGTGGTAAACCCTGTTTCTTTAAGACAGCAGTATTGATCAAATATAGATATGCTGTGGCTTTGATCCATATCTTGCAGGCTAAATCTCACCCCCATCTTGTTCCTTAACTTTCATTCTTGGCCATGTCTTTACATTCAAACTGAGAATCTGTACTTAATGGTATACATGCTGTCTCCCTTTTAAATTTATACACTTAATTCCTTCTTTCATCATGAATGATTTTTGAAAAAATATGTTTTATTCTCATCTTCCATTGTGCTTGCCAGTCCATAATGAGTTCATTAAATAGACATTCAATCTACTTGTTCTACTATTTAAGCAAAAGTGCCATCAGCACTATCTATACCAGTGCCTAAAATGTAATATAGACCTACGATAGGAAAATAAAAAGTCAAAATTAAAATATCTTTAATTCTTGCTTCTCTGATAATNATGATATAAATACACGTCTTATAGTATTCACTATGGATTATGAGTGGAAGAGATAGTTTTACTTCTCAAAGTGAATTTAAAAGTTGTTTGTTCCCTATTAGTGTTTTTTTTCTTGACTCTTTCATCTGGTGGTAAGCTTTTTGACTTCCTAAGTCCAGCAAGATCAAAAGAGAAGCCCTATTATTTTTCTTTTACTATTATTATTTTTTAATGTTTATTTATTTTT
>NW_027532848.1:675812-677314 GCF_008692635.1 Crocuta crocuta
CAACCCTATTATTTTTCTTACCCATTTTTATTTATTTAAGGGAAAATGTGCCTTTTTCTACTGAGCCAGCCCTCCATGTTTAACAAATAAGGACGTTACTCGGAATTGAATTGTTTGCTTTGAATGAGATTTCTTTTTCAAGGTCAGGACCCAGTTTCACAAGAAATTTTATTTTTTTTAATACGGCTGACATTCACCCCCACCATCTGAAAGACAAACTTGTCTAATAAAGCTTTCAGATTCACTGTGCTCTCTGCATACAGCTTGCAGATCTCCGGAGGTCACTCACAGCACGTGCAGCAGCCCCAACAGGGATAAGTAATGAAAGGATTCTGGCTAAAAAGCTGACACTATCCCTTCCAACCTCCTTGAATGAGAATATAATAAGCAAGTTTAAGGACACAAATCTCTATGATTCTGGGGATTTCCATCTTGACCTCTGACTCTGAGGAACATTTGAATGCATGGATTTGTATCTATTATCTGAGTGAAAAATGCTTCACATTGAGCATATTGAGGAAAAGCTATTTTAACAACAAAGGTTTGATGTAAAGCAGGCAAAACAACATTGTCACTTCATGTTTAACTCTGTTAGAGGGTCTCAAAGGCCTCACAGTCGGCTTCCATTGCAGTAATATGCAGGCATATCATAGCTTTTTACAAAAATAATACCTGTTTCGTTTCAGTTATTCCCTCTGGCTTTTGCATTGACCTAAACATACCTGGTATTTATCTTAGAGCTAACATGAATTAATGCCTCGCTCTGTACCAGGCCTGTTGGTGAATATTCTTTGTGCATTGTTCCATTTTATCTTACAACAGCCTTATGAGATAGGTAGCACATTATTTTCTTTTTCACCATAGGGGTTGAGTCATGATTAGAGAGAGTTTTTATCCCAAAGACAACCAGATAATACTTAGTGGACACGGATGGCATGGCTCTGAGACCATAGCTCCCTAAAGTCTGTGCCTGTCTTTAAATGTTTATGTTAAACATACTTGATCTTGGTAGCGCAGATGATGCGATGGACTCCATTCTGTCACACTGTTCGTACTCTCGTAATGTATTTTCCAACTGCAATTCAATGGCACGCCTTTTCCCCTTTCTTTCTTCTCTTGCACCATGTCCAAATCTAATATTACAGCTATGTGTGTTGACTTCACTCTTAGATAGTAGCACCCTTGATGCTTAGTAACAACCTTGTAGCTATTGAAGTGATTTCAGTAAAATGAGATATATAGNCCAGGAAGACAACAACAACAACAACAACAACAACAACAACAACAACAACAAAAAGGAGAGGAATTGAGATGATAGGCCAGTTTGTCCCACGATGTAACTATTGAACTTTATTTATTCTCCCAGTTTTGTATCTGTCAATACAAGGTCAAACAGCCAGTCCAGCAGCAGAATTGTAAAAAGTAGATGTGGAAAAGACCACAAGGCACTATGGTCCAGTGCACTGCTACAGTTCAGAATTAATTGTAACAAAGCAAGTGAG
>NW_027532848.1:677428-679528 GCF_008692635.1 Crocuta crocuta
TTTATTTGTAAGAAGCCAAGTGAGGGGCTCAGTCTGTTGAGGGTCCAACTTGGGCTCAGGTCATGATCTCACAATTTGTGGCTTTGAGTCCCACATGGGGCTCTCTGCTGTCAGTCCGGAGCCCACTTTGGACCCTCTGTATCTCTCTCTCTCTCTGCCCCTGCTCGTGCGCGCTCTCTCTCTCTCTCTTTCTCTCAAAAATAAATTAAAAACATTAAAAAATTATTTAAAAATATTATAAAAACCAAGTTAAGCAGCACTTCATTGAATCTTGTCTTAAGGAGCACTGCAACCCTCTTGGTCAGACCTGGCCTTCCCGAAATATTCCCTGGTATATGCCTTGTTTGGTAGCAGTGGTGAAAAAGCAGACCCCACTGTTTACTTCGGCATGAAATAATTGAAATAAATATTGGCGTGGACTTCAACCAAGCACACAAACCAGGAGCCTAGGTTTCATCATCCCTTCTGGGCAGCCTCCCCTTCTGCTCTCAAACTGATAGATGCACCCCTGCCCATTATGTCCCCATACCTCCGTTTACCTCTCATCTCCAATTTTACTACTCCCACGCTCTCCTTTTTATGATTGCTTCTTAAAGTAGGTGTCCTCTAAAGATTTCACTTGAAGCAGGGGTTATATGCTTTAAAAAATGCTAAAGGCCACTGGACCAGATAATATGGAAATTTATATGAAAATAAAAGGGAGCAAAGTTAACAGCCTTGTTAGAACTCATCAAAATGGAGAGCGCTGACCTCCCTACTTACCCAGTGTCCCTTCTAAGCATGCCCCTAAACCAGTATATATTTTTCACATGTGAGTAAATCTGAGGTATTGTAATAAAAGCCTGTGTGAGAAAGGCAGTAGGTGCAAGTGGATTGAAATAAATGAGTGGGCAGAAAAGATGAGGACAGTAATAAGCCATACTAAAGATGTACACTCAAGGAATAAATTGGCAGTGGCACAGTAACTAAATTGACTGATAAGGCTAGCCAGACTGCCCCATGAATAGCAAGGAAAACAAGTTATGACTACAGCCAGTGAGGCTGGAAATGGAGAAAACAGAACGTTGAAAGCCGAATGGTCATAAGCAATAGAATTCTTTACAAGTGCATATTATCTTCTTTGATCTTAAAAATATTCCTGAAGAATGAGTATAACCATTTTCCGTAGTTGAGGAAACAGAATAAGACGGGACTCAAGATCAAGGTTTTATTGTTGCTCAAACTATACTAGTGGGAATAGGAATTTATTCACCAAATCATAGCATGTTGCAATTAGAGGATACCTTCTGAAGCTGGGAAGATATAATTAATCTGATGGAGCAAATGAAAAAATCCTTACTTTATAAAGTAAGTTATTTGTCTATAAAATGTACTATTTCCATAAGAGGTATAGGTTAAGGATTTTAGGTCGGGGTTGGCAATTGTTTTTTGTTTGTTTGTTTGTTTTGTTTTGTTTTGTTTTTTTGTTCTGTAAAGAGCCAAATAGTCAGTGTATTTGGTTTTACAGGTCAGAAGGTCAGCTCTGCTACCGGAAGTGCACAAGCATTCGTAGATGGTAGATAAATGAATGAGTGTACTTAGGTTTTAATAAAACTTAGGTTTTAATAAAACTTTTTATAAAAATGGGTGATGGGTTGGATTTGGCATGAGAAGTGTGGTTTACTAACCCCTCTTCTAGATAAATATTTGCCAGTAGACTCATAATAGCTAATAAAGGAAATATAGATTGTTGAATGCAATCTTATTAAGGCTTCCTCTAAGGAAAAAAGCATTTATCAGTAGCATTTTAAAAGCTTGCTCAGAAATAGGAATACCATTTGCCTAACATAGGATGGAAATTTGTAAGCCTCTTATAATAAAAATGAAGAGAAAGTAGGAAATCCATGGTATAATTATTTACTTTACATTTATTTATTTTCGAGAGACAGAGCACAAATGGGGGAGGGGCAGAGAGAGGGGGGGACACAGAATCCGAAGCAGGCTTCAGGTTCCGAGCTTGTCAACACAGAGCTCGAACTCACAAACCACAAGATCATGACCTGAGCCAAAGTCAGAGTTTAACTGACTGAGCCACCCAGACATGCCACATTCTGTAACTAT
>NW_027532848.1:679581-687618 GCF_008692635.1 Crocuta crocuta
CTGCTGTCTTTTGAAAAGCATTTCGTAACTCCTATATAAATAGAATTAAGCCAAAAATATTTTTTCCTCTCTTTGGAGAACACTTTCTTATCTCAGCAGCAAAAATAGAAAAATGAAGGATAACTAGATACCAGATGTTTTTTATTCTTGTCAACATAAATCCCATATATTTAATGATTGAGACACCCTTAAGTGTATGTAAGCAGGAGTAATAATTTCTGTATTATCTGAAATCAAATTACAGCTCACAGTTCTAGGGAATGACAGTGTTATGTATCACACCTGAGCCTGCTTTGAACCTCGAAACCCGTAGCACGCTTCTACAGTGGTGGAATGGTCTCCTAAGGAAGATGAGCAGAAAAAGGCGATCATAATGCCACTTCAACTGACTAATGCTTAATGAACCAGTTGGAAAGAGATAACGTATGGAGTCAGAGCCAAAAGGAGATGTCACTATCAGAGAGATGAAAGCTCTTTCCCAGTACACTCCTAGTTAATGGTGAGGTTCCTTCTCCACCTGTAGGTTCTAATTTTGTGAACTAAAATAGAACATTTTTTTTCAAGAGAATTAGAGGACAAGCCACAGACTAGGAAAATATATTTGCAAAAGACACATCTGACAAAGAATTGTTACACAAAATAAACAAAGAACTCTTAAAACTCACCAGTCATAAAATAAACAACCTGATTCACAGTGGCCCAAAGACCTTAACAGACACATCACTGAAGAAGATATACAGGTGGCAAATAAGCATTTGAAAAAATGTGCCACATCATATGTCATCAGATAAATGCAAATTTTAAAACATGCAAGAAAAAATAAAAATAAACAACGGCAACAAAACAGTGAGTCACCACCACAAACCTATTTCAAAGGGCCAAAATTTAGAGCATTGACTACCTCAAATGCTAGTGAGAGTAGAGGACAACAGGAACTCTCTTTTAATATTGGTGGGAATACAAATGATACAGGTAGTTTGGAAGATAATTTGGTGGGGTTTTTTACAAAAGAAAATGCTCTTACCTTCGGATCGAGCAGTCACACCCCTTGAAATTTACCCAGAGGAGTTGACACCTTGTGTCCACACAAAACCCTGCACATGGCTGTTTATAGCAGATTTCTTTGCAAGTGCCAAAACTAGGAAGCTACCAAGATGTCCTTCAGTAAGTTAATGGATAAGTAAACTGTTACAGCCAGACAATAAAATATTATTTGGCACTAAAAAGAAATGAGCTATCAAGCCATGAAGAGGTGTGGAGGAATCTTAAATGCTTATTGCTAAGTGAAAAAAGCCAATCTGAAAAGGCTACATACTGTGTGAGTCCAACTATATGATATCCTAGAAAAGGCAAAACTATAGAGGCAATAAAAAAATGAGTGGTTGCCAGGGATGCAGTGGAAAGGGGTGGGGAGTGAGCAGAGGGATGCATAGAGAGAGCACAGAGGATTTTTAGGGCAGTGAAAATATTCTGTATGATTCTGTATGATAATGATGGATACATGTCATTGTACATTTGTCCAATAGATTCTATAACACCAAGAGTGAATTCTAGGGCATATTATAAATTTGGGGTGGTTATGATATATCAGTATAAGTTCATCCTGGATAAAAAATGTGCCATTCCAGTGAGTGATATGTGCCACATACATGGCAATGGGGAAGGCCATGTACGTGTGGGGGCAGGGAATACCTTATTAATCTCCATAATTCCCTCTTAGCTTTGTTGTAAATGTAAAACTTGTCTTTAAAAAGCCTGTCAAAATGTTTTCTTAATTAAAGAAAACATTTGGTATGCATTGATATCATTAATTTTTCAATACACTAATTGAACAAATAATGTATGCCCTGTTGTATGCTAGATGCTAGGGATACATTATTGACCAAAATAAACACAACTCTTGGACTTTAAGAAAGTAAGACAATTGAATAACTATATGACAAATACTAGTATATAGAATGCTGTGGAAGAATCATAACCACGTCTGGAATGGTATAGTTAATAGATGTCAGTGAATGTTTTCTAGAAAAAAGGAACTCTGAAGTCAAAACTTGAAAGATATAGAAGTGTCTATAGCCAAACAGCTTAGGGGAGATGGAGAGTATTCCAGGCAGGAGAAACAGCGTAAGTAAAGTGAGAGGCAAGAAGGAACTTCACTCTTCTTTAAAAATGCCAGCATGGGTGAAGCGCTGGGTTTGGTAGGGAGTGGGTGAAGAGGGGTCTCAGGGAGGAAGTTATGGATGAAGCTAAAGATGCAGGCATGTTTTTTTTTTTAATATTTTTATTTATTTCTAGGAGAGAGAGAGAGACAGCGTGAGCAGGGGAGGGTCAGAGAGAGAGGGAGACACAGACTCTGAAACAGGCTCCAGGCTCTGTGCTGGCAGTCAGCACAGAACCCGACGCGGGGCTCGAACCCATGAACTGCAAGATCATGACCTAAGCGAAAGTCGGACGCTTAACCGACTAAGCCACCCAGGCGCCCCAATGCAGGCATGTTCTTAAGTTACTTTTTTAAGGCCTACTGGGTAGATCAATCACATTTTACTTGAAAGGCAACTGAAAGCTACTGGAGCATTCCTGCAACATGCCCACATTTGGGTTTTGGAGTGATTGCTCTGGTGATAGAGTAGAGAATGGGTGAGAGAAGGTAACACTGGGGGCTGTGATAATAGTCCAGGTGAAAGACGTTGATGATGTCAACTAGAGAAGTGAGAAAGGGCATGGAGATAAGTGAACAGATTAAAGAGAGAGTGGCATGTAGAGATAGCAGAGCCTGGTAAGTGATTGGATGTAGAGGAGAGAGATATGGAGGACTCCAATAGATCGCCCCACTTCTAGCCTGACAAACTGGGTGGGTGGTGGCAGAAATTACTAAAGCGTGGGCTATTTAGGGTTCAGGAGATGACAAGTTCAGGGGGTGATCTGATATGACAGGTTTGAGATGCTGGCAAGACCACCGAGTGGACTTGCCATAAGAGTCAGGGAAGAGATTTACGCTAAAACTATGGATATCAGAGTCATCAGCATAAACAGTAGAACATAACTAAAGTTTCATGAGTGGAGATCGCTTCAGGAGTGGATATAGAATGAGAAGAGAAGAGGACTTAGAGCAGAACCCCAAGGAATTCCTACCGTCAACTTCCAAAGTAAAGGAAGTAGGCAAAGGAGACTGAGGAAGGGCTAAAGTCAGAAATAGAAAACCAGCGGGGAATGAAGTCAGACTTTCAAGTTTCTTTGTAAGGAGGTGGAAAAAGGATCAAGAAGATAGTAAGATTCATCCCTGGTTGTTTTGCCAGACACGTGCTGTGAAAGCATATTGGAGTAAGGGGAATAATAGCAACTAGAAAGTGGTTACGGGATTGCTGGAGAGATGGACCATGGGATCTAGGCTGGAGAAAGCACCAGGTGAAAGTAAAGAGGGAAAAGTCAGGAAAATGGTTATCTTAGATTAAGAGCAGGTGGTGCTATGGGGAACACAAGGGTGGCTTTCTTGATAGGGGTGGTAGTTATATGGGGTGGTGCTTTGTCATTATTATTTAAATCCTATGTGTAATCATCTATAGGTAAGAGAAATCTCACTGTAAAAGGGAAAAACAAGGCTTCCCAAACATGGTCATCCCCAATGCAGTAGATGGTACTGGTACCTGTAGTCACATGCCTTTGACTCACCTCTGGTTTCAGTTGCAGTGGACAGACCTGTGTGAACTCAGACTTCCCTTTAGCTGACAGCATTACATCTAGCTGATTGGCAAGGGAATGACTCTTGTTTTCCCACTTGGTGCCCAAGGGATTTCTCTGACATGCCAGGAGCCCACAGTTCCCAGCCTAGAACATTTGATGATGAGCCACTCTGGGAGACGAGAGCTCATGGTTTGGTTTTTAGCCTCTATTCCTTCAAGAAGATAATTTGTGGGGCGCCTGGGTGGCTTAGTTGGTTAAGCGTCCGACTTTCGCTTAGGTCATGATCTCGCGGTTCGTGGGTTCGNAATCTAGGTCCTGTTGCCCATAGTAGTGATCTCAGTAGTACACATTATATTGGCATTTCCACCTCCTCAGTCTCACTTTCGTCATCCTTCATTCCTGTTTCCCAGGAATCAGCTCCCAGGAGATAAACCATATGTATGCAAGTCCTTGTCCAGCCCCTGTTTTCAAGGAACTGAAATAATAATAAAGAAATAATAATAACGAAAGATGGCAGGGACTGATAGAGGAGGAGATCACAGGAGGTGAAGAAATTTTCTCTGTATGCCAGACATTATATGTAACTGCCTACTTAACAGTTCCATTTAGTTGTCTCAAAAAATAACTGCATGATTTCTTCTGTAGTCAAATTCCTGATCTTTCTGTGTAATTCCCCTCCACTTCAGGTTTTGTAGCCCCTCTCATCCAGTAACAAAGTCTTAGGAATCATTCTTGGCACATTCCCACTTCACTCCTGCTGAACATCCATCACCAAATCCAATTGGTTTTCTCTCCTAAATATTTCTCTTTTTTTATGTTTTATTTATTTCTGAGACAGAGAGAGAGAGAGAGAGAGAGAGCATGAGCGGGGGAGGGACAGAGAGAGTGGGAGATACAGAATATGAAGAAGTCTCCAGGCTCTGAGCTGGCTGTCAGCACAGAGCCTGATGCAGGGCTTGAACCCACGAACTGTGAGATCATGACCTGAGCTGAAGTTGGATGCCCAACGTTCTGAGCCACCCAGGCACCCCATCTCCTAAATATTTCTTGGATTGGCTTTACTCTTTGGATTTATCCTCCACTGCCCTTTCCCAATCCGTCACGTCTTTCCTAGACTGTTAAAACAGCCTTGTGGTGGGATAACCATAGTCCTGGTTTGCTGTGGGCAGACATGGGTTATAGCTATTGCCTTAGTGTGAATCATAGTGGCCCTTTTCACTCTTAACACTATTGCAGTTTTCATGATAAATAACATGCTCCTTCCAATCTAAACAAGTCTCTCATTTATTCTTTCTCTCCTACAGAGGGTAGCCGTGTAATTTTTTCAAAATATAAATATGAAAGCAGAACTCTCTTTAAAACACTTCAGTGGTTTCCAGTTGTTCTCAAAATAAAAATTAAAATATCTAATAGCTTACAGGACATTGTGTCATGTCTTCGTTCCGATTTCATCTCCCGTATGCCAGATACCATGTACTGTTTGCTGTTATATCTTCACATTGGCCTGCTTTCTGCTTTATTTTCTAAGTGCCGCCTTTTACCTACTACTCGCCATTGTCCATACTGACCCATTTGCTTAGGACACTCTCCCCCCAGAGGCATCTAGGTGGCTCAGTCAGTTAAGCAGTTAAGCCTCCAACTCTTGATTTCGGCTCAGGTCATGATCTCATATTTGTGAGATTGTGCCCCACACCAGGCTCTGTGCCGACAGTGTGGGGCCTACTATGGATACTCTCTTCCTCTCTCTCTTCCCCTCCCTCCCCCATCGTGCACATGGCCTCTCTCTCTCAAATAAAATACATAAATGCTTTTTTTTTTTTTTAAAGGACACTCTCCCCTTGATTTTTCCATGTGATACCTACTTATTTTACAAGGTTCCACTCCCTGTTGTGCTCAGTGAGGACTCTTCCAACTTTGCAGACTAGGTGAAATCCTCCATTGCCGATGTAAATAACATCATTCATACTTCTTTTACAGAGCACATATCAAATCTTCCATTTATTTCTGGAACAATTTGAGTTTGGATTGGTCTTTTCCCTTGATTGTGAGCTTTTTGAAGACAGACTTGGGTCTTTTTGACTTACCAAAAAGAACGGTGCCCAGGAGTGAGTAGGCTTGCAGAAAAAGTGTTGTCAAATCACACTCAGGCCAGTGATGCTTGTGTTCATCCTGTATGGAGTTTGGATCATTTTGGCAACTTGATGTTTTGTAACCTGTTTTTTTTCCCATCTTTGCTGCATATCTGTCTCCCTGTTTTTCTCAGCTTTCTTCCCCTACATTTTCTCCCTAACTTTCTCTCTGCTACAAATTATACTCAGAACAAGACAGGATCCACTTTCCATTGATTTTGATGTCAGTACTTTGAGTGACAGCTCCATGTGGAGAACTTTGAACCTCCTGCTGACTCATTGTTGACTTAAAAAAAAATACTCATCTTCTTTCTGAATCCACTGGGTAAATGTGTGCCTACAAAATAGACAAAACCTCTAGAACAAAACCTGTATGAACATCAGAAGTATTGGTCTGGCCTTGATTTCTAGACTCAAAAGTATCATACCAAATTTAAAAAGAGGAGGAGGGGAGGTTTTAAAGTATTTTTATCATTTAATACAACTTTTCACCAATTTATTTTGTGGTTTTAATGTGAGACCATGAAATGCCTTTCCAGTGTGTACCATCCTCAGTATTTCTATGTGTAAGAAGAGAACAAAGATACTGTTTGAGAATAAAAAAATGTTGCGGTGGTAGGAAAATTGAGTTTAAAGTGTTTCTTTGGAAACTGTCACGTGACTTCTGTCTCTAGCTCCGTTTGCTGAAGAGTCATTGTTTCCTTACAACAAATTGGTCACTTTCATTCTTCTCACCTATAAGTCTTTTCTGTTCTTTATATTTCATTCAAACACGTCTCTTGTCTCCTTTGATTTTTGTTCTTAGTCCTTCATTTTTTACTCCCTTTGTCATCTGTGTGACATAAAGGATCTGCCTCCCCCAATCCTTTACTATATTTGTCTTACCAGTGTTTATTGTCCTGTCAAATGGACTCTTTAGAAATCCCTTGGTTTTCTAAGTTTCTATCCCGTCTTCCTTTTTTATGGTCTATTCGCTTCTTAAGATGAATTATGAATATATTAGATCAGCTCATTTCATTTTCTGTGCACTTTTAACATGGCATTGTTGGTATATATACATTTTTTAAATTGTATTTTACCTTGAGGATTAAGACGTAATTTGTATTAATCCACTTGGGAAGATTTGATAAGTTTATNTCTATACCTTTTCCCTCAGTGCTTTTGATGGTCTTAACCTAGCATCACTCATCCCTTTTCAATTTTAAATCTCTCTTGTCTTAGTTTTGGAGGTTGGATATTCTCTTGTTTGGCTTAGTTTTGTTTTCAGTGACCTCTCTGCTCACTTACTGCCATTCCTACTTCGTTGATATTTTTCCTCTGTCGGCCCCTTAAATGTTGGTATCACCCAGGGCTTAACCCCTGCCAAGTCTACAACCCTTTATAGCTGGCATCTTTTCTAATATGCCATATTCCATGCTGTACTTTTTGTCAAATTTCTTCTGCTTTCTTATTTTTTTTATTTTTTATTTTTATTTTTTTCTTCTTCTATATTTTTAGAATTGTGATTAAAAACACATAACCCAAAATTTATCATTTTAACTCAACTCACTTTAATACCTCTTCAGTGTATTAAAGAATCCAAAGTAAAGACTACTGAAACCATACCAATGTAGATCTCTAGCTCAGACTTCTCTCCTTAGGTCCAGACCCGTATTTTCACCTGCCGACCAGCTACCACTTAGACATTCCACACAGTCTTCAAACTCAGCATGCCTGGATTTTATGTTATCACTGTCTTCAGGAAATCTATGCTTCTTACTATAGTCCATATTTTGGTCAGTGGTATTACTATTCACCAACTTAGAAGTCAAGGAGTCATTCTGGCCCTTTTTTTATTTTTTACTATTACGCAATCAGTCACTAAGCCAGACTACTCTGAACGTCTTGAATCAGCCGTACCATTTTGTAAAAATGCAAAGCCTCATCATTGGTCTTCCTGTCTCTCCAATTTCTCTTACACACTAGAAATTCCTTGAAAATGAACATATTTTAAAGTTTATTTATTTTTGAGAGAGACAGAAAGTGCACCCACAGTGAGGAAGAGGGGAAGAGAGAGAATAAGAGAGAGTATCCCAAGCAGGCTCCACACTTTTAACACAGAGCCTGACACAGGGCTCGAAATCATGAACCATGAGATCATGATCTAAGGTGGAATCAAGAGTCGGACACTTAACCAACTGAGCCACCCAGGCGCCCTGAAAATAAACTTTTTCACATGCATTAGGTT
>NW_027532848.1:687751-692035 GCF_008692635.1 Crocuta crocuta
GAACTATTTCAAATGCATTAGGTTATATAGTAGTTATCCTTTTTTCTAGGATAAAAGCTAAATCCCTCAGCTTGGTACACAAGGGCTTTCACAATTTGGTAACACTAGGATATCTATGTTATTTCTTGCATCTTCCATCATTCTATTGATAACCAAATAATACTAAACTGTTTGTAGTTCCCCAATCACTAAATGTTGCCTTTCTAACTTAACGAATACTATCTCGTCTACTAGAAATATACTTGTCACCATTCACTCTTGGTAAACTCAAACTTTCAGCTCAATATAGTATTTGCATATGTACCTACCTTCCTGCCTAGTCTTCCTCCACACTACCATTTTGGTATTTACCTCTATTTCAACAAGTATTGTTATATTTCATTAAAGTTTGTTGTTGGCATATATGTCTCCTGCTAAGACAGACACTTCCTATGTGCAGGAATAGTGTCTTATTTATTTTTGTAACCCCGGTGATGCGTTTAATTGTTAAGATGTTTGGGGTTGCAAGAAGGACAATGCTCATTCAGAGTGGCTTAAACAGTAGGGATAATTAATCTCCCGTAAGTGGAAGTTCAGAGATTAGAGCAGACTACAAACACAGTACAGACAGGTCTGGAACTCTTTCTATATAATTTTATTTATTCACAATTTCACTTCATGTCACCTCTGACCTCCTCACACTAGTCTCTCTCCAGTTTCAAGATGGCTGCCAGCAGCAAATGAGGTAACCTGAGTTTTTGTTACTGTGAGTGACAGAATCTCTTTCCTGAAGGATAGGTTCAGAGATTTATCCACCAGTCAGATCAGCCAATCTAGGTCTACTCCTATATCACTAATATTCAGAGTGATGTCATGGACTGATTGACTTAAACGCTGAGTTCCTAAACCAAAGCCAAGAGGATGGGATTATCTTGATTGGCCTAGAATCTAAACCTCAGATGAATTTGAATTCACCTATAGAATTGAGGGTGGAGTCCATGGAAGCCTGAAGAGAAACGAAATTCTCTTATGAAGTAGAAATGCAGTATGGGTACAGGGGTATCACAGCATTCACTCCTTTGCCATGGTGTTGGGCCCAGAGATCGGGAGTTAATAGTTTTTCAACGAACCTATGAAACATGGTATCTTCAAGAGGTGTGTAAAGTCGGTAACAATGAGAAAGAATATTATTTATTCTAATTTTTTAACATTTGTTTATTTTTGAGAGAGCGAGAGAGAGCATGATGACAAGCAGGGAAGGGACAGAGAGGGAGACAGGGTCTGAAGCAGGCTCGGTACTGTGAGCACAGAGCCCAGTGAGGGGCCTGAACTCATGAACTGTGAGATCATGACCTGAACTGAAATCAAGAGTCGATTGCATAACCAACTGAACCACCCAGGCGCCCCAGAATTTTAGAAGAGCTAATCATACACAAGTTAAACATTCACATTAGGAGGATCTTATAGTTTTTTTGACCTTTGCCTGAATCTGATCTTGGCCTAAATCTGAAAGTTAACAGGAGCCCTTTTAAATATATTTTTAACAATTAGCTTAACAATGTTAATTGGGATGTATATAGCTCAGCTAAGAAAAAAATACCATCGTAATAAGCTCATCATCATAAGATATTGTCAACGAAGATGATACTGGCTTACAACTACTCTGCTTTTTAGTATATTCTCGGTTTCTGCAGACCTAATAAAAAGGGATCATCTCAGCATCCTATAAGTTTAATTTTGAAAAACAAGAAACCATGAATAATGGAAATCATTTCAAAACATCTTCAACACACATCTAAAATATGAAACAGCTAAATCAGAGGCTCTTAATAATTTAATCAGTGAAGCATAACTGGAAGATTTAGAAAAAGTGCCTAAACTATTAAAAGATTCTTCAGCTGCTGCTTAATGTCGATATCAAGTTATTTCTTACCCTGGCAAACAGCCAAGCTATTCCCTGGTCACATCCGCTTTTCAGCATTTAGTGGTCCTCTCAATCATTCTGATCACAGCCCCAGGAATGTTTCACAGCAACTCCGCAACAATAGTATATTACTGTTGGGTTTTGAATTTTGATGTAGTTTATCTTCCAGAAAGGATATGAATAGAGCAATACGACCAAGTAGAGTGAGCTTTATTAATGATGCCCAAGATTTTAGACATATACTATAACCTTCAATCAATTTTAATACCACTTCCCATATTGTCATTTTGCTCTAAACCAGTCCAACTGTGTTATAGTTTCAGACAATACAATGTTAGAATTTTTTCTTTCAAAATATAAAGTTGTCAGGAAAACCTGTATATAATAACTTCCTTAGCATTTAACCCTAAAGAGTAAACCTTTTAGTATTTCCTGTATATCTAGAATATAATTTTCCATTGTTATGACTTATGTTCACAATTTAATGAAAATAAAAATAACCTGAATATCTTTCTTAAAATGCCTTGGAAATAAATACATCAGTGCATTTATCTCTATCTCTCTCTTATTGAGTAGGTACAGACCTCTCACCAAGTTAGCAATTATTCAATAATAAAATTTTAGGCGTGCCTGGGTGGCTCAGTAGGCTAATTGTCCAACTCTTGATTTCAGCTCATGTCATGATATCACCGTTCATGAGTTTGAGCCCTGCGTCAGACTCTGCCCTAACAGTGCGGAGCCTGCTTGGGATTCTCTCTCCCTCTCTCTGGCCCTCCCCTGCTCATGCTTTCTGTCTCTCTCAAAATAAATAAATAAAACTTTGAAAATTTTTATTTAAAAACATAATAATACTGTTTGAATGAAAACCATTCTTTTAGATTGAATTCATNTATGAACACATTACTTCTTTTAGGAAAATATTTTAAATGAAAATTAAATCCCCATGTTTATTTCTAATGATAAAATATGTTTTGAAAGCTTTTTGTATTTTGACAATTTTGCTTTGGTGCAGACAATCAGAAATGATTTAATAGAGTAAGAAATAATTTTAAAAATAACACATGTAGTTTAGTTTTCATAATATAAGTAGAAAATCTTAAATTTTTGTTCTAAGATAAATAATTCATATGAAGTGACAGAAAATTACTTTGTGCAAGTCCATGATATGTAGTTACTTCCAGTGGGCTTGATAACATCCAGCCCATTGGGTGGTTGGGTGGGTGAAATATGTAAAGTNGCGAGGTCATGACCTAAGTGAAAGTCGGACGCTCAACCGAGTTAGCCACCCAGGCGCCCCAAAATATGTAAAGTTTCTAGCACTGATCTCATGTTCTGAGAAGCTTTTGGGCAGAGGTAAATCCCTTAACACCTAAGTAAGCCTAGCTGATTACACACATCTGCTTTTTGATTTGCAACAACTCTTGGACACATTTCTTGAGAATATTAAGGATCTACTAAACTATATTAAAGCAATTCAACCTAAGAATTTCAATGCTCAGACGTGACAGATTTTAAAGTTCAGCATTGGAATTTCCACAAATTCCTTCCAATTCTAGAATTTTGTAATTGGTTCAATAAAGACTAATAAGAGGAACTATGTAATCAAAGACACAGAAATTATTTACATTAAGGCTGTGATCAACATAAGAATTCAGAAAAAGAGATCATCAGGGTTAACTGATATTGTCAATAGTGTCTTCATATATCTGATATTCTGACCATAAAGAGTAAGAAGGATTAGAATAGGTGAAGAAGATACTCAAGTCTGAGAAATAGCTTGGACAAATTTATTTTTTAAAAAAAGTGAAGGCATTTTGAGTTTTGAAGAAANCTGACTGTGTCTTCTGTCTCTCACTCAGAAAACCATATCAGAATGTAAGTACGTGAGAGTACTGTTATACTGACAATCTTGAGTCTGCTCTAATTTATAAAACTACTAAACCATTTCCAAAATTGAGTTTTTCTATCTATGACACTACCTGTCTTCAAATAATTATCATATCATTGTTAAGTAACACTGAAACTGAAACCAACTGTAAGGGAAAGGAATGGGAGTTTTGAAGATAGTTGATCAGAGTAGTATTGTGAGGTAGTGATCAATATTACAGAGGTTCTCAACCAAGGGGCTAGAGATAATGGAGATTTCCCAGAATTATGGAAAGGAATTCTCAATTCTCTGAGCACACCAAGCACTTTCTTGAATCAAATTAATGACTTATCTTCCACGTATAGGTAGTAGATATTTTCAGAGTGATATGAATGTTACTAGTAAAATGCAAAAACATATTGAAGTATTACTAAATTCAGAATAAATTGATTTTTGTCACTATTTTTCTCAATCTATGCCTACTAGATATACAATTATTATGCATGGACATGCA
>NW_027532848.1:692125-695119 GCF_008692635.1 Crocuta crocuta
TAGAAAACCACTGACACAGTAAAAAGATGACTGAATTGGGAAATCGTAGGCCTAAGATTCAGTCATCATTTGGTCTCTTGCTAGCTGGGACCTGGGAATCTTGGACAAACAATTCAGTAGTTTGGACCATGGTTTCCTTAATTGTTCACAATTTTTTTTTCTTAATGACACAACTTTTGAAAATGCCACCAACATATAGCATCTATGACTGTAGATGTATAAAACAGATAAACTTTTCTGAAAATCTTTTCAAGTTTCTGTAACTTGTATCTACATGGCATTGAAAATGAAGTTATTTTTATAGTGATTTACTTATTAATTTTTGTGATTTGGTAATGGCAGAATCTGAATCAATAAGTCCAAAAAGATCATTTTCGANTGTCAGTCACAAAGATTATCCATCTCAGCCATATGGTCTCTGAGTGCCTCAGCCCATATGCCCTTCCTTCCATTTCATTTGTACATCAGCTTGAATGGGAACATCAGGCGCTGAATAGAAAGTTGGCCCTACTTTGTCTTGGGGAATTAGCCTTTCTGCCTAGCAGTTTACTTCTGTTCAGGTTTTTATGTTCGACACAAAGTGTACTTTAGGAATTAAACTCATAGAAATTAACAATTTTTAATAAGAATAGCTATTGAAATATAATGTGATCATGCCTTTGAGGTAGGGCAAAGTAGGGAAAACAAGTTTGGTGACTATTTTTTCATTTTTCCACCATGTAACAGGACCAAAATAAAGAACTCTACCAATTTAAAATTATATAGATATAGATATAGTTATCGATTCCACAAAAATGCATATGTCCTTTTCTATTTTCTGTAGTTTGATAAACCCTAGATAGGAGTTAATGTTTCAATGTTTAAGTTTATTTTCTTTCTTTCTTATGCCTTACTTTTATGTAACAAGGTAGAGATTCTGTAACATAATGAAAAATATCCCCCCCCTTCTGTATCTTTTGGTCTCAAAATAATGAAGTAATATAGACTACAATATCAACAGTAGAGGAAATATATGTTTACTTCTAGTTCCAAAATAACTTGGGATAAAGGAAACATCAGTTTTAAAGATTATTATATTTCTCCTAATTAAAAAAATAGCATAATTTTCCACTGTGGACTGTGCAGTTAACTTAAAATCTTTGAGGGGCGCCTCAGTGGCTCAGTCGGTTGAGCATCCAACTTCGGATCAGGTCATGATCTCGCAGTTTGTGGGTCTGAGCCCTGCGTCAGGCTCTGTGCTGAATGCTTGCTCAGAGCCTGGAGCCTGTTTCGGATTCTGTGTCTCCTTCTCTGCCCCTCCTCCACTCACGCTCTGTCTTACTCTGTCTCTCAAAAATGAATAAATGTAAAAAAGTAAAAAAAATTTAAAAAAAATCTTTGAATCTTAAATATAACTTCATTTTATTTAAAAGGCTTTTTTAGGGGCTACTGGATGGCTCAGTCAGTTGGTCATCCAACTTCGGCTGGAGTCATGATCTCAAAGTTCTGTGTGTGAGTTCAAGACCCACATTGGGCTATGGGCTGACAGCTCAGAGCCTGGAGCCCACTTCAGTCTGTGTGTGTGTCTCTCTCTCTCTGCCCTTCCCTCTCCCCCCTTCTCTCTCTCTCTCTCAAAAATAAACATTAAAATGTTTTTTAAAATGTATTTATTTAAACTCAAGTTAGTTAGCATACAGTGTAATATTGGGTTCAGGAGTAGAATTTAGTGGTTCATCACTTACATAGAATACCCAGTGCTCATCCCAACAAGTGCCCTCTTTAATGCCTGTCATCCATTCTGCCCATCCCCCCCTTCCCTCCCTTCCAGCAGCCCTCAGTTTGTTCTCTGTATTTAGAGTCTGTTATGGTCTGCCTCCCTCTCTGTTTGTCTGTAATTGTTCCTTCCCTCCCCCTCTGTTCATCTGTTTTGTTTCTTAAATTCCACATCTGAGTAAAATCATATGGTATTAAAAGTTTATTTTTAAGTATTGTTTTAAAATACAAAATCTGATGTAATTCCATATAATATCTATGAAACATTGGCATCATGGAAAAAGTACTGGTATTAATAGGGTTTAAATGATTGACAGATTTTTTTGAGAGGAATTAGCATTAGCCCGAATCTAATGAAATTTCCTGTTCTTCAGCAGCAAAAATAAGGTTTAGAATGAACCAACTCTACAACAGTACAGCTTCACAAATCTTTTTAAATCAACGAAGTATGCTACGTTCCTATTTCAGAAACCATAAACTGTAGACTCAGAGCTTTCCCGGGCTCTCTTTACTGTCTTAATTTGAGACCCATTCATCCAAAAGATTAAGACAATGAGATTCAAGTCCAAAGCAATAGCAAGTATGGGCATGAAAACTGTCACGCTATTGCTCCTGGGAGTTTTGCCATTTCAATAGCATGATTTATAACCATTGAACAATATGTTTTTATTTATTATTCTACTTTGCAAAGGAATTTGAGATGGTTTGGCGGGCATGATTTAAATAAACACACATCCCAATCTTATTTTTGTGCTTGTAACAAGCAGCTTTCCATACATAATTGGTACTTGTTTTCTACCTTTGAATTTTGGTTCCTATTGTATATTTGGTAGTTATTGCATTTGTAGGCAATGGTGTGCTTTTCTACAAGTGAAACGAAAACATGAATTGATTTTGATGTAGCTAGTTTCACTATTACAGTTAGTGTGTCTGCCATACCCACAGTTCATAATGTGTTTACTGACCCAGCACTTTAAAAGCTAAGTTTAGCCCAGCATAATCACCTCAAACCAATACAGGACAGTGGTTACATTTCCAGTGTCATTACGGAGACAGAGTTCAAGACTTTGGTGTTTGGACAGTGTGTGGGTTCGAGCCCTGCATCGGGCTCTGTGCTGATGGCTCAGAGCCTGAAGCCTGCTTCAGATTCTGTGTCTCCCCCTTTCTCTGCCCCTCCCATGCTCATGCTCTGTCTCTCTCTGTTATTCAATACGTATTTTTTTAAAAAAGACTTTGGTGTTT
>NW_027532848.1:695229-699829 GCF_008692635.1 Crocuta crocuta
AAGACTTTGGTGTTTGGATTTGTCAAGCTCTTTGGTGTTTTAGTTATAGGGTGTGTTTAGATTTCTCTTAAACAGCAACTCAGATGATAAACTGAACCTTGACTATAACCAACGAGTATAAAATTTTGTCTAAGCCCATAAGCAATAAATATACCACCAATCCTCTGCATGATTTTTGTCATTTTCTAGAACATTCAGTTGAATATTGACTGTTATAATGTGTGATACCAATAAGCAATTAATTTTAAATATTATTCTAAGTTTGAATGCCTGGGAACATCATGTTACTTTTATGTGTGAGAAACAAACTATGATGTATATTGGCCAAAGGAATTGTATCTTAGATTGGATTCCTTGGAAAGCAGTCTCTGAGAACAAAAGTTGCATATATAAAGTGTACTGGAAAGCCTTCTTGGCAGATCTACCTGCAAGAACATGAAAGGGGCAATACTGGGCAGAGGGGATCTGACAGTCAATCTGAAAAAGGAAGCATTGGAGCTGGGTTCATTCTTTAGAGTTGTCTTCAATTGCAGGAGGGAGGCTAGAACTTGGTTTCCATGCACTAAGAGGAAGCTGCAGGCAGAGATGCAGCTGTAATCCATTAGCAGTCATCACTAATAGTTTCTGGGGCCCATCCACCTCAGGAGAGAACCTTGGTGGATCATGGTAGTATCCACCACAGAGAGGTTTTGGCATATTCTCATTGCCCCACAAAGGTTACAAAGAGGATATAAAGGAGCAGTGATGACAGAAAAATGAATTGGTCATTTCCCACTGGCCCTTTATATATCAGAACTAGTGTTACTTATAAGGTGGTCATTATTTGGTATTCAAAATCTCTTTTAACCCTCATTAATGAAGAAGGGAAAGAAAAATGTTCATATGTCGCCTGGTCCATGAAATTCACTTTTTAAAATAGTGGCAAAAAGCACATAACACAAAATTTACTATCTTACCCATTTTAAAGTATACAGTACAGTAGCATTAACTATATGTACTTTGTCGTGCAAAATATCTCTAGAAATTGTTCATCTTGCAAAAACAAACTCGTTACCAAATGATAGGACTCTTTTCTTCTAAGTCTGAGTAATATTTCCATGTATGAGTACATCCCATTGTTTCATCCATTCATCTCTCAGTGGGCATTTAGGTTGTTTCTGTCTCTTGGCTATTGTGTATTATGAACATAAGAGTATCCCAATATTTCTATCTCTTTGAGATCCTATTTTTTCATTTCTTTTAGGTATATATATTCACAAGTGGCTCATATGGCATTTCTGTTTTGAATTTTTGGAGGAACCGCTGTACTGGTTTCCACAGCAGCTGCACCAGTTTACATTCATACCAACAGGGCACAAAAGTTGCAGTGTCACATCCCCCCCAACACTTATTCTCTAACTCTTTCACTCTCTTGCTCTCTCTTTCTCTGATAGCATCCCTGAACAGGTGTTAGGTGATACTTCATTGTCATTTTGATTTCCATTTCCCTGATACTGAGTGATGTTGAGCATCTTTCCACGTGCTTGTTGACCATTCATATGTCTTCTTTGGAGAAATATCTGTTCAAGTCCTTTGCAGATTTTTAATCGGGTTACCTATTTTTTTTGTAAATTCCCTTTTAATCACTGAACTCAGAGACTTCATTCTTAAAATATAAAATGCTTGGAAACTTCCACCTAATTTGGTAGATTCAGATTTTGGAGATATATTTTAATTTATCCAAAATGTAGTTTCCTCTTGTGTAAATTGGTAGTAATGATGATCTGCCAGCCCAGACCACAGTGTTGTGGTAAAGAATCAACAGAGAAAATTCCTAAAAAGACACTTTTATCTGTTGAAAGTTCTATACAAATATAAGGTATTTTAAATTCAGTACAGAAGAATCTACATTTTATGACTACTTAATACTGCTTCATTTACTTTGGAGCTAATGGTTTCTGTTTTTGTTCTGCCTGATGAAACTCTAGATTAAAACTCTGATGAATCGGGGCACCTGGGTGGCCCAGTTAGTTAAGCATCTGGCTCTTGATATTGGCTTGGTTTTAATCTCATAGTTGTGAGATCGAGCCCTGCATTGGGCTCTGCACTGACAGCATGGAGCCTGCTTCAGATTCTCTCTCTTCTCTCTCTTTCTCTGTCTGCCTTTCTCCTACTGGCTCTCTCCTTCTCTCTCTCTCTCAAATTAAAGAAAAAAATAAATAAAACATTTTTTTAAAAACCTCTGGGATGCCTGGGTAGCTCAGTCATTTAAGCATTCACCTTTCGCTCGGTCACCATCACATGGTTCCTGAGTTCAAGCCCCACATTGAGCTCACTGCTGTCAGTGCAGAGCCAGCTTTGGATCTTCTGCCCGCCTCTCCTCTCTACTTCTCCACAGCTAGTGTTCCCTCTCTCTCCCAAAAATCAATAAACATTAGTAAATAAATAACTCTGATGAGTCAATCTGCCTCTTTTTTAAAGTGCTAAAATTTTGGGTAGAAAAACGATATGTTTCCTGTAATGAGAACTGTACAGTGTTCCCTCTACAATGTTCCCTAGCTGGTTATACCCAAATGGAGAAATTTATTTTGGTCTGATATTGGTTTTGGAATTGATGATCATCGTTTATGAATAAATAGCATGTTCTTCATTGTCATCTGATCTGGCTTTTCTTCCCTTGTCTTCTGCACTGTGCTACCTGTTTCATGACTGTCTTTGTTACATTCTCCACTTTGTGCATTTGCAAAGGTAATTGTGCATGAACAGGGAATTTTTACTAAAGGCATTGCCTTTCAAGTATCTTACAAAATGCTGGCTGCCTCATTTACAGGCATCATAGAATTACTGTGTATATCTTGAGTTCTCTGTCTTTCACACTTTAACTTGAAGACTATTTCTTAGCTGTGTTCTCTTGCTGCATCAACTCTTGTTTCATTTTTGTAGGATGGGCAGAGCATTATAAATCCTATTTTGGATACAAATCCTTAATATGCAGAAATGGATGCTATATCAGTTATCTTCTGCTATGTAACAAGCTACCCCCAAACTTAGTCGCTTAAAGCAAGAATCCTATCTTTCACTCATGAATCTTTGGGTCTGCCTTGAGCCTGGCTTATCTAGATGCTTCTTTTACAGATGTCACCTGGGATCATTTATGTGTTCATGCTCAGCTGGCAGTTGATGGCCTCACTCATGTGCCTGACACTTGTTGGTCATTCGATGAAGCAATGAGTATGACAGGGTCACCTGCCTTTCATTATTCAGTGGGTTAGCATAGTTCACACAGTGGTGAAAGGAGAGCCAAGCATTGCCCAGTGTCCAAGCATTTCTCAAGCCTTTGCTTGTATCTCAAGCCCTGCTTGGCCAAGGGAACCTGGATGGCTCAGTTGGTTAAGCATCTGACTCCTGGTTTCAGTTCAGGTCATGATGTCGCAGTTGGTGGGTTCAAGCCCCATGTCAGGCTCTGTGCCGGCAACATGGAGCCTACTTGGGATTCTCCTTCTCTGCCCCTCCGCAGCTCGTTCTCTCTCTCTCTCAAAATAAATAAATAAACTAAAAAAATGAATATTCTGTTGGCCAAAACAAGTCACTTGGTCAATCCATATTCAAGTAGTAAAGAAATATACTATAGGCCCTGTGGGGGAGGATCTGGAATATTTCATTACAAGGATCTAGGTACAAGAAGGAAAATAGTTTGTGGACATTTATTCCCTACCAGAGATACTTTTATTTTTATCATCAGAACCTTTCCTGTGTAATATTATTTGGTATTCCTTGCCAGCTATAGCTTCAGATATTTACTGTTTCTTCAGTACCTACTCTATGTCATGTGGTTGAAAGAAGCTCTTAACAATTGCATGTAACCTATACTTCTGAGGTATAAGAGAGTTCCAACCTGGATAGGCATAAAGGATGTCCAGCACAAATGCTAAACAAGTATATGAACCACATACATACACACACACACAAGCACACACAGTAGGGAGGGAAAATAGAGACTGGGAGAGAGAAAAATTTTAAAAGCTTTTTATCAGTATTTTCAAACAGAGACAAATTCCTCCCCTCAGGGGACATTCAATAATGTCTGGAAACATAATTGATTATCACAACTGGGGAGGTGCTCTGGCGCAGGATATTGATAAACATCCTACAGTGCCTGGGACAACAGCACACACCAAAGAATTATCCACACCAAAATGTTGTTCGGACTGAGGTTGTGAAAGCTGGCTTTTACTGCATGTATATAGGAAGAATTAATATAATGCAACTTAGAAGATGCAAGCTCAAAAAAAGAAATGGCAAGTTTATTTCTGTCTTCAAATTAGTGAAAGAAGAATACATGGTGAAGTCAGACTGGAGGTATTCCTCAAAAGTAATATCTAACTTGTGGGAGGAAGCCCGATGCACTTTGTTGCTATAATTTGTGTTTTTATAGCTAGATCAAGGTGATTTCTCTCTAGGTAGAATGAATATTCGATGTATTTTATGGTTACTATATGCTGTAAACTATAGCTCTTGGAGGCACAAGTATTTGAGTAATTAATCATTTTTGCATATTGGATGGAACATGTAGAAAAAATATCTGGTTATAAGGTCATTTCTTAAAATATGTATAGTGGTT
>NW_027532848.1:700921-705047 GCF_008692635.1 Crocuta crocuta
TATAGTGGTTAATCATTGGTCTTGGCATTGTTACTTGTTAATGTGAGATCTTGAGCAAGTATTACCTTTCTATAAGGCCTATCCTGAATATTGTTTGGCAAAAATTAAATAAAACAGGGCTTATAAATAACTGTGCCTGGCATGTGAGAAACGCTGAGCGAATGGTAGTGGTCAGAGTGTTGCTGGTAATCTCTCTTCCTTAAAGTAGCAGCAAATGTTTCTTATTTGGATTATATTCTCTGTAGCAGAAAAGAATCAGCCAAAAAGTGATAAAGTAGCATCACTGAGCTTTAAAAGTCTCTAACTCCCACATCTAACATTTTTTGCCCTTAAATTCAGAAATACAGGGGGTTAACATGAATCCTTGAGTTCTGGCTCTCTAGCACAAACCCTTATTTTGTTAAAATATAAATAATTGATGATAGTTGAGTCCCATATTTGATTTCCTCTATTTTTTTATATTTATTTATGTATTTATGTATTTATTTTTGAGAGAGAGAGAGAGAGCGCACATGTGCAGGGAGGGGCAGAGAGAGAAGGAGAGACAGAGTCTCAAGCAGGCTCCATGCTGTCAACACGGAACCTGATGCAAGGCTCAAAGTCTCAAACTGTAAGATCATGACCTGAGCCAAGATCAAAAGTTGGACATTTAAGGGACTGAGCTACCCAGGAGCCCCTAATTTCCTCCTTAGAGTAATAAGAAAGAATGTAGACAAAAGTAAATGTTTATGGATTCATAACATTTGTTTCTAATTTTCCACCTGTGCCTAAAGGTAACAAATATTTAGAGGGAAGAAGTAAGGTGGTTTCTTCCCCACGCATAATAGATATTCTTTTTGAGTCCATACGTGATTTCTAACTTCGTTAACATGTACTCTCTAACTCTCCCATGTTTCACTCAGCCACCTGCCAGACATTCAGATATTCAAAAAGAAAAGTATTCCCTAATGTTGTTTACATGGAGGACAGTTATTTTATCTCTTGGTGATATGGACGTAGCAAAACAATCTTTCCTATAACTGACAGTATTAAACACAAATGCACTTTGACCACATGTACAGAATGGTATTTTTAGATATTTTTTGCTAGTGTGAGCCCAATAATTTATCATTTAGTCAGTTGACTGACTTTCCACATATAAAAGTAAAGAAAACAAAAACATTACCCACATCCATACAACAAAGCAAGGAAGAGAATATGTGCTTCTTGCTTTCTTATCAACCAAAGAGAGACCTGTGAATTACAGAAAAACCATGTGTGAATTCTTCAAAGGAAGTATGCCAAACACATTGTGTATGTGTTTTTTAAAAGATTTAGTAGCTCCTTTAAAGCTCCAAGTAAAGCTGTTAGTCTGACTAATCATGTACCCTTGAAACCAATTAAATTTTTAGACTAGAGAAGTATTCTTCAAACACTTCCGAAAAAATGAGAGTTCCTTCCTAAAGCCAACACCTTTTAATTAACAAAATACTCAGAGAAAAGCTGTGGTTTGCAATAGTATATTACACCTACTATTATTCATGCTACTATTCCAGTGTGCCAAACTCACTTCCTTTCCATTCTTTTGAGCTTAACTTTCTGTCTGCTTCACTATGGAAAGAAAACCCAATTTTTAGTCAAGATTTTTAATTGTATAATAAATGCATGAGAAAAACATGCTATAGTCATCAGTACTCAGAATGTACAAGCTCTGTGTGTTGTGTGTACATCTATCTATACAGATATATATACACATATATATGATACACATATCCATTTGGCTTAATTATACATATTGTAATACATGTGGTTCTAGCATGAACTGGTAAAGTGGGAAAGACAACAGAATCTGTTGCTGGAACGACAGTTAATAGCGTGACATCATAAGAACTACTTTTCTGTTGTGATCCCATCCTGTAAAAGATACTTTTCCCAATGTACTTGAGAAGAATAACCTTGGTCTCCATTGTGGTTGGGGAGGCTGGGATCTGAAGCAGCCATTCCCAGGGCCAACTCCTTGTGACTCTAGATAGTGACTCAGGCCAAGGGGTGGACATCCAGGCAAGCATATCAGACTGCAGGGCATTAAATGGGGCAAGTGCTGCCTAGAAGGGAAGCCATTTCCCATGTTTCTTAGGGAGAACCTGGAAAGTCATCCCACAAAATTGGGTCTAAGATTCCATAGAGTCATGTATGTATCCGAACTCCTTACCTGATCAGGATTATGAGTTGAGAGAACACTCTACAAATTCTCTTAACATCTTTTAGATTATGGAGCTATTGGGAAACTCTGAGAAGACTAAATATCCCTTCCTGGCCCTTAGAGCCCAGATGCTGTTGCTCAGTCTGGGAAAAACCACTGGAACATCCCCCTTGCAGATCTGACCAGCCCACACTTTACCTAATGAAGTGATTTGCTTATGTTTCAAGCAGCAGGACAGTGAAAAAGAAGGAACCTCATTTTTTTTTCTTTTTAGATAGAAGAAATGGCACCTAAAAATGTAGTATGTGTTGATATGATCTACATAATAAAATAAAACGTTCTCAGGACCTCAAAATTTCTCCTTTGAGACAGCTTGCATAATAAAACAATAAGAAAAAATATATACGTGCATACATCTAGACACAAGTCTTCATTTTAGGAGAAATGAAATATTTCAAATAGTGTTCTAGATAGAATTGGCCCTAATAAAATGTGAACTAGATAGAAATTAGACTCTTTCTACTTTATGTTATAGCACTTATTTCTCTACTCTTGGAGTCCCAAAGTATCTGAGTTTAATCCAGTTCTCAGTTACTTTCAACTACTACCTTCTAGCAACTAAGCAAACAGACAAAATCTTAATAAAAGTTTAAGATTTTCTTCTTCTTAGTGATGATTAGATTTAAGTAGTAAAATGTTAAAGACTTCAAACTGTTTAAGACCCCAAAGAATAGTGTAATTCTATGCCTAGTGGAGACTTTTTGGCTATAGACTTAACCTGGTTCTCCATAAATCACATAAATCTAGAGTTGTGATTTGAAAAGAAAAGGGACTATTCATCTGGGGAAAGGAGAGGAGGGTTTTCAGAGAAGGGCACAAAAGTGTGAACTGTCCAGTGCTAATTGGAGAATACTCAATAGAGACTGAGGTGGCGGGGTACCCGGGAAGAATGGAGGGAGAAGACGCTGCTGTGTGAATTCTAGTTCAAAGAGCTCAGAGTCCAGAGTGCCATGCTAATTTAGAAAGTCAGTAGCCAGTAAACACTGAGCAGCAAAATGAAAAGAAGAAAACACATATGCACAGTGTAGCTACTGTCCAAAGAGAGGAGATGACTTACATGTATCAATTCATAAAATACTTAGAACAATTTCATGAGGTTGGTACTATCTTTCCCATTATGTAGGTGAATACACGGAGGCTCACAAAAGTTCAATTTATCAAGCATGATATGATCCCTTACCTCAAAGTGCCTGTAATCACCTCCATGTTTGTATATCTGGGAAATGTTAATACCAGCTGTCTGTGAGAAAAGTACTATTATAAGTGCCATTTTAAAGAGCAGTAAATTGACTTTCAGAGAGCTTAAGTAACCTGCCTAGGGTTAGCAGCCAGGAAATGGCAGAGTGAGGATTTAAATCCAACAGTCTGGCCCTAGATAGTCTAGTTTACACTCTGCTTCTTGATCCAGTGTTCTTTCCTGCTTTTTATCCGCCCCCACCTTGATAGAAAAGTGGGGAACAAAAAAATTGATTGGTTCTATTTTCTCTCTTTATTTGACCTCCCATTGTCTGCCCCAAGCAGTGGCTCTTATTTTCTTGTTCTGAGAATAGCTAAAATGACCTAAACAGTCAGAGCCTAGGAATATTCTGTGGTCTAGTCTCTGAGAAACCATCCTTCAAGGTTGTTATTGTCCTTTAGAGCTCCCCATAGGTAGAAGACCCCTAAGTTTACTGAAAAGCTTAATGTGCATGGATTTGTGTTTTTAGATTCATTCATTTATTCAGAGGGTATCATTGGAGCACCTACTGTATTCCACGACCTGTACACAGGACGGGGACTAGAGCAGTGACCACAGGGGACCCAATTTCCCCTCTGTTTCCCACTGTGATCTAAGTGTTTTCAGATGTTGAGTGCTGGGGGAGAGCAGAGCAGCAAGGAAGGGCC
>NW_027532848.1:705328-708710 GCF_008692635.1 Crocuta crocuta
TGCCTACCTTGCTGACCTGTCAACCTTCCTCTAAATCTGTTTCAGCTGACTTCGTACTTGGTATTACTTCTTTTTTCCCCCTCATTAGAGAACTTTATTATCCCAATGTCATTTCTCTACACTTTTTAAAAAAATTTTGTTTTAATGTTTATTTATTTTTGAGAGAGAGAGCATGAGCAGGGGAGAAGCAGAGAAAGCATATCCAAAGCAGGCTCCAGGCTCTGAGCTGCCAGTACAGAGCCTGATGTGGGGCTGGAACCTACCAACCACCAGATCATGACTTGAGCCAAAGTCAGATGCTTAATCAATTGAGCCACCCAGGCGCCCCATGTACTTTTTAATCATCTTGAATCATTCTCTGTTTTTGAAGTCTCTGGCCTCAGCCTTTCTTTTCAGTAGCTTTTTTCCCCCCCAAAACAATTGAAATCTGATAATTCCCTGTATTCTCATCTTTCACTGTATGGAGATTTAAGATGACACGACCATTTCCACTTCCTAAAGCACTTCTTTGTTGGTCAGAAATAAATCTAGAAAAAAACAAATGTCCTTCCTGGTCTTTTGAGGGTCAAATTTTCAATGAGTCAAGTTAAAAAAAAATTGTCTGACACTTCCCAGAAGCTTGAAACCATCCCAAAGTACTGTATCTGTTGTGTATCTATTTTCAGGACAATTTGTCCACATTTTCTAGTCAGCTGGGCATTCAGCAGTTAGCTCCCACAGTGATGTTTTAATTTAGCTTTTTCTTTTTTTCCTCCTCACCCATACATCCTCTTCAGGGATTCACCTCATCTCTTGGAATCGCTTTTAAGATTTTTAGATCTTCTTGGCCCCCAGGCTTCCTACTAGAGTGTTGGATCACAAGATTCTATTTCTGCTGCAGATTAGATGTCATTCTTTCTAGAAAGAGCCTAAGAGTAGCGAGATAGATTCAAGAAACAATTTATTTTCCTCCTCAGTATCATTGTTTTTTCAGTCATTATGTCTTGACATTAGTTTTGATTCTGACACCCTACATTTTTTTTCTTTCTTTCTGCCTCATTCACAGAATTTCGTTCTTCTGTAGGAAACTCTTATTGTCCCTGAGAAGCTTGAGAGACAGGAGACATCCCTCCATCTCTCTCATCATATTCTCCAGCAAAAAGACAACCTTAAAAGTACAGGAAGTAACACAGCCATGAAAATTGATGTATGACCACCTTGGAATGGAATGCCCACATAACACACTTTGTCATGATCCTACAACATTTCCCTCCATTTCCATGATTCTTGGGTCTCCTGTTGAGATGTTGTCATTTGCAGCTTTCTCTCGAAGCTTCCCTTTAGACTATGTCATCCACTATTTCTTTGTTGCTGGTCTTCTGGATGTACTAAGTTTCAGAGGCCACGGACTTTAAACTAAATGAGGCATTCTGTACCCTTCATCGCTTAGCTTCCATATCCCAGCTGTTTGTGGGTTTTAGTATCATTTCATACCAATGAGATCAGCCCCCATTAGTAAATACAGAACCACATACAGACCTTTGAGTTTTCCCCAAATATTTCACATATTTCTACCGCTTAACTCCAACTTCTCACTATATTTGTTCATCACTCTGTTTCTTTTTTGTCAAGTATTTATAAAAACAGTAATACCTAACATTATTACCTACCAGTGTCAGAAACTGTGCTAATATTATTGTTATTTTCTGGCTGTGTTCTATGTACTTTTCATATATTAGTCATTGAATTCACACAACTGCCCCTATAACATTTACTCTATTATTATCCCTTCTTTACTGAGGAGAAAACCTGAAGCTTCAAGAGGTTAAGTAATTTAGCCAAGGTCGCAGAGCTTCTGTGACAGAAAGAAGGTTTTTTTTTTTTTAACTCAAAATCTTTGGATTTTTCCCACTATCATGTGCCATCTTGTATAATAGAGCTCCACACTACTAGTATTCATTTAATATTAATGTTTTTAAATATTTCTNGACCAGTCTGAAAGAAGAGGAAAAATAATATGATAAACTGTTCCCAAATTAAAATACAGAGCAAACACAAAAACATTTCATTGGCTTTGATTTTGCTAGGGTCCACCTCCAAAGTAGTTTACTTCGTATTCAAGGAAATAAGATCTTATCCAAACTTTACTTTTGCTTTTATTTTTCCTTGAATGAGAAAAAATAAGTAAAAGTTATTCACTTGGTAAGATGTGAATACTTTCTTTTTAACCAATTCTGCAGTCTATATAATTATTATTTGAGGACTATTTAAATTAAATTAACTGTCCAGCCATTAGAATAAGCAAAATCATTTTGAAAGATTGTTCAGTGTATATCAATGAAAAGTTTGAGTCTTTGAATTATCCTATTAGGTAGTACTGTGTAAAGTATTCACATTGTCAGGAAAAAATAGATTGTCATAAATAATACTTTGGCTCAAATTGTTATACTTTAATTAAGCTTGTCCTGTTGTTATCGAAATTGGCTTCTTTGCTTGTGTTTCTAATTTTTCTTTTCTGTTCTTTTTTTCTTTTTGAAAAAAAAATTAGCTCCTAGTCAGACTGTTACTCTGGTGACACAACCCGTGGTTACCAAGGAAACTGCCATCTCCAAACTAGAAATGCCATCATCCTTGCTGTTGGAGGTACCTGCTCTGGCAGATTTCAACAGAGCTTGGACCGAACTTACCGACTGGCTGTCTCTGCTTGATCGAGTTATAAAGTCACAGAGGGTGATGGTGGGTGATCTTGAAGACATCAACGAGATGATCATCAAGCAGAAGGTATGAGGAAAAAAACTAAAAGCTGGTTGAATTTGTGACTTAAAGTGAAAATTTTCCACATGTCCGTTTACTCTCCTAGACCCTTTTCCCACCAGGTTTTAGGCAGCTTTTCTCTGTCAGCAACACACCGTCTCTACTCTGTTCAGCCTGAGTATGATCAAGACAAAAAGTTAATGCCATTATCTAAAACAGCCATAAATTAAAATGGAATGATACAAAGAAAAAAAAGCATAAACTTTATAAGTACAATTGGCTTAATTAAAATCACTAAACAAATAGAATTTTAAAAATCTATTTAATAACTAGTTCAGCTAAGCTCTTTACATTTAAACTGTTTGTTTTGGGAGCTTTCAGCCATAATATATTACAGAATCAAATATAATAAACAGGGAATTGGTTATTCACTCTTTTCCGTTGTCTGGGTCAATTTCCCTCCTTCAATGATAAATATAATTGAAAGCTATAAATTTTTTAGAAAAGAAAAGTACCAAACATAATATATTTTTCAATACTTCAGATGTTAATATTGGTATTTATACAATGCCATAGTCAAATAAACATGTTTTTAATACAAAGATTGCATTTATCAGCCCCTTGGAATCCATTCTGCAAAATCCTGACA
>NW_027532848.1:708857-709047 GCF_008692635.1 Crocuta crocuta
ATAGGAATCCATTGATATAAATCTGGTTGACTTAGCTAGAACAAATACACTATATATCTTTTATATTTCTGAATGAAGAAGAAAAATGATTTTGAAATGTTTATGTGCTGTAGTTATTTCACTGGTAAGTGATTCTCAAATCTTTTCTACAGAAGTAATAAATTTTTTTGAAGGTATTTAGTTAGTACAC
>NW_027532848.1:709054-710384 GCF_008692635.1 Crocuta crocuta
TACGTTTTGAAAAAAAAAGGAGGAAGGCAGACAGGTTTTTTTTTAAAGTGAACTTTAGCAATTCAGTAAGAATAAAAATAGGTGGATAGGAAAGAATTTGCACCTGAAGTACCTTGATTTTAGACTCAGGACACCTGAATTAAGTGTTCTTTCTGTTATTTGCAAATAACATGATTGTGGTCAAATCATTCTCTGGGCCTTGGTTTCCTTTTCTGAGCACAGGGCACACAGATTCACATTCATATTCTCCACATAGTGATGGATATGTGTGTATATAAGGATATGTAACTAGTATATAAATATGTATAATATTTTTTTTACTACTCCTTTATAACAAGTATTAGTAGGTACATTCTTCAGCATATGCCATTGAAATGTCATGCTCCTAGTAAGTAGGAGAGCAAAAGTTCAAATCCAAGTCTGTTTTGTTCCTAAGCCTAAACACTCTTACTTATTACATATGCTGCTTGCCAGCATTCAGGTAAGTGTGGCTACCATTTAGTGACATATATGTTTTTATATACATAGTCTATGCCAGACACAGTGCTAAGCATTTCCAATTTCAGTGTGCTGATGCATACAGACATAAGAGATATATTCTTTCACAGTAACATGTTGAGTTCTACCAATGCTTCCAAGTAACTCTGTTACTAACCAGAAGAAACAACATGTTACAATGTTTAAAGCAAGGGCCTTGGGGGAAAAAATTTAAAAAAATAAGTAAAGCAAGGGCCTTGGAATAAGACCCTCTGGTTTCAAAGCTTGACCCTTCTACTACAGTCGTGTGACCTTTGGTATGTTATTCAACCTCCCTGAAGCTGAGTTTACCTGTACACTGTGGATAATGATACTATATTTGCATTTTAAGTTGTCATGAAGATTAAATTCCACGAAGTACATGGAAAATGCTTCCTATCCTGCCTTGCTTACTGAAAGTCCTCAACAAATGTTAGTAATTAATATTAGCTTATAACTCTGCCTCCTCACTGAATTTCTATGATGCAGACGGTCTGTCCTATAATAATATTACATGAAAATAAGAGCTTATTTCCACATGTACAGCCCATTCTGCCATTGGCATTATGGCCTCCTATAAAAGCCACTAGGTGTTAGAGTGGAAGAGGAAGTCCACATTGCCCTGTGAAGAGTTTGTGATCCTTGCATTTAGGATCTGCTTTAGAATTGACCTGCTCAGTAGTCTTCAGAAATATAAGTTTGTCTTTTTCAGAAATGACTACTAATTTAATGCCTCTTCAAAATGATAATCTTTTAATACAGATCCAAAATTACTTCACAGAAGCTGAAGTGCCATGCCTAGCATCACAGAAAG
>NW_027532848.1:710519-718572 GCF_008692635.1 Crocuta crocuta
AAAATTGTTTTCCTACTTCTCATATTAAAAAAGTAATAAAAACAATTTATAAAAAATAAGCTATATAATAAAAGACTAATTTATAAAGGTATTGCCAGTTCTTGCCTTTTATAGCTTTAAATCACTAAATGGCCAGTGAAATGACTCTAAATAAACATTAAACAAGTGTGAGTGTAAGTGTGTGTGTATGTGTAAGTATTTATTATGTTTTCAGGGAACATTTTTCTCTATGTAAAATTTTAAATAANTATAAAACACTGTCAGTGCCAATTTATTCATATATTCATTTAACAAAATTTTATTGAGCTACTACTAAGTGCCTTGGAAATACAGAGTTGGACAAGATAGGAACGCACAGATTAGAGTAGATGAAGGAAAAAGAGCAATAATAGCACTATGATACAAATAAATTTCAGGATAATACCTAGCATGTATTTAACACTAATCATATGCTAGTCACTTTTAAGTACTTCACATGTATTACTTAACGCTCACAACAACACTGTGAGATTGATGGTAAAGCACAGTGAGGTTAAATAACCTGCCTAAAGCCAAGTAGGAAAGAGACAGCAAGAGAATTTGAACTCAAGCAGTCTGGTTCCAGTATTCCCACCCTTAACCACCGTAGTTTTTTACCCCCTTGGGCATGGCTGGGGGATGCTCTAGGGACTTACTTCAGGAAGAGGATGTCTGACTGTGCCAGGGAAGAGAAAAGAGCTTCTCTTGTCAGCAAAATCTTCTTGAAGAAGATAAAATTCAAGTCAAGTATTAAAGGACAAGCTGGAATTAATCAGATAAATAAAAATGGAAAGGTAATCCTGGCAGAAGAAACAAGCCACACTTTTCACTGAGGCAGAAAAACAGCCTAGTGTGTTATATAAATTACTATTCCATATGGCTGAAATTAAGGGGATGAGGAAGAAATTGATGAGGTTGCATAGGGAGAGATAGGGCTAAAAACTAAGGATCTTTCCCTGCTAGAACAAGGGGTTTTGATTATAGCCTGCAGGCAGTAGCAATGCTGAAAGGATTTTAAATAAAGAGGTAAAATCATCCAATTTAGTTTAGTTGAATATCAATAGGGTTCTCTGGATGTAAGCAACAGAAAACATCATCTGATTAAATCAAGCACAAAGTCAATGTGCTGGTGCTGGCATGGAGTCAGTGGAAAAAGGCTTAGAAAAAGACAAGTTTTCTGAGCATTCCTGGCCATCTGGTCTGTAAGAACTACTCAAGACTATCTTCACAACCCTCTTTTATTTGCATACTGCATAACTGTTCACAATGCAAAGTCCTGGAAAAGGGAATCCAGTTGACCTTGCTTGGGTCACGCACCCAACTCTTAGCTCACCCAACTCTTAGCTAAGGGAGAGCGGAGAACTTTGCTTTAAAACCGTCTCCTTCCAAAACCCCTCACAGTGAGAGAGAGGTTGTTCTCCTTCAAAGAAATTGGGGGTCTATCGCAAATAGAAAAGGGAAAGGGTACTGAGCAGCCAATAAGCAATAAATGTCCCCTGAACTCAAGCAAGAATATGTAGAATAGGATGAAGGATGGAGCAAATAAAGGGGACTTGTAGGAGGTGATGATCATGATCAAAGCAATATGTTTATCTATTTGAACTTTGGTCTCTGGAGACCTGAAATAAAGACAATTTATGCCTCAGGATGTTAAATTTAAGTTTGACCCTTGCACATACAGTAGCTGGTTCTCAATAAATGTTGATTGCTTGATGAATAATGTGAATAAAATGTGATATAATAGTTTATTTTTAACTGAGATTAGAATTTGGGATTTTAATTGCAGCAACAAAGCACCACAAATTAGGTAGGAGGTTGTAACAACATTTTGTGAACCTAGGAGAACTTAGTTTTGAACTTAGGAAGATCAGATCAAACCTTAGACATACAGTGATTGAAATATTGTTCCCAGAAAGGGAATAAGGACCAGAAATTTGAATAAGTTAGCTTTTCAGATTTCTATACCTTGAATTCAAAATTACATACTTGAGATTAAGCTTCTGTTCTCTTTTACCCTAAGTTCTCAGTTCAGAAAAGTGGGCTGTCACTATTCTGAAATAAAAGTAATTTTTACTAAGTGAATTCTATTAAGCAAAAAAAAAGGAAGTTAAAATGACAACTACAAATGTTTAAAAAATTATAAAATGTAGCCATTTAAAAAAATTAAGCAACTTGGGGCATCTGGGTGGCTCAGTTTGTTAAGTAGCCAACTCTTAGTTTTGGCTCAGGTCATGATCTCACAGTTTGTGGTATCAATCCCCTCATTGGGCTCTGTGCTGACATGCAGAGCCTGCTTGGGATTCTTTCTCTCCTTCTCTCTCCACCCCTTCCCCACTCACTTGCTGTCTCTCTCTCTCTTAAAATAAATATTTTTTTAAAAAATTAAGCCATTTCACTANTAATATTAGAGGAAAAATTTTACCATTATATTGTAAAAGAATACAGATATGAAATATACAAATTAAATCTTCAAAAGTAAAACATACATGAAGCTCCAAGTTGATTTCCTAACATTGTGAATTAATAGCAGAGGGTGATTTGTAATTTATAGTTCAGTGTCAAAGAAATCTGATTTTTAAAAAGTCTCTTTTTCTACTTGATCACGTTTAAGTAAAATTGAAACAAAGTTGTTTTCACAATTACTTGGTTTTCTTTTACTGACATAATCTATCAAATGAAGGGGGAAATATGTCTAGTATTTTTTACTGAAAGTGATGATTGAATATGACAATTTGGGAAAGAAAGGAGGGAAAGACAAAGGAAGAGAGGAAGGGCTGACGGGACGGGACAGGACGACAGAGGGAGGGAAGGAAGGAATATTGGGGAAAAAAAGAGGGGAGGAAGAAAGGAGAAATGGAAGAAAGGATGTAGGGTGGGAAGGACAGGGGGGATGGAGAGATAAGAGAGGTGGCTGGCAAGTTGCGGAGAGCTTTGTGGCAGTGGGGAACTGTGTTGCTCTCAACAGATAGGATTTAGGCGGCTATATGATACCATTATTTTTTATACTTGTGGTATCTGATTGCCTGTGCTAAATAAATTATAGTCTTTTTTCAAATCGCTCTGGCCAGGTGTTCAGGATAATTCACCACTAAATCTAAACCACAGGCACTTGTATTGAATAAAGAATTGGATCAGCAAAGGAGTTTTATCCTCTAATAAGACCTCTCCAGGTTGGGGTTGAGACAAATTGGCCAATCTGGACAAGATGATAATAGCATTGTTCAAGATTCATTTTTAACTACACATTACACCTCTACCTGGGAGATTTCATTATCCAAAAATTGAATAAGCAGTTTTAGTAGGCACCATGTTATTTAAATAGGAAATAATTACTTGGATGTGTTTAATTTTTTTATTGTTAAGATCAAAGTCTTTAATAAAAGTTCCATGATTATTTTTTTGAACTCTGGCTATATCTACAGAAAGAGCAATTGAATGGCTCCAGAATCATTCTGATTATAACTTTTGTTGAAAAAAAATTCAGCCACAATCTTAAGACAAAAGAACTTGTCTGGCAGGGACCTGGGATTGTTGAAGCAGTGTTGGGGAAAAAGGCATTGATTGTTTAAACGAAAAAGAAAACAAAACAGAGCGTTTCTTGGCATTATTCTGTTATGAGCACAGCAGAAAAGAGGGTATTACAAAGAGTTTCCTTTATTCAACAAATGAGAAAAGTTACAGACAATATGGTTAATTGATCTAAGGTTATTTAGTTAATATCATGGTACTATTGTAAACCCAGACCTCTTGGGAATAATGTTTCTTACCTATTTGTCTTTTTCTCTAACAACCACCACCACCTTTCTTAAGCATCTCTTCATTTCTCCACAAAATTTACAACAAAACAAACTATGCACAGTTTATTTCCATGGATATCCAATGGATTTCACAAGTTGGATGACAGTCATCTTAGGGCAAGGAGATTGGTTATTGTTTTGTTTTTTTTTTCTTTTGAAAAAAAACCATCCAGCCCTCATCATCTCATCTTTGCATTTTTGTACAACCTTGTACAAGAAACACCATACCAGAGGGGGCCATCTTTCCATACATAGAAAGTGTGTGTTGCCTTCTACAAAGAGTAATGTTGTAATATATTTGGCTGAGGATATTTGCAAATTTTGTACTGCAATTATCTTCTGACAAATGTACATGTCTCCTCCAGAAAGCTCATAACTATGTGAATCACTGCTCCACATGAATACAATTTTCTTTCCCTACATAATGAAAGCCAAATTCACTATTATCTTCACTGAAGGATGTAAAGATAAATCAATGTCAACAATATGATTTAGATTATACTCTCTGGTCATGATAAAATAAATTCCTCTTAAAGACAAAGGTCATAGAGTTGCAAACACACACACAAAAATTCCATTCTCGAAGTGTCATAATGACCTTTATATGGAAAGTGATACCATACACTTTTTGGCTGAAAGATAAACATAAGTTTTACCAAACTACATATTTCAAAGTCTGTGAATAGAAATGCATATCTTAATACATTTCAATTCAATTCACTGTAAAATTTTCTGTCAAAACTTTATCAAATAAAAGCAAACCATGATATTTACATGAATTCTGATAAAAGCCAGTATACTGTGTTTTCAATAAAATACCAGTGGGATTCTGATAAGGAAGTTTATGTTTGTCATTGTTTTTAAGTTGTGAATTCTATCTCAAAGTTTCCTTGCTTGGATCTAAATAGGGGTTCCTTTATATGAAATGGCCTTTATTATCTTCATAAAAATACCTAAAATATGTGATCTTCTCTGTTTTATAAGTAAGCAATGTAAGTAATTCAATGTACTTTAATCTTTTTTGAAAGCTATATAATGTTATTATAGTCTGAATATTATTAACTGCTTTGGGGGCTTTTCATTTCACCATAATTTGGGGTCCTTGAAGCCTTTAATTGCAGTTACAGTGTGTAATAATGTAAGTTCCTTCTAATGTTGCCCTTAATGTTAGTGGAAGGTAGATAACATTAATGTTAGGTGTATGGTTCTTTGTTCATTTATTCCTCGGTTCAACAAATTGTCTTTGAAAACCTATGTTGCAAAGTATGCTAAAGACTAGTAGGGGACTGTTAGGAAAAGATGTTGGAAAGAGATAGTGGGATAAGAGCTTGGACTTAAATTTGATTTTCTGTGTGTGCTCGCAAATAATTGAGAATATGGTAAAACAATGCTCACACATAACTAAGAGTAAGTGCTTTTGTACATTTAAGCACACTTGTCTATATATGATTACTTGCATTAAAATGATAAATATATGTATATAATTAACACCATCTGAGGTNTCCTCCCTCAAATGGCCACTTTGAAACCTGAGTTACAATGTCATACAGATTCATTAGAAATATAGTGTCCACCTTTCAAGGGTTTTTGGTGTAAGACTAAGTTTTCATTCATCTGTTATTTATTGAACACTTACTGGTGAAAGGCATCAGCATTAGCTGCTCTTGGAGATTAAAAATAAAAAGAATAGGCAAAGAGATAGGCAAAGAGAGACTTCCAGCTATATTATAAAACGATAGTAATCTAAACAGTATGGTAGTGGCACAAAAATAGACATGTAGATCCATAGAATGGGGAGAAAACCCAGAAATGAACCCACAACTATACTGCCAATTACTCTGACAAAGCAGAAAAGAACATCCAATGGGAAAGGGACAGCCTCCTCAACAAATGGTGCTGGGAAAACTGGACAGCAACATGCAAAAGAATGAAACTGGACCATTTTCTTACACCATACACACAATAAATTCAAAATGGATTAAAGGACTAAATGTGAGACCTGAAATCATAAAGATCCGAGAAGAGATCACAAGCAGTAACTTTTTTGACATTGGCTGTAGCAACTTCTTTCTACATATGTCTCCTGAGGCAAGGGAAACAAGAGCAAAAATAAACTATTGGGACTTCATCAAAGTAAAAGTCTTCTGCACAGAGAAGGAAATAATCAACAAAACTAAAAGGCAACCTGCTGCATGGGAGAAAATATTTGCAAATGACATATCTGATATAGTTAGTGTCCAAAATATATAAAGAACTTATAGATTCAACACCGAAAAACCAAATAATCCAATTAAAAAATGGGCAGAACACATGAATAGACATTTTTGCAAAGAAGACATCCAGATGGCCAATAGACACATGAAAAGATGCTCAGTATCACTCATTATCAGGGAAATGCAAATCGAAACTTCAATGAGATGTCACCTCACACCTGTCAGAATGGCTAACATCAACAACACAAGACAACAGGTGTTGGCAAGGATGTGGAGAAAAGGGACCCCTCTTGCATTGTCGGTAGGAATGCAAACTGGGACAGCCACTCTGGAGAACAGTGTGGAGGCTCCTCAGAAAAGTTAAAAAGAGAACTATCCTATGATCCAGCAATTGCCCTACTAAGTATTTACCTAAAGAATGCAAAAATATTAAATCAAAGGGATACATGCACCCTGATATTTGTAGCAGCATCACCTATAAGAGCCAAACTGTGGAAGCAGCCCAAGTGCCCATTGACTAATGAATGAATAGAGAAGATACACACACACACACACATACACACAGGGATATTATTCAGAAGAATGGGATTATACTAAGAAGAATGTAATCTTGCTATTTGCAATGACATGGGTGCAGCTAGAGGGCATTATGCTAAGTGAAATAAGTTGGAGAAAGACAAATACCAAATGACTTCACTCATATGTGGAATTTAAGAAACCAAACAAACAAGCAAAGGGAAAAGAGAGGCAGAGGCAAACCAGGAAACAGACTCTTAACTGTAGAGAGCAAACTGATAGTTACCAGAAGGAGGGAAATGGGGAGATGGGTTAAATAGGTGATGAGTATTAATGAGTGCACTTGTGATGAGCACAGGATGGTGTATGAAGGTGTTGAATCACTGTATTATACACCTTAAATTAATATTACATTGTATGTTGACTAACTGGAATTTAAATAAAAACTCAAAAAATAAAATTATAAAATTACAAAAAATAAAACAAAAACTATATAGCTTCTCTGAGGAAAGCATAACAGGGAAAAAAGAGAGGTCATTCCCATAAGAAAAAAATGCTATGGTGGTTTTAATCATATATATTAGAATGGATGAATGAATCCTTTATTTGCTTCCTCTTAATATGTGCCTGCCTCTCTTATAGAGAAGAAACTAAGCTAGATTTCTCTTTCCACAATGCCTTGTTAATTTTTATCCAATAACCTGGGGGTGAAAATTTATTTTTGTGTAATATGTTCTAATGTTTTTACTTTCATGATCCAAGTTAATCAGTAAATTTCCAAGGAAATCAAAGGTGGATTGTTTTTGAAATGGAAGCAATAGGATTTGACAATAGTCTTGAGATATTTGATGAATTTACTAAAAATAATATCAGGGTTTCTAGAGTGATGTGAGTCCATTCTTTATTCGATTTATAAAAATAACTTTGAATATAATTGTAGTAATTCACAAATCTTTCCAGATTCTCTTATCTATATGTTTTGCATTCTGTATAAACAGGTAGCATCGTATTTAAGAATTATGCGTCTCTTCTATTCAGGGAAAGAATATCTAATGTATGATTTATGCCAAGAATAGACATGCTTTGATTTACCTAACATATTCTCCTTTCAATTAGGGAAACAGAACGCACTTTGCAATGGTAGACTTTACCTCCCCTCCAAACCGATTTAATCTATGTTCTGCTCTTGGATTGTTTTTAAACCTTCCAACTAGAAATAAGAAAACGTAAAGCCATGGACAAAGTTTGGGACAAAAGTATATAGATAAATCTCTACTTACTACAGTGAAGAGGAGAGAATAATTTGCACTTAACTCCTTCATGTTTTTCTTCCTAAAACTGAAAGAACAAGATCATTGTGAGAGGAAAAAGAATCTGTAGCCACTCAGTTGAGGCTAAGTTTTTCTGTCATGTCACATTATGTGAAAATCATAAAAAGCTGCCACAGTTAGAACCAGAAATGCCCTTTGAGAAATTTGACATAGAAATCAAACCACCACTTTACTACTC
>NW_027532848.1:718583-722545 GCF_008692635.1 Crocuta crocuta
ACTACTCTTCCCCAAATTCAATTTTATTATTTTTTTTAAGTTATATAATAGGTGTTAGGCATTACAAGAAGACAGTTATTGGGGGCAGATAATAGCAGATGGAAAGAATGCAAGCAGGCAAGAAGCTATATATAATGAGATTTTACAGTAAAATTATTCTCTAAATCAAAATAAGGATGTATTTTATTTTTAGCGTGAGGAGCTTTTTAGATGAGAACTGTGCAGCCATTTCAAGGTGTGAGTTCTAACCAAATCCAATTAAGAACTAACCACCCCAATGACTTAGGGTTCCTTCATACTCCTTAAAGGTGATTATAATGATTAGAAATGTAGAGCTGACGGGTTTGTCGGAGCATTGAAGCTTTTGAAATCTATCCCTGCCTTCTCTGTGAAATTTGTTTTGAAAACTTCAGTCCACATTGGTCTTCTTAATCATTGATTAACTGCAAAATTATGTTGTCCATTAACTCTATGTTTTCTTGTAAAGCCGTTTCTCTTATATTAAACTTCTCTTTTAAAACATTGATTGTTGGGGCACCTGGGTGGCTCAGTGGTTAAGCATCCACCTCTTGGTTTCGGCTCAGGTCATGATTTCACAGCTTCGTAGGTTTAAGCTCCATATTGGACTCTGTGCCTCTGTGCTGACAGCATGGAGCCTGCTTAGGATTCTCTCTCTCTCTCTCTCTCTCTCTCTGTCCCTCCCCTACTCATGCTGTCTCTCTCTCTCTCAAAATAAATATAAATACTTTAAAAAAACTAAAATAAATTAAAACATATATTGTCATTTGGCTTTTTACATTTTTCTATTTTAACCCTTGAAATGAATTTAAATTCTCTTAAAGGCCAGCATAGTATTCTTTTTGCTGTGGCAGCTAACAACATCCTAGGTGTTTTATAAACTATCACTTATTGATTTTATCTTCACAAATGATTAATTTTACTTAGCATTTCAAATTTAACAATCTGTTACAAAGGCATATGCATATTTTAACTTTGAAGTGCAACACGATTTGCATTTCTTTTTGGTCCCTGATGAATGAAAGGCTTCTGAGAATTAAGTTTACCACATTAAAGCAAAACAATGATAGTTTTAGCCTAAGAATTTTAAAAATTAAAGGACTGTTTTTCCCCATTAAGACTGTTAGGATCGTGTTTGACTCTATGTGACAAAATGCTCATTACAATAGCTTGTTCTGATAGGAGGTTTTCTCATGTAGCAAGACCTCCAGGCTTCTGTGTTTCACGCGGAGGCCAGCAGCCTCAAGATCACGTGTCCCGACTCCTACTTTAGTCATCCCACGCCATCCTCAACGTGTGGCTCTTCTCCCTTCCTGTGGTCTCAAGATGGCAACACCGCCTCTAAGCGCTGTGGCTGTGTTTTAAAATGGAAAAACAGGGGAAATGGGGAGGGTAGATGCATGGGCCAGGTGTCAGCTTCTATTTATAAGGAAAACAAAAGCTTTTCTGTCCACCGCACCTAAAAGAGGTCTGCTTAGAAGACAGGACCTGAAGTGTGTCACGTGACCACTCCCAGAGATCAGGAGTTTCAGATTTTTTCTTCTTCAGACTTAAGGAGTTTTTAATTAGATAAAAATGATGTAATCAGACTTAAGGAGTTTTTAATGAGATAAAAATGATGTAATCGTTTTCCTGTTTTCTTAGTGTTCAACTCACAGAAATGGCATGGAGGTGTGAATGTAAGAGAATAACCCTAGAGTTGATGTTTGGTAGTAGACATCACTTACTTTACAATCATACCATACAAAGGACACTGAAAACAATGTAAGTTAGTTAAGTGGGGAATTGAATGCACTGTGCTTATATTTCCTCTTCTGTTCTCAAGGAATAACTTCCTAATTAACTGTATGTGTTGTCAATAATTCTCTAAATCTGCACTGTCCAATACCGTAGCCACTAGCTACATGGGGCTGTTTAAATTTAAATTAATTAGACTTGAAGCACTTCCTCTTCCATGCTCCCAGGCATCCGAATGGGAGGGTCCTGGAGTGTTCAGGCAAGTTGGGGGTCCCAGCAAGTCCAGGTTTCCACGGGTCAGGGGCCAAGCGAGTCCTGGGTCCAGGCGATCTGGGAGTGGGGGCTGACTACTCCAGCAGTGCCCAGGGCAGACAGACTGGACAGGCGCAGGCAGCAGGAGTGAGCCTTCCTGCAGGAATATGAAGAAGCACCATGGGCAGACTGTGCTTCTGGGGAACGTGAACGTGGGCATGATGTCGCTGCTGCAAAGGTACAAGGAGTGGCACCCCCTGGACGTGGTCAGCACAGCGGGCCATGCTTTCTACCGGAAGCAGAGGTACCTTCTGCAGCATCTCTGTCCGGGACACTGCAAATTTTCCTGGTCCTGCTGCCCTGTACAGGCTGGCCTAGGAAGATTCCAGCATTCATTTCAAAGGTGGAGAGAAGGCAGGATCTCCAGATCCACAGAGTGACACGGTGGTGAGCCAACCGGATTTTCTTTCTGCCTCGTTGACCCCAGCCTTGGAGCTGAAGAAGCCAGAAATTCAAAAATGCCAAAGGGCACAGACAAAAGTGAAAGCAGTTCTTTTACCTAAGGATCACGAATGAGGCAGCCTAATAAGACAAACCTTTTAAGTGATAACTGTTGTACTCCAGCCAAACACTCAGAAGAAAAATGGGGGCACCCCCATCCGCACCATCTTGTAGGAGCTCGGACTCTCACCTCCTCCAGGGGGTGAGGGGCCCTCCCACTCTGTGCTGCCAGTGGAGGCTGCATGAGGAGTCTGGACCTCTGCCTCCACCTGTCGGGAAAGAGAAAGGCCCAAGCCCTGCTGGGATGAAGGAGCCAGTTCAAATGAAAGATTTAATTAAGTAAGGTCTGGTGTCTTAAAGCACAGGATGGAAATGTCCAGGTTTCAATAAACAACAACAATAACAACAACAACAACACTCATCATACATCAACCAGGAAGAGCTCCAACTGAGTCAGAAAAAGACAATCACTGGATGCCAACCTGGAGCTGACAGAGATGGTAGGACTTTAAAGCAGCCATCCTAAGAATTATCCAGTGAACAATCACGAACTCTTAAACGAATGGAAAAAAGAAAGCCTCAGCAAAAACATTTAAAGAAGACCCAAATGGAAATTTCTAAACTGAATTTTAAAAAGCAATAACTAAAATGAAAGGCTGAGTGAAACCCAACAGCCAGCGGAGGGGAGAGAGAAGAAGGAACGGTGTACTGGAAGATAGAGTCCTAAACACTAGCCAACCTGAAATACAGAGAGAAGCTAGAGGGAGGTGAACAGAGCTTCAGGGACTTGTAGCGCAGAAGATCGGACAGGACGCCATCACAGCTCCGGAAGGAGAGCCCTCGGAAGGGCGGGGCTGACAAAGTTCTAGAGGAAGTAATGGCCAAGAACTTCCCAAATTTGGCCAGAGGCATAAACCTGCAGATTCCAGAAGCTGAGAGAACTTCGAACAGGATAAACCAAAAGAGATCCTTGTCAAGACACATCATAATTAAATTCTGAAAACCAAAGACAAGGAAACAATCCTGAAAGCATCCATAGGGGAGAAAATATCAGAGTGGTAGCAGATATCATGTCAGACGCTATGGCGGTCAGAAAGATGTGGCATCTTTCTTAAGTGTTAAAAGGAAAGATGAAGAATATTGAAAAATAATTCTTGTCCATCTTCAGTCCCAAAGACATACTTCTGTTGCCTATCTCGCAGCATTGACCCAGGACTATTCAATTGTTCTGTTCTTTAAATTACAGATAGTGGAATGCTGTTTCATGCTGAATATGCTATTTAAGCAAACCTGAGAGGTTTTTTTTGATTTACATGAATTTTGAAAGTTTTTAGCTTTGTAGTTTAAAAATGGGCAACAAGCTTTGCATATATAATCGTTTTTGTTTTTTGGTAAAATTGTTTTTGCTTTGTTTTATTTTTAAGTAAGGTTTAGGGAATATTTGCTTTTATGCA
>NW_027532848.1:722667-723070 GCF_008692635.1 Crocuta crocuta
AGAGTTGTATAACTACAATAAAAATATGGACCATTTACATTATTTTTAAAAAATTAAAAATAAATTAAACCTTAAAAATCACTTTGCTATTCACACTTGCCATGTTTCAAATAGCACGTGGGATGAGTGACTCCCATATCGGACAGCACATATACAGAACACTTCCATCCCTATAGAAAGTACTGTTGGCCAGTGCTGTTATAAATAGCTATAACACATGTTTTCTATTTAAATTTATTTCAGATATCAATAGAACAAAATTTAGGAAGGAATAAATTATCCGTTTTTATCTTTTTGCCTCCGTATATTTTTTAATAGTTTATTGTCAAGTTGGTTTGTATATAATTCCCAGTGCTCATCCCCACAATTGCCCTCCTCCATGCCCATCACCCCGCTTCCCCTC
>NW_027532848.1:723077-738172 GCF_008692635.1 Crocuta crocuta
AGTAGATAAATTAGCCTGCCGTATTCTGAGGAGGTCCATTAGCATCCAGGTACATAGTGTTAGGGCATCAGTTTTAACACCCTGAATTATGGAATTCAAGAAAATATATAAGCACGTAGAAGATTACCAGTTCTATCCCGATCAAACAGGAATATAGGTAATATGGCTCATTTAATATAGAATGTTTTAAAAGATCAAGTTTTCTTTTCCTTGTCTGTGTTGCCCTTTCCCTATCATCTTCCAACTCCTTTAAGCGGCCTGCGCTACTTGGTCATACATATTCTGCTCACTGCAGCATTATCCCAAGGCCCCGGCTCCTAGATTTTTTCTTCTTCTTCATCACCAATCATGCTCCAACAAAAACAGTCCCTCTTGCTTCTCATAAGTTCAGTTGTCTTTTGTATGCTGTAAAAAAANTAGGAAATATGCTATTGTTCATAGGTGTGGAATATCTCAACATTTCCCCAGCTGTTCTGCACAACACTAGATGTTCCTCATGAAAACGTCAAATAAACTGAGAGCTATGCATGGACTTTGTCTGCTATAGAGATCTATAGGCTACATCACCATAGCAAAGTCACTGAAAAGTCCTGCAGGAATGTTAGCATCATTTAGTTTAGGATTTCTCCATGGAAATTGTTTGTGTGGAACATCTGAGGAACACAGTTTAGGGAATGTTAATTTATTCAAAATAAGACTCTGTGAGCCACTTGATTTCTCTATATGCATTTGTTTTTACCAAATTAATCTTTCAGAATTCTTGTCCTTTAACACTGTCCATAATTTGGGGAGGCATGTGTGCATAATTTGAGGATGGCATTTGTGCCTCTCGTTGTGATCTACCTACCAGACACCAAGGAATGAGGCTTTCCCCAGAATGAATATCTGAGGAAAAGAATTTAAAATAGTTTTCTATAAAATCAGCATTTTCTGTAAAGATATATTTACATATTACATAGAATGTATATTTTAAACGTTGATTACTTATTAAAATCTGTATGTCTGTTGAGAGAAGCACACAATATAAAACATTATTTGAAGACATTAAATGCCTGTATACATTTTCCTATGTAAAGGAAATGACTGAAATCACACACTTTATATGTTTTTTTTTAAATGGAAACTTTTCTGTCTTCCTCTGACTGTTCACTTACAGAGATCCTCAATGGAAAAATATAAGAAGAACCATAAATTCTATTTACATTTATTTTTATCTCCTTTAAAAGTTAATATTTAGTTTATGTTTTCTAAAATATCTACTATATTAATAAAGCTATGTGTGTATAAAATATGAATAAGTATGGATTGGTATGTATGGGCCACAATTTTTTATTATTTTTTAAATTTAATTTCATTAAAAATTTTTAATTTAATTTATTGTCAAGTTAGCTAACATACAGTGTACACAGTTTGCTCTTGGCTTTTGAAGTAGAGTCCCGTGATTCATCGCTTACTTACAACACCCAGAGCTCATTCCAACAAGTGCCCTCCTCAATGCCCATCACCCATTTTACCCTCTCTTCCCCTCCCCCATCAACCCTAGTTTGTTCTCTGTATTTATGAGTCTCTTATGGTTTGCCTCCCTCTGTCTCTGTTCGTTCCTATTTTCCCCTTCCCTCCCTCCATGTTCTCCTGTTAAGTTCCTCAAGTTCCACATATGAGTGAAAATATATGATATCTGTCTTTCTCTGACTGACTTATTTCATTTAGCATAATACCCTCCAGTTCCATCCACATTGCTGCAAATGGCAGGATTTCGTTCTTTCTCATTGCCAAGTAGTATTCCATTGTATATATAAACTGCATCGTCTTTATCCACTCATCAGTGGACCACAGTGTTTTAAATAGTAGGTGTGTTCAGTCAGAAAAATTTGGAGATGATTGCTCCTAAAAGTGTCGAATGTCAGCTGTCCCTGAGCCTGTAATTAGATACAGGTAATTCTGATTGCAGTACTAATTGTTTTCTCAAAAGAACTTATGATGTATGAAGGATCTTCTATAAATGTAGCTGATAGGGAAGTTTCTCTCATGCAGTTTCTTGAACTCCTCTTTACTGAATAGAAAACTACTTTTTCAGTATGAAAAAGAGAGCATATAATCACAGATGTTCCCCTAGGTCTTTGTCTCTGTAAATATGATTATTTTACAACCAGGAGGCATGTTCTAACTCATTTCTCTTCTTTCTTTGACCTGTAAAGCTTAGGTGTCAAAGTAAAAGTTAACTTGCTTTAAATTACTTAGAAATACCCTTTACTTGGGGCGCCTGAATTGCTCAGTTGGTTGAGCATCCAACTTTGGCTCAGGTCATGATCTCATGTTTACGAGTTCGAGCCCCGCATTTGGCTCTCTCCTGTCAGTGCAAAGCCCCCTTCAGATCTTCTGTCTCTCTATCTCTCTCTGTCTACCCCTCACCCATGTTCTCTCTCTCTCTCTCTCTCTCTCTCAAAAAATAAACATTGAAAAAGTTTTGTTTTAAAAGTAGCCTTTACTTGACCAGCTTCCAAATTGCATCATATCCACTTGTAAACTTGTATATTAAGCTTTTTATCCAATATTTAAGTCATATAAAACATCTGTTACTTTAAAAAGAAATCTATATTAATTCCTTTACATTGGAAGATTCTTCAGGTCATTTAGTGGCTGTGATTTTCAGCCTTCTGTGAGGCTGGGAATGGGGGTGGGGGTGGATATATTTTGATCATTTTGTCTTTTTGGTCTCCCAGTACACTCCGGCTTATTTCACATAACTCTAATTATGTGGCAACTCTTTGTATGTGATCATGATACCGACGGATATTTTTCAACCTCCTGTGGGTTTTTTGGGTTTGTTTTTTAAGGTATAATCCCAATGCTAAAGCTGTGTTTTGCTTCTTTTTCTTCCCTCAGTTTTATTTGTATTTTGATATCAGGATCAGGTTGGCTGTAATTCTTTCAATGAAAAGAATATAGAACTCAACTGCAAATTCTCTAAAGCTGAGAATGCGATTTTTTTTTTTACCATCATCAGAAACTATGCAGATGTCAATTAGAGTTTTCCCACTAGGAAAGCAATTCCTTGCCTCCCCCTGCCCAGATATTATTACTATCTAATCATGCCATCACATCCTTAAAATCTGTTACAAATGAATTTATTTGGTTTTGAGCATTGAGTCTAATTATTTTCTGTTAATATGAAAATATCCTTGAATAACCCTTTATAAACTTACAGATAAAAGCCAACTGAATTATTTCTCAATTCCAAAAGCCTAAGAGATGTCATGTACCTTCGTTTTTTTCTAAATCAAATGAAACGTGGTCAGAGTCTTTCTTCTAGATGGTTGGGGAATTCACCACGTTTGTTGGTCATCTTTCAAGATTCCTCTTTGCACATTGTCCTTCAAGAGTCTCTGAGAGGCCTCTGGGGACACAGAAATCTCCTAGTGGATACAACAATTCTGCCTTTCTTTTCCTTGTCTAGAGGCCTCGGTGATTCTAGATTATTTTCTAAAATCCATGGTTTTCCAAAACAAAGAACTCTTAACACATTTTGGGGGAAAGGAAATCCAGATGGCATGGCCATGCTAGCCATGTGAGAGTGAAAAAGGAAATATGCTTGTTACTCATTTTTAAAGACATAACGCAGTTACTTTCGCAGCCAGGTTACCCTGCAACCCCATTCATCAAGGCTTAGCAGGTTGTTTGCTAAGAGATCCTGAAAGACTACAACCAAGGAAAGCCAAAGAAGCCTAAGGGGAATGAGATCTATGTTTCTTCCTTCTATCTATGAGGTTGTCAGAGGTAGGTGGCAGTTTAAGGACACTTGCCTAAATCATAACACATTAGAGAATCAAAATACATGCCATTATTAATGATGCCAGACAACAAGAATTAACTAAGATTGTCCCGGGTGAACTGGATGTATAGTCACTTTATATATAGGTAAAGAAAACTAAATAAGTGTCAACAGTTTGCAAACTGAGTTATTTGATGTATGGATTCTTTCCTAGAAAACATTACATTATGTTGATATTGTTTAGAATCTATTTGAGAAAACCAAAAGGTAAACAGGCAATTCAGGTGTGATGAAATAGACTCTCTGGTTGGGTAAAAACAGTGTATTCCTTTAAATTAAACCTGACCATAATTGAGAATTTCTTCAATTGTACCTAATGGAAAATCCAGCCCAGACTGGCTTTAAGAAGAAAGAAGATTAGTGCCTTATGTAACAGAACTATTGAGTGGGCTTCAGGCATGGCATACTCAAGGCTCCAGCTCGTTGCTCAGTTTTGCCCTTCAACATTGTCATAGCTATTACAGGATATATTTGGCATACCATACTATATTAAAAAGGAAAGAAAACTTTCCTTTCTTTACCTTCAAATGAAGGTGCTTAGCTTCTCTCTGATTGGACTAGCTTAAGTCATGCACTCTCACCTAAACAAATCACTGCGGCAAGGAGGATGGAAGTTTTCACCCTCCTTCCTTGGTTTTATGGAATGAAATATTGTGAAGGTTACCACCTAACCTACTGTAGCTACTATTCCATGTCAAAAAAAGATTTCTCAGAGAAATCAAGGTTTAAATGAAATATAATTCCTTTGTAACCAGACCTACCGTCTAATGAACATGGTTCATTTTTTGTTTCATTATATTTTCCTATTTCTCAGTAGTGCTATATACGTAATTGTGGAATTTAAAAGCTGGAAAGAGCAGACAGAATGCCATCTCTTTTCTCATTTCAAAAGGAATTGAAATGAACATACATATTCATTTTCTTTCATTACACATCTAGAGAAATATAATGTATTATATAAACATGTATAAACAAGGACTCCCAACACTGCAAAACAGGGAAAATGTGGTCATTACCTTATTTCATTCCTTTTTTGTTCTGTTTTTCTTTCTCAAGTCTTTGATGACATCTCCAAATATCAGCTTTAATTCCTCACAAAAATTGAGCAAAAGATATTGCTGTTGTAATTTGGATGCTCCAACCTCTCCTCAAATATAGAGGAACTTTCATAATATAGGAACATGTGTCCTGCTTTTTGTCATATTTGCAGAAATGGCATGAGCTTTTCTGGAGTCAGGCATCTAAAACCTTGCCTTATGTGTTACTGGCAAGTTGCACAACTTGTATAATTCTCAGTTTGAGCATCTGTAAAACTGGGATAGACACAGTATAGTTATCCACACTAAAAGCACATTTTAAGATCTTTGTAAATAAGTCTCAACCCTACAGTTTTATTTGTTCTGTGTGTTCCTTCTCTTCACATCTTCTTTTTGCTCTAACATGACAGTAGTATTTTACAAGGTAGACAATTAAGTCAGGTCACTCTTTAAAACAAATATTAATTTTAGCTGATTAAATAGGTTTGTGTGAAGGTCCCTCTTGCTGATCGTAGCAATTATCCTTGGTGAAAAATGATCGACACTTGAAAACCCAATTAATCACGAGGGCTGTTTTTGCCGCATAAATACATCAAACTTTCAAATCTGAGATGGAATCAAAAGGGCAATAGGAGTGTTTCAAAGCCTGTTGCCATTTTGAACTTTAAAGAGAGAGAGAAAAAGAGAGAGAGAGAGAAACTTGTTTTACTCGAGCTGTTGTGCCAATGCTCCAGAAAATGTGTGTTTACCTAACGGATGAGAATATTTTACTTGGATTAGAAAGAAATTATTGGAGTGTAGTGAGAGGAGCACCTTCTGCTGAAACAGCCTTTCAGACAGCAGAGTAAGATGTCTGTGCCCCACGTCAGAGATGGGATGTTGTTCAGAAATTCTGTGGCTGGAGACAGGTGTGTTTGAGCGCAGGGAGGTATGCAAGGATATTTGCACTTTCTTCTAAATCATTCTTACCTTAAATCCCTAATTGCTTGATCAAGGAGGAAGGGGAAGAAAATATGCATGCTATTATGGGATGGTTTTGCCTCTAGTCTATGGAGCTTTTGAGGACAAGAATGGTCTGGATATCAGTGCCAAATGCCTAGTATTTATTTACTTAAAGGTAAAGTCACAGCTTGGTTTTCTGGGAAGCAGACTCTGAGATGCAGGTGAGCATATGGGAGGTTGATTTGGGCGTGTTCTTAGGGTCCACAGAAGGGAACCGAAGGAGAGGCTGGGCTCTGAAGGATTCCCTGCAGAGGCCTCATCACAACTGTAGTTGAAGTGACCCTTCAAAATTGTTATGATTTGGGGAGAGAGGACCAGACCTTTAGAACTTCATGTCCAGCCACCCACTGGAGATGGGCTATAGGGAAAGGAAATATAAAGTTGTGCAAGATAATGCTCTTCAACCAAAGCAATGCCTATAAGGGAGTTGCCAGCTGAAGGTTGTCTAGCAGGAGCATTACCGGCAGCTGAGGAAATAAGTCCCTCATCTCTGAAGGGGAATCTGGGGAGCATGTAACAGCTTCTCAGCCCAGGTAAAGTCATCGTTTCAAATAAGGACCAGCTGGAAAAAATTAAGTGTCCAAAAATTGAGTAGATTGCTAAAGTGAATTGCAGAGTGTTATAAGCCAATGTGTACTGTATGATATTGTTTTGTTGCAATATTTATTGCCTAAGTACATATATATTTATAGAAACACATACCGCATAAATTTCTGTGAAGATTATACATACCCATATGGAGTGCTATGGGAGGAAATATGTATATATGCATGCATATATGTGTGTGTATATATATATATGGAAATATGGGAGGAAATATTTATGCATATATATGTGTGTGTGTGTGTATATATATACATATATATGGTGACAACTTAGTGTGGTAAGTATGGGTTACCCTCACTGTCAGGTGTTCCTTCACACTCTGTATGAAAGGCTCACTTAAGGGGCACCTGGATGGCTGAGTCAGTTAAGCATCTTACTTTGGCTCAGGTCATGATCTCGTAGTTGGTGAGTTCAAACCGTGCTTCGGGCTCTGTGCTGACAGCTCAGAAGCAGCCTGCTTCAGATTCTGTGTTTCCCTCTCTCTCTGCTCCTCTCCCACTCACGCTCTGTCTGTCTCTCAAAAATAAATAAACATTAAAAATTTTCTTAAAACAAGGCTCACTTAAGGCAGTGATGTATACACATGAATATGTCTATATCTGTATGTTTATGTATCTATGTATATCACTGATGTAATTAATATTTATTTATAGCTATAATAATAATTAGAATTGTGTTTGGGTGGGTAAGGTTATGGATGTTATTTATGTTGTTTCATGGATTGATGTTTTCATATACTGTTAGGAGTCTGTATTGTTTCTTTATATAAAGAAAAACAGCAGAAGAAACTTTAAATGATCACTCTGGGAAAGAATTCCATTGCTGGATATTTAGATTTCTTCATCTTTTCCATTAAAGATACTGAATAACAGAAATAAATGTAAGAATAGGACAAAAAGAGCAGACTTTGAAAAATAGAAAGAAATGCTTAAAGACACAGAATTGTTGCTCAGCTACCATTACCGAAACATACAGCATTTGGCTTTGGCCAAACTGATTTGATAAATTCCTTTTGGCCAAAAAATGTTAGGCCAAATAATATGCTACTATGAAATTCTGGGCGCTTATACTTACCATTTACTATGCCCTAGCATGTCCCAGACACTGTCGTATACACATGGTATTTAATATTTTTAATCCTCGAGTGTAGGGCACACTAACTGCTATTATACTTGTTTTGTAAAGGAAGAGAATCAGAGATGTCCAGTTAGTTGCCCAAGACAATACCATTGGTAAATACCTGAATTCCAACCCAGACTTATTGGTAAGAAACCATGTGTACACACACACACATACACACACACATTAACATATACAAATTACATATGTAACAAATATATTTTTATAATGAACTTAGCATTGAGAAGTACTCTTTAGGATATATGTGGGAATAAGTAGTGTATAGACAAAAATGTGTTTGCGCAAGAAAGATGATACATCAAAATAGGCTTTCTTGTGATCTTCAACTGTTCTTTGAAGAAATATACCCAGGGAAGCAATAACAGGGAATCTGAATCTTGAGCAGAAAAGCAACAGAGAACTTGTCAGAGAGCGAAGATAAAAATGTCAGAGGAAAGAATATTTTTGCAGCCCAGATAGGCACCTATAGGGTAAGACAAATTGGTCTCGCCACAGTGTGCATCTCCATAAACGAATTTCTTGTCTTCAGCTATTATCAAGCTCATTCTTCCTCTTCCCCACCCCTCACTGCACACACATGCATCTCGTAGGAGAATTATATAGATACCATCCTGGGTTCTTAACTAACTTACTAGGTCCCGTTGTTGTTTGGCTTGAGTGGAGAAAAAGTAATGATATGAGTAATAATAGATGAAAGACCAGGCAGGATTGTGAAATTACTCAGTTAATAGAAATGGTACATAGAGATGGAATGAAATCTTTAAAGATCTGGTTGTTAATCCATGTTGGACAAACACAGCCATGAGGAGACCAAAAGAGAAAATTTTTTAAGTTTTTCTTTAAATTCCAGTTAGTTAACATACAGTGTAATATTGGTTTCAGGTGAATTTAGTGATTCAACCCTTCCATACAATAGCCTGTGCTCATCCCAAGTGCACTCCTGAATCTCCATCACATATTTAAGAAAAAGAGAGAGAGAAATTTCACGTTATACCCCAAGAACAAAATCAAATGCATTATTGAATGGAAGGAGGTGAGGATTACAGGGAACTATTGCTTTTGTTACTGGTTATACTTCCTTAATGAATAATGAATGTTAAAGTGTGTGGCTTACACAATGTTGTCAATTGTCCTAGGTCAATACTGTTATGCAATTGTTAGGTTGCTTCTGATAGATAACAGTAGTAAAAGCTGGGGCACCTGGGTGGCTTAGTCGGTTAAGCGTCCGACTTTCGCTTAGGTCATGATCTTGCGGTTCGTGGGTTCGAGCCCCGCGTCGGGCTCTGTGCTGACTGCCAGCTCAGAGCCTGGAGCCTGTTTCAGTCTGTGACTCCCTCTCTCTCTGACCCTGCCCTGCTCACGCTGTCTCTCTCTCTCTCTCTCTCCTAGAAATAAACAAAACATTTAAAAAAAAATTAAAAAAAAACAAAACAGTAGTAAAAGCTTAGTATGATAAGTAAGGGTGAGTTTCTCTCCCATACCCTCCCTATCAGATGTTATGATCACAATCTGTGTAAGACCTTTTCTCAAGGCAGACATGAGACTATTCTAAAATTTAAGGGTAGGATTCAGTTAACCTTAGAGTATCATGCAATCAGAAATTTTGGATTCAGTGTAGACATACAGCATGGTTTGGAATTCAAAATTTGGGTACCATTCCAAAAGTACAGGATCCATAGCTTGCTGGATTTTTATATCTGGTCCTGATAAAGATGAGGAATGTCTCTAATATCATTTTCTCCAAACATGTATCTTGAATAACAGTAATCTCATAAATGAAAATTCATTTCTAACATTCATTTTGCTCATTAGCAACACCTCTGGTGTTGACTGATTAAAATGGATAAAAATGCTTATAGCCCCTGCCTCAGGAATCTGACCTTTCTGATTAAGGTCTGACCCCATCCCCCATGTGAATTGCTGACCGAGGCAACTGACCGCTAACACATTCATATTATCACATATACAATATCTGTGCTGAAGTATGTTAAAGTCAATTAATAGACTTCATGACATAGAATTCATAATTATTTTCATGAAAGATGGTTTTTGGGTTTGTTTACCACAGACATTTTAACATGCATCCAGTCAAGAGTCTTTGCTGATTCAGAATCTCCAAGGTCAAATTCCTTCATCCAATTTATCTTCCTTACAGAAATCATCATGGGCAGTTGAAATATGTAGTGTAGGTTTGCCTTGATTTAGGGTATCCTGTCTTAAGAATTTATCTGTCTGGTGAATGACCCGACTCTGGGTCAACAAGTATTTTTGCCAAGATTTTGTCCTTGTTCATAAATATTTTAAATAAGACATTTCTTTCATCTCCATTTATGCCCAAACTACATGAGAAATTGGATTGAGTGGTCTAACAATGAAACAAAACACCAAGCCCCCAAATCAAAAATTCTTTCTACATATTCAGAAGAAGCCACTGCTTTGTGTAGGCTCAATCACAAATGAAATGCTATTATGTGAGAATATCTCCCTGGCTTGCATGGGGGTAATGGGGCATGGGATTTACAGAATCGACAATCACTGAGAGATTGAAAAGATATGTAGCTTTTCCCTACAACGTTGCTTAATGAAACCCTCAGTGTGTGCTCTGAAAAGAGCTTATTGTTTGCTTTTCATGCAAATCATCTCAGTTTTTATTTGTTTATTTAATAGTCTGTAATTTAGAATAATGTAGTCTTTTTTCTGGTACTGTTGTGAAGTAGCAAGCAGAAAATGCTAACAGGAGATAGATTAGCAAGTATCCCATGAATCAGACTTCATTCTTTCTCTTTCGCTTCCTCCCCCTCTTCTTTCCTTCCTTTTTGCCTTCTTTCCTTCTTCTCTTTCTCCCTTTCCTTCTTTCTCTCTTTCTCCCTTTTCCTCTTTCTCTCTTCCTGTTTATCTATCAATATCTTCTACTTGGTCAATTAGAGAATGATTTATTGTAAACAAACCAGCTGAGGGGGAAGTTTCTGTGAAATCTCGTGAGATCATAGGTGGTGGGTGGACTCAGGTGGGAGCTGGCTGGTGCTCTGCGTTTGCTACTCTCCCTCGACTGACTCTGTGATTAATTCCAAGGTAGATGAAAGTTTTCATCTTAGATTAGTTTTCAAAGTTAATTTCTAATAGCATTGCTCTTCTTAGGAATAAACATTTCTCCAGTATGAAAATCTTCATTAGAGAATCAATTTAAGTGATTCAGGGGTGTAACTTTTGCAGCAGGTAAGTGTATGGAGTGATACATCATGGACTTCAATTGTAACCTTATCTGTACCTTTTTGTAAATCTAAAATATTCCATCATTATGCTCTGTAAAACGGCCTCATTATGTTTGTAAAAGCTGGAGTGGGTAATGGGTAAGGGAGGAGAATCATAGGAAAAGTTGATCAAAATGCTACTTCAACTCCAAACTTTGGCTGTTAATGTCATCACCACCAACATTTTAAATTGATGCTTTTACTATTTTGCAGTTCTTTTCCTTTGATTACTCCTGTGGATGTAAGCCTTTAGGCATAATGTTTATGTACAGGATTTATGCAGGGTTCTTCTACTAAAGAGATGATGAGCTATCTATTGTACTGTGAGAAACCTCATCATTTAAAAATTTCTTAATTTTGTTTCGCTCAGGATGATCAGAAAGAATAAAGGCTAGGTAAGATTCATCTCGTGAGAATTAGAACAGGAAGCTTAATATTTCAGGTCTTAATATTGGCACATCTATGAATCAGCAGTAGATTTTTTTTTCTACTTTGAAATATAAAATTCTAGACTTAATTAAAATCTCACTGATGTTTTACCACCGGATGATTCTATATTTGAATTTTCTTCCACTTTGTTTTCAACTTAGGAAGAGAAGTGTGGAGAAAAGAAAAAGGCTGCCTTGGCAATTCCTCTTTCTCTGTCACCTCTTATAATACTTGTTTTGTTTTTTAAACTTATTGAGAAATATCTCACAGGTCTCTTCCCTCTATTTGTTTTGTTTCTCTCCATGTTTGTATTTCATCATTTTGGAGAAGATCATCTGCCCTTCTGAAGGTCATTTACCTGAAAATGATAGGGAGCCGGCTCAGTTCAGACAAGTGCATAGTAATTATCTATCAGGGATCATTGTTCATTAGTTCCCTGTTTCAGGATGGAGGGCTGGCCTCCCCACCTCAGGCTCCCTCCCCCCCAGCATATTATGCCAGAGCCTACTGAATCATTCACATCCTTGGGCTAAATTGGCCACCCACTGTGTTCGTGTTGTTTTGTGTATGGTGGTGAAAAGATTTAATTGGATATTGTTGAAAAGACACAGAGGCTAACTCTCAGTTTTCATATGTGGCTCTTCCCTCTCCCTCTGCACCGCCTCCTTTCCTTGATGAGAAAATTGCCCTCTCCATGGTAACAATTAAAAAAAGCTTTCCGATTTTTTGGTAGTACTTGTTGCAGAGAAAAGAAGTCAGAAAGTAGAAGAAGTTTAAAAATGAAAAGGGGAGGAAGACAGCTGGGAAGAAGGCTTAATGTTTATGAGTGGGTGTTGATGGGGGAGAATGAAGCTGAATGAGCAAAGCTGAGGGGAAGCTGGTGATTCTGTATCCCCAAAGGCGGTCCCCCTTCCTTTCCTGCGGGCTGTCATTCCCCCAAAGATAAGGGCTTTATGCTGGATTTCTGCCAGGATTCACTCCTGAAGAGCTGCTAGTTTCACAGCAGCAACACCCGGATTTCCTCAGGGAGTCACAGTTCATTAAGTTTTTTTTTTTAATGCAACACTTTTGTGAGCCGCTCTTTCCACCTCTTAATAGGGATATTCAAAGGGACTTTGGGTGACAGGATGAGGGCGATGGCCACAGCGCACCTCTCCTGCCTCTGGAGGCCTTTGGTTAAACTAGGTTTGCCATGGAGGGCTGGGTTCTCACTGCTTCATGCCTCCTGTGCTTTCTCGATTGTGTGATTCTGTAAGACTTCACACTGTGACATTGGACTGAACCAGCCCCGGGAAGCGTGTGCCACGTTGGGACAGGAAGTTTCGTGCTAAGTGACTGCAGAGCATTGGTGGCAAGTGGACTGATGGCTCCCCAAAGATAGCCAGGTCCTCACCCCTGGAACCTGGGAGTCTCTTACCTCACTCGTGAAAGGGACTTTGCAGAAGGGTGAAGTTAAGAGTGTTGACGTGAGGGCAGGGGATCCTTATGGATTATTCTGGGGTGCCCACTGTCATCACAAAGGAGCTTCGAAGAGAGGAGGCAAGGAGATAACGCAAACAGGCGGGGAATGCGAAGGTGCTCACCTGCTGCCTTTCAAGATGCCCCGCTGGGCCAAGAGCCCAGGAAACGTCTGGTGGCTGGAAAAGGCAAGGGGACAGGTCCTCTCTCAGAGACTCAGGAAGGAACACAAGCTCGGTTGACCCCTTGGTTTTTGCCTCTAACACCTATGTTCAGACTTCTGACCTCCAGAAGTGTAAAACGATAAATTCAGATTGTTTTAAACCGCTGAATTTGTGACTAGAAAATGAATACTTCTGTGAACATTTAATAACAACCGATTGTGCACAATTTTGATGCAGGTTTTCTTCCTGGGGCTTATTTTTTTCTTAACTATACAGAATTAAAGTAGGGGATAAAGAAAATATCATGACCCCTCCATTTTAACCACCGAAAAAGGTATCCCCGGTTTTTAAAGACAAGACAAATTTGAATGCATCGGTGTGGAATGACAGCAATAAGGACAAAAAAAGAGAAAAGGTCCGTTTGGAAATGAAGTTGGGAAAAAATGAACAGTAACAAACCAGTTAGGTAATTTTCCCTCACTTCCCCCACCCCCCTCCCCAAGAGTTGTTTAATCCGTTGCACTCGGTTTTAGGTACTGAGCGCGTGAAGCATTGATGGCAGTGGGAGGAGGAGCGTCACAGAGGCAGGAAAGTGAAGAATATGTTTGAGAAGAGAAAGGAGAATAGCTTGTTGAGATGCGGCTTGCAGACAGGGATAGGCTTAGGAGCCAGGCCGATCTGAGTTCCGATGCTTCTCTCCTCCCAAGTGGCTGGCTGGCTTGGGGAAAGTTACAAATCTTCTCTGAGCCCTTTGCTCCTGTGTAAGACTAGCCAGCTAGGGAGAGCTGTTGTCGGGATTAGATCGGGTTTGTGAAACATCTTGCCCAGCTTCTGCCACGCTGTAGCTGCCGAGGAAGTGGTGGCTGTGAGATACTGGGGGGAAATCACTGGAAGAGGACCAGCTGGGGCATTTTGTTCCACCCCTACTGCATCTTTCTTTTGCGACTTTGCGTGTAAGTTACATAACCTCCCTGTGCCTCATTTTTCCAGTCAATAAAAGATAGTGAAAGTGCCTAACTCAGATGGTCAGTCTACATGACTATACGTAAGGTGCTTACGACAGTTTCTGGCGCATAGGAAACTCACAATACTAGTTGCTACCATGTTAGAAGTGTTAAGCCACAGGGAGTTTGAATTGTAAGGCGGGGAACTTTTGGAGAAATAGGGTGGCAAGTTTTAGTAGTTATTGCTGGAGATGACTATATTTAAGTGGATCAAGATCGGGGCAGATAATTACTACAAAAGGTTACAAGATGGATTTTTATGAAACCCAATCTGTGTAGTTGAATCCCTCAGATTCCCTTTCCTTCTTATTTTTTAACCTTCCGTGTTGGGCTGCCCTTTGTACAAATATTTAATACTCCGACTTCTCTGTAGTAACACATGTGCTAGGAGTTAATTTTGTTGCTACTTGTGTACATTGTCATCCGTTTCATGGACCACCAGCTCCAGAGTAGCTTTGTCAAGTCTTAATGGAAGTATTGACTTCATTACCACCCCTCTGGCCACTATCTTAGAGAAGACTTCCACGAAAAGTGAGGCGGGTCATTCGTAGAACAGAGAAAGAGGGAGGAAGAATCGAGATAGAAGTATCAGAAATGAGAACCAAGTGACAGTACTGGTTTATGTTTATTATCAGTTTTTGTCCCTGATCTCATGGGACCTGGTCTCATGCCACTAAAATGCCCCGTAAATAAAACAGGGAAGTGTGAAGAGAGAATTCTTACTGCAACCTTTCTCCAGGGATTGCTGTTTCTTTTTAAATTACTTAAAATTTATTGAAATGAGTGTTAATAATAAGCACCCTTTCCAATAAAACAGAGAATTAAACTTAACTCTTCCCTATAATGTAAACAGCTTGATGAGGTATGCAGCATTACAAAATCCATTTACGAACTGATGATACTTGCCCTTGGAGCACATCTAGAAGCTCACGGGTAAAAAAACTGTACACATTTTCCTATCAAACAGAACATAAAGTTACCATATTCCTCCAAATCAGCTTCGGTTGAGCCATGTGTTGGCTTGGAACTCAGCCACATAAAGCCGTGTGCCCCTCCCTCCTCCCTCCCCCCTCCCTCAGCAGGGCTTCTTTCATGGTGCAGAGCAAGTGTGTGATTTCCTGGCACGGTGTGCAAATCTAGATCCATTTTTATAGGATAAGAACGAGTACAGT
>NW_027532848.1:738243-745337 GCF_008692635.1 Crocuta crocuta
CAAGTACAGTGCAGAGAATTAAGAGTATATCTGAGATTGTCCCCCTAGAATATGTCCCCTCCTTTAAAAGCTGTCACACCACAAGTTCCAATTGAGTTAAAAGCTGTTGTGCTCCTGCAGGGAAATATATTCTATTGTAATTTTCATGTCCCCCAATAACAGTCTGTTCTTTGTTTACTGAAGAGAGCTTTTATTTCATAAAACAGTATTTTTTTGACAGAGAAGCAGAATCATTGTTTTATTATAGAAAATTTCCTCTTATAACGGCAGAAATAAATAGCTCATCTCTTAAGCTCCTGATCAATGTCTAACACCTCCTACCCCAGCAACACTTCACTGCAAGTGTATCAACACTCCAGGAGAGCGACTCTGTTCACCTACCAAGAAATGATCTTCACAAATGATTTACAGCTAAGCCAGGGCTTAAACACCTAGCACCCAATCAAAGGCAGATTTTTATCTTTTCCCCAGTCATATAATTTCTGAGAAGAAACAGATTATTGTCGGCCTCTGAGTATATGCAAAGTATGTTGTCTCTTTTGAAGCATGAGGCCCAATCGTTACACTTTCTTTTTCTTTATAATGTGTGTCTAATGGTGCACATCACACTATTATGATGCAAAGGTATCATCTAGATTTGGGCGTGCCTCTCTTCTCCTTTTGGATATTGTGTGTCCTGTGTGAACGCACACAGGTGCTCTCATGCACCCTCCTTCCCACTCTCCCTCGTCTTACACTTGATCGTAAAACCCAAAGAGGTTTCCATACCACGAAGATACTATTTTTTTAGCACAAACATAATTTTTCACTATCCATGAGTTACCTTCCCTTTGTCGCGCTCAGAACTTAGTGATGTCAGAAGGTTGAGACCTGATAAATGAAATACGTTCTGTATAACGTATTCGGCAATTGCTGTTATTACAAAGACACTCAGACCAGCCATACTTGACTAATTTCTACCTAAGGTATTTGAATGTTTATAAATAGGTTTATTACTTTTATCTCCCCAAGATTGGTTGATAGAAATGTAATTACCCTCATTTTACAGATAAATAAATTGAGCCCGATTCTCTCGCTCTATATGCAACATGAATTGAACAGCTGTGCCAATTATTTTGATAATTCATTCAAGTCTTCCCACACACCACTCAAAGATAGGAAAGGAGCATCACAGGGCTTGAATTACACCGATTGACTGTGTATGTGAGTTTAATTGCCTCTAGATGATCACGCATTCCCCACTTGACTTTCATGTACAGGTAGCATCACAGAACGCGAACATCTCTTACTTTGCCTCAGTTTATTGATGGCTGCCTCTGGCAGTAAAAACCAGCGTTCTTATCTCAACTAAATAAGTGGCATCTTTAAAATGTTTTGAAAACATGAAAAGGTTGAATGCATTTTTAGCATCAACTTTTATTGGCTTTGAACTTTTGTTGTTGAAGGGCTTAGTACAGTCCTTGTTAAATAACAGCCTTCTTTCCTAGAACCTGGGGAATTAGCTGAAGACTCATTTCCCAAAGGAAATATCCTAGGTCTAACGCATTAACAGATATAAAAGGACATCGCACTGTTAAGCTCACAAAATGCGGCATCATAGTACTATATTGGTAATTCTTATTACCACTGATAATGATCTTTGAAGTTATATTTCTGGAAGGATCCTAATTCTCTCTCATACCCTGACAGTCTCTTTATTCTTCAGAACAGGAATCTAAGAGTTTTAACATTCTGAATGTTCACTTTTCTCTAAACTGAAACAACAGTCACTATCTACTCGCATCTAATTTAATATCACATTACAAATGGGATCAGAAAATCTGCTTAATAATTCTTTGTGACAGTTCTTCAGCAGCAGTGGGGCTGAGTTTCTTTTACTTACATGCAGTGGAGTTACTATTTTCTCCTGAAATAAAAGGCTGCGTGAGGTTAATTTAGAAATGGTTCACATGTTTTCGTGACTGGAAATGTAAACAGAGGGGCTAGATGAGTGAGGGTTTTCTTCAATTGTTACAGTGTAGTTTTCCAGTCCTTTCTTCAAAAGGACTTTGGATGTAGCGCACCTGGGTAGATTAGTCCATTAAGCGCCTGACTCTTGACTTCTGCTCTGGCCATGATCTCGCAGTTCGTGGGTTTAAGNCTCTCCCCCCCCCTCCCCTAACTGCTCTCTCTCAGAAACAAACTTTAACAAAAAAGGACTTTGGATGCAGTGAGTTAATATTTCCACAATGGTACTTTTATTGGAGCATTCCTCTGTTCTAAAAACTCCCATGCTTCCCCTTGCCTTCAACATCATGTCCTTACTCATTCATCTGGTAGTCAGAGCCCTTCCTAGGTTCGTCATGGCAATGAAAATTCTATTCACTGCAGAGCAGCCCCCCTTCTGGGGCACCCTAGTGTATTGGTGCCTCCACACGTTGGTTTAAGCCGTGTCCTTGCTCGGGAATCGCCTCTCCCATTGCTGGGTCATTGCTACCAGTCCTCTTTATCACCCAAATGATAGTTCAGCTTCCTGATCCTCCAAGGCACTTTCCCTAAGCCTGCTCACATTAAAATTATGTTCTTCAGAACCCCATCAGCATAGAGTCTATAGTCTGTAGACTATAACATTTGTCATTGGTATACTATGTTCTCTTATTGGCTAACTGCACGTGTGAATGGGAAAGGGCAGGCCTGAAGGTCTTCTCCCCAGCTGCATTGCTAGTTCATTGCAAGTTCGTTGAGTTCATTGGGAATGTTCTTTTATTCCATCCTCTATCACCCACAGAGCACCTGTCCTACTGTAACGTATTATGCGTAATCCTGCCAATACATATTTCTCGTCCATTTGATTGATTGGTGCGTAGTTACCTGTTAACACTGGCCCTCTTTATCTGGCGTTTCTACTGCTATGGACGGTATCTTTCGGATGCAAAATCAGGATGTTCTCCACCAGGCAAAGTATTATAAATAACACCCTCAGATAGTTATATTGCACTACTCACGTCATGTAATTTGTCATCCATTTTATTAACTCGGTTTACTTATAATTCACTTTGCTGTATAGGGTGCTCTGATAAGATAAGAGACAAATTATCTTGACCAGTTGAAGTTAGAATGCCTCCCAAATGGTGTTATTCAAGACAGAACAAGAAATGAATGATGGAAAACTTGAGCAGAGAAAGATCCCACAATATGTATATTGCAAAATGATTTCAATTTTCCCTTTCCTCTAAAATATACGGAGGGAGAAAAAAGTATATCACTCATTTCTTTAAGTCACCTCAAAAGCAAATGTGACGTACATGACAAAAACTGGTCTTAAAACTGCCCCAATTATCCTTTGTCAATATGCAGAATTTACAGAACAATAGGGTTTCAAGAAATGTGAACAATGTAGAATAACTAATAGATCTAATGTTGAGCAGCTAAAAATATCAGCGCCCTTTCCATCAGCTAAGAAATGTATTTGCAAATCATTATCGACAAATTGTAGCCTAAAATTCTTCTTTCTTCTTGACTTTGAAATTATATTTCAAGATCCCCAATTTAGACCCCATTATTTACTTACTGGCTTGTGTAACTGAAAGTTTTTATTTTTGCATGTTAAGGGGTTTATAGAATGACAAGCAAATCAGTTCTTTACATTTTCTGTGGCAGAATAACTTGCAAATGATCATCACAATCTCCCTTTCAACCACAGGAAGGAATTTATTTTAAAAATAACATGCTAACAGTAGATTAGCTTTATATTACACCATTACAAGGAAGGCCTCAGATTCAGGAGGCTTAAGATAAGTTTTGTCAGCCCCCAAAATGCCAACAAATAAGAAAGACATTATTCCCAAAAAATAGAGAAATAAATTCTGCAGACTGTCCTACTGGTTTTTAAACCTGGTAATAATTTCTTAAATAGCTATCCTAGTTTTCATGTTTAACGTTAGCCACCTGACCACTAATTTTTATAATATGGATCAACGCTGCTTGAAACAGAGAGGTGTGTTCTAGTCATTTCACTACCCTTCCAGTTAACATTACCTTTCTTGCATCAGTGTTCCCTCTTACTGTGTCCAGTCCTTTGGTCAGTCATCTCCCACATGGTTATCTGTTTACCATATTTCCGGGAAAAGACCAAGAACTGAGGAAGGTGTTCCAGCCACAAAAGAAAAGGTGTCCAAGGGCATGGTGTTACCCAAGTCTTGGATCCCATGCCTTCGGGGTTTCTAGTCTTCACTGTTACCCAGTTCCTCAGGATAAAACCCAAGTACCTCAGGCTGGTTTCAGAAACCAAACCATAAAACAGGATAAATTTTCTTTTATCTCATCGCAGTGCCCTGTATAGCAAATTTAATTATATGTAAACCAGATGTATAAAATGGAAGATAAATGACGCGGCGTGAGTAGTGGAACGTAATGCTGAGGGCTTCCGCTCTGTGTATTTAAACTTAACTCCTATTTTCCCTGGTGCAATTGTAGACACCAGCCACCCTTCCTGAGGCTTTCTTTAATTTCTGTGTCTTTGCTCATGCTTTTGTTTCCTTTTTTTTTTTTTTAACATTTTATTTATTTTTCAGAGAGAGAGAGCTCATGCATGCATGAGTGGGGGAGGGGCAGGGAGAGGGAGACAGAGGATCCAAAGCAGGCTCTGCACTGTGAGCCCAGAGCCCTATATGGGGCTTGAACTCACAAACCATGAGATCATGACCTAAGCTGAAATGAACGGTCAGACGCTTAACTGACTGAGCCACCCAGGCGCCCCTCTTGCCCTCTATAAAGCCCTCCGCATGACTAGCCAACTCTTCCAGGGTTCAAGCACAGCACCATCCCTTCTATGAAGACTTTGCTCAAACTTCTCATGTGTGATAATTCCCCAAACTGATTCCATTAGGTGGCTCTTTCTGTCTTCGCCATTTACTTCGGTACTTTTGCTAGACATTTTCTCAGGAAGTACTACCTACTTTCCTGTTGCACCCTGGGAGGCTGAATAGTAATGAGCAGTGGTAAGCTTGCCATTACCCAGTGACTGTGTCCTTTTAATGGGAGGCACTGGTAGCGCACAGGGAGAGGAGAGGGCCAGCCAGGTGGTGCTCAGGTCCCTTTACAGTCTCAGCTCCTGTGGAGGGCTCCTCTCCCTTCAGCTACCTCTCAAACTCTACTAACTGCACCTTCCACTTAGCTTTTCTGGCCTTTAGGAAAGTCTCCCCATCCCAGTTTGAATGAATCATTTGTGTATTGCAGGTACCCTGACTGATTCAATACTTAGTGAATTACTTAAATAGCTAATTTCCCCTTTTGTATTCCCATTTCATGTTCCTGTCCCATTTAATCTCATCTGTGTAATAATTAAATCATACTGTGTTATACTGTAATCTCCTGTATTATAGCATACGTACTTTGTAACTGTATCCTACATAGCTCTTAAGTGTGTGCATTCTGGGACCAAAGGTTTGGTGTTAGAAGTACTGACACATAACAGTGTGCGATCCTGGCCAAATTGCTTAATTTCTTTTTCCTTCAATTTCCCCATCTGCAAAATGGACAGAATAGTACCTATCTCTTAGAGTATTATGATGATTAAATTAATTTTTTTATTGAGAGCATTTATGGTTCTTATGCAACAGAAAGTATTTCAGGCATTTGATAAACATAAACTCTATTTATTAGAGTTCACAAACTTAAGGGGTAGTCTCATGACCCTCATTTTATGGTGGTAGAAATGAAGAAGAAAATGATTAAGTAACTTGCTGAAAATAATAAGCCAAGTAAACGGCAGCCAGGATTCAAACCCAGGCACCCTGACTCCGGAGTCCATTCTCTATGGACTATGATAAACTATGCTGGCCCACAGTAAGTGCTTAATAAACAACTCTTACTGTTGTTAGGAATCTTATTTCCCACCGTGTTAGTCGTTGATGTGTTCTTTATTTTTGGCTAGATTATGAGTTCCTTAAAGAAAGAGGCCAAGGTTTATTTGTCTATGTCTATTAGCCAAGTGCTTTGCATATATTTGCAGGTTAGTAACTGTTCATGGAATTAATTACTAGTTGTTTCTCATGTAGTTTTCAAAGCCACCCTAGCCTTGGGAACAACTGAAAATGGAATTTGAGATTCCCACAGCCATTATTACTGACAGAAACACAGCTTCCCCTTTTAATCCCAAATTCTTAGATGATTTACCACTTTCTCTCTATGTCCCTGGCTTTATGTCTCCCACAGTCACAAAGACTGCTTGTCCAGGAACCATCTCTTAGTCCCGCTTCAGACGATGGCCAATTGTTTAATTCTGCATTTCGTTGCCAGAAGAGATTTTCCCAAAAAAAATGGACCTTTTTTTTCAAGATTGATCTTTAAAGAAATTTAGAGTAAGTTCTCAGGAACTAAACAAGAGGCATCTGATTGCCATAATTTAATTTGTGTTCAAATGCATCCTTCCATCACCAGTTAGTTGGTGCTTTGGACAAGATACACAACTTTTATTCTCTGCTAACTTCAGGATTGAGGTCTGGATTGGCTGTATAAATTGTGGGACCCAGTTAAACATGAAAACAAAGGATGCTTTGTTAACAAAAATGATCAAGAACTTCAAGATGGCAGCAGCACCACAGCAAACCAAGCATGGGGCCCTTCTTTGTGTGGGGCCAGGCACAGCTCTATAAGGTGCACATCCTTGAAATCAGCCCTGACTGAGATCTCTGCCTATCCAATGGAATATTTTTTCTTAGCTTTGCTATCTTCCACAGTCTGGACACTTGCCAGAAAGTTCCTTTTACATGGGGCGCCTGGGTGGCTTAGTAGGGGCGCCTGGGTGGCTTAGTCGGTTAAGCGTCCGACTTTCGCTTAGGTCATGATCTCAGGTTCGTGGGTTCGAGCCCCGCGTCGGGCTCTGTGCTGACTGCCAGCTCAGAGCCTGGAGCCTATTTCAGAGTNTTCCTTTTACAAATGTCTTCCAGGAACTCTAGTGTTTGTTATGTATAAAGGAATTTTGATGGCTTACTTTGTAACCTAATATTCTTGAGCTACCTGTGTAGAATACAACCTCACCATCACAATGCAACACATCTAAATCATCCTTTTACCCACCAGTTAAGTTCTAGGCTCATTGAAAATATGGGCAT
>NW_027532848.1:745399-758273 GCF_008692635.1 Crocuta crocuta
TACTTTTTTTTTTTTAAAGTAGTTGTGGTTTTTATTAGGGGTGCTTTTAAAATACTAATTCACTTGAATCTTAAGAGGAATACTAATAATGTTCAGAAATTATGAGTTATACATCTAAGTGGTAATACCATGGAATCACTATGTTATGTAGATCTGAAGAGTTGATGAAAAGTTTAGGGTCTAGAAGGGCAAAAGTGGGTGTATTAGTTGGGGCTTGAGATCAAATATCCCATGACAGGAGTAAAAAGGAAATGATTTTATTTGAGGAAATATCTTTGTGCAAGGATATGGGGAGGAAGTGAAGGAAGGTGGGAGAGCCATTACATTAAAATGCAAGCCTGCCCACAGATGAAAGAAAGAGGGAGAGAAGGTTGTGCTGAAGCGTCCCAGTGTGCACTCTAAGGAAGATACAGCAAAGCTGTCGGGAGCGGGGGGGGAGGGGGAGTCTCCAAGCTGGAGTCAGCCACAAGAGCCCCATGTCTCCCAAAAAAGGCTCTGCTTTAGCATTGCCATCACATTCGGTCATTGGTGGGGAGCAGTCTGCAGGAGATTGGGCTTCTCTTCACTGTACTGATGGGTTTCCAAAGGCAGCAGCTGGGTTCCTCAGTCCGTTAGGTCCCAGTTGTAAAAGGCTTGCATGTTGTCATGGCCACCACAGTTGGGTATTAGCAGCAGTGATATTTAAAGACCTGTAAACATAAAACTACTAGAAGAAAACATGGGGAAAGCTTCTTGACATTAGTCTGGGCAATGATTTTTTGGATGACACCAGAATCACAGACAACAAAAGCAAAACTACACCAGTGGGAGTGCATCAAATTTAAAAAATAGCTTCTGCACAGCAAAGGGAAAAAAAATCAACAGAATGAAAGGCAACCTGCAAAATGAGAGAAAATATTGGCAAATCATGTGTCTGATAAAGGGTCGAGATCTAACATACATACAAAGAACCTCCTGAAACTCAATAGCAAAAAAACAAGTAATCAGATTTAAAAAGGGGCAGAAGACCTGAATAAACCTTTTTCCAAAGACAGCCAAGTGTTCAAGAAGTACCTGAGAAAATGTTCAACACTGCTAATCATCAGAGAAATAAAAACCACAACCGCAGGGAGGTATTACGTCACACATGTTGGAATGGCCGTTTCCAAAAAGTTGAGAGATGACAGTATTGGAGAAGGTGTGGAGAAAAGGGACCCCTTGTACACTGCTGGCGGGAATGTAAATCGGTGCAGCCACTATGGAATACAGTATTGGGGCTCCTCAAAAAGTTACCAGTAGAGCTCCCCTAGGGTCCAGCAACCCCACTTCTGGATATATATCCAATGGAAGTGAAGTCAGGATCTCCAGAAGATATCTGTGCTGCCATGTGCATTGCAGCATTATTCACAGCAGCCAAGGTATGGAAACAACTTAAACATCTGTCAGCACATGAGTGGGTAAAGAAAATATGGTATGTGTATATATATTCACTGGGATATTATTCAACCTGAAGAAAGAGGGAAATCCTGCCATTTGTGATAACATAGATGAACTTAGAGAACATTATACTAAGTGAAATAAGCCAGACACAGAAAGACAAATGCTGTGTGATCTTACTTATATTTGGAATCTAAAAAAGTTGAACTCAGGGAAACAGAGTAGAATGATGGTTGCCAGGAGCTTGGAAGAGAAGGAACTGGGGTGGTGTTGATCATTGGGTACATACCTTCAGTTTTCAGATGAATAAGTTCTAGATGTCCGCTATACACTATGGTGACTATAATTAATAATAACACTGTAAATTTGAAATTTGCTAGAAGGGTAGATCTTTCATCACATACACACAAAAGTAACTGAGAGATGACTATACTCACTAATTTGAGTGTAGTGATTATTTTACAGTGTATACATATATCGAGATATCAAGTTGTACACCTTGATATACAATTTCTATTTGTCAAACTCACCCAAATAAAGCTGAAAAAAAAAGTTTTATTAAAAAAAAGCAATCTTAGGACCACATGGGTGGCTCAGTTGGTTAAGCGTCTGACTTTGGCTCAGGTCATGATCTCAAGGTCTGTGGGTTCAAGCCCCGTGTCAGGCTCTGTACTGACAGCTCAGAGCCTGGAGCTGCTTCAGATTCTGTCTCTCTCTCTCTGCCCCTCCCCTGCTCACACTCTGTCTCTCTCTCAAAAATAAACATTTTAAAAAATAATAAAAAAGGAGTCTTAGAGATAATTAAAACATTTTGTGTAATTTAAACAAAGAAGAGCTGAAGACCATGTAAGTTCCACTTCATTCAGAATACCCTCCTTAACCCCTAAATTTGATGAGATATCTCTCTATGCTTTGATAACTCTCTGTGTGTTCCCTACCATAATACTCACCTCAGCTTATTGTCATTGTTTATTTACTGCCTGTCTTAACTACTAGTTTGTTTTCTCCTTGAGAATTATACTTTTTCCTCCTTTGTTTCTGTATCACCAGTGCCTAGGTCAAAGATTGACATAAGCACTAAAAATTATTTGCTGAAACCCATACTCGGGGGCATTCTGCAAAGTACCTGGCCTTCGAAACAGTCAATGGTATGAAGCTCAAAGAAAGTCAAACAACTATTTCAGATTAAATGAGACTAAAAAGATATGACAACTAAATGCAATGCATGAGTCTGGACCAGTAAATGGGATATCCCTATTAATGGGATAATTGTCCCCGTGTGAATAAAGAATGTGGATTAGATTGTAGTGCATTTCCTGACTTCGAAATTGAGCTGAAGTTATGTAAGAGAATGCCATTTCTTAAGAAATGAACACTGAAATTACAAAGGGTTAAGCTGCAGGTTCATAAAAGAGTATCTATTAAACATACACATATAATTATATCTACAGAGAACGATAAGTTATAAATATAATGAGGTCAAACGTTAACAATTGGTGAGTCTGGGTGAAGGATACTGGAGAGTTCTTTGACCATTCTTGGAGTTTTTCTGTAAGTTTTAAATTACATAAAAATAAAATGCCTTTAAAAAAGTATTTCCTCAATGAATGGAGGACAAAAGGCTAACCACAGATAGAAGGTGTTCATGAAGAAGTCACCGACAGAGATGGTGGTAGAACATTCAGAGGCATAAAGAAGTTATACAAAGTAGAAAAATATCCAGTCTAGTTTAAAATGTAGAGGAGAAGTGAGGGGGTGGAGGACAATAAAGACAGCTTTGTGGGCGCCAGGGTGGCTCATTCGGTTAAGTGTCCGACTCCATCTCAACTCAGGTCTTGATGTTAGGGTCGTGAGTTCAAGCCCTGTGTTGGGACTTGCCCTGGGCGTGAGGCTTACTAAAGAAGACGGCTTTGGATTCGGCCAACCTGTTTGGAGAGGCAACACATGCCAGAAAAGAAGCCAGAATTAAGGTGCTCAATGAGGCAGTTGAAAGCTAGACATAGGATTAGCATCCTCACAGGTAAAACTCTTTGGGTTACAAGAAAGGTTACAGTTTAGGCCCTACCTACCTTAAATGCTTATTTTTTTTCCATACACAGAGCAGTTCAGTAAACTATTTCACCTTGTCCATCTTGGATGTTATTTTTTTAAATTGTAAATGAAAGAATACGTGGTCTACAATTTTACCTCACGTGTAAGTAATATTTATTTTCTGAAAATGGCAAGAACTGAAAATCAGCATGGGCCTTTGTTCTAAATATAAATATGTAAAGACTGATGATTTTTGTAGAAAATATTAAAAATATAAAGAATTTATTCTTCAGGTCTTTTCTTAAACATGTAAATGTTAACCATTGAACTAAACCGTAGAGTTTTCTGTTTGAGTATTAGGTAGAATTCTATTTTACCAAGTACAATAACAAAGTGTAATTCTTTCTAAGAGCTCAGAATGACCTACTTAGAGTATGTATAGTTTCATTGTTTAACTCCCTTTTTCATAGGACTGCTATTTATAACCACTTCCTTCAACCCTGGGGGGACTTAGTAGGATTAACGACTTCTGATTCACTTTGTATTTGAAGATTTTTTTTTTTCCTTCCTTCTTTGCTCAGCTAGTAGATTCCATGATGAATTCTCATCTCCAAGGGGTAAGCTGTTTTTAGTAAAGCCCTGTAGCTGGCTTATGACTCCTTAGAAATAGCATTGATTCCTTCCTTCTCTTGTGTTTGTTTTTTCCAGAATGATAGAATCTGTGTAGACATGCTCGATTACCATGCTTAGATACTGTTAAGCATGTAATGCTTTTAGTCTTGTTCACTAAAGTTATGTGTGTAATGAATATCCGGGCTCCTATCAGAAAAATAAGCATAGACAGCATCCTACTTGTTTCGCATGACGAATATGGACCACTGCAGCAAGAATGAGGAAACTGAACAAAAAATAGAAGAGGACTAGAGGTCATTGAGGATGAGGATTAGGGAAGAAAGAGTGTTTTTGAGAGAGAAGCATCTGGTGAGAGCACCAGATGGGGAGGCAAAGAACAGAATTTCATAGATGGGTATTTTGGAGGTGCGTAGTTTGAGTAATGATTAGATCTAAGGTGTTCTCCCATCTGTGGGTGGCTCAGTGAAATAGAGATGAAGGTCATTCTATTTGAAAAGTTAGGAGCTTTTAAAACCAAGTTGTCAGGTAAGAGAAATTATAATAGCAAATAGTATACACTCAGAAGAAAACCAAGTGAAAAGAAAAAAATAATTATTCTTTTCACTGAGTGTGTGTGTTCTGTTCATTAGCAAGAAAGTCTTTCTGTCACTGTTTTTTTATAACATCTTAATGGAAAAAATATTTAAAAATGCCATATTCAAATCCTTTCCTTTATTTCTGGAAAGAGAATCAAAGGAGAAAATTCCCATTGTGCTGTACTGAGAAACCTCTATTTAATGAGTATATTAGTGTCTGATAAATCCCATAGCAATATATATTATTATTGTGCAGTTTCTTTTTATAAATGAACCTTTGTATGTGTTGACCAAAGAGTGGGATAAAGAGTTACGACTTTGTTTTGAAATTCTTTAGAAATGAATAGTTTTATTACAGCTGTGAATCTCTGTAGGTTTCTAAGGAGGCTGCTTCAAAGGATGTCATTAATAATCTTCTCAGGTGCTTACAAAGCATGTGTCTGTCAGCAGAATTAGAGAATCACCCAACTAGAGAACAGGTTTCACAATACCCTGAGACCTATTTTGTTCATTAGAGAGGAAAATGGCTTGTGTTAAGTCTAAATTGACATGCTTGCTAATTTCAGCAGTAAAAGCTGCTCATTGTGGTCAGGTTTAATTTAGATTAAAGTTGATCAGGTTACTTCTACAACATACTTCTTAAACGAACTTTGTGATCCTAAAAGAAGGAGAAAAGTAGAGCCAGCCTGGAGAAATATATCCAAAAGAGAGAAGCAAAGAATAGCTTGGCTGTTTGAGGGTGAATTCATATTAAATCAAAGGAAAATAATGGTAAAGATAATCTTTGTTATATAAAAATGTCCAAGTATCAAAAAACACAAACTTGCATTTAAATTACACAAAGCATACCTAATCCCTTTGTCCACTGTTTTATCATCTCCATAGTGCCTAGAACAGTGTGCAGTACTTGATATTTACAAAGTGAAAGAATGAGTGTGTGAATGAATGAATTTGTGTGCTTTGCTACTTGTATTATATAGAGTTCTTGGTTAAATTTGGGGGAAACATTTGACTTTATCTGAGGTTTCTGGATAATTCTGTTTTTAAAACACTTGTTTGAACGTGTGTTAAATATTTAAGAGCCAGGAATTCCAAAGTGCCTTTTAAGCTGGCTGTGTCACAGATGACCAGAGTTTAACATTCTAACCCTGGAAACCATCTTATTTCATAAAATCTATCTACCACTATCTGGTTCCTACTTTAAAATTTGTTCAGTACTCTCCAACTGACTTACGCCACTTACTTCAATAGCTGTCTTTGGCAATTTATTCCATATTTCAAACACCCTTTTGTGTAAAGAAACCATAAAAGTTAGAAACCTGAAAATTGGATTTTTCTTCTGAGCAATCACAGCTTACAAATGTGGAAAATTGGTTAAAAGTTAGCCCCTCCAATTTTCAATACAGAGAGGGGAAAATGCTCAAAATAGATGTGTAATGTTTGGATAAGTTCTTGCCATTATTTTAATACTACCAAAAGCAATTGAGCTGAAATCACAAGGCCTATGTCCCTACCTGTTCACAAAAGAAACACCGCAAAAATCATCAAAACTCGAGCTTTCTGAGCCCAAAAATCCTTAGAAAATCAGCAGAAGTCAGACTCCTGTGGTAGGAGAAGCAGCATCAGGTTTAAAACCATAAAGATTCCTCGCTTAGTTACTAGAGCAGTTATTAGGAGACGAAGAACACGAGAATGTGTGTAAAACGTCTGTCATATAGGGGTTAGAAACTAATAAATATTCATTATGCTTTCCCAAATTAAAATGAACTCCATTTTAGAAAGAGAACAAGGGAGAAATCTTATGCTTCTCAAGCTTCTATGTAAATATCACTGGGACATGGGACCTTTAGTGTAGAGAGAGTAAGGTGACAGAGACTATAGATGGACACTTGACAGACAGGGGAGTTTCTTAGTAATTGATAAAGCTCCCTATATGCACATATGTATTTCTTGGCTTTCTTCCATAGGTATTTTTTATCTAAATCAGTTTTAAATTAATTTGTAATACAGAATATGAATATTAACTTCTAGACTGATGCTTTCCAAACTTGCCTGATCATAAGAATTAAGTAGAGAATTTGTTAAAAAGACATCTTCCAAGCCCTCCTCCCTACTCATTTATTCATGGTTGGGGAGAAGGTGGGTGGTGAGACAAAGGAGTCAAGTGATTCTCATTGAAGGCATCTTTGGGGAAGGACTGACTTAGCACACTGCATCAGCTTCTCATAGGTGAGGAAGCTCAGCTACAAAGAAGTTAAATCAGTTGCATCTCTCAGGTCACTTCGGTGCTTTTTCTGTTTCTCAAATACACACTAATTTTGACACTGCACAAAATGAGATTACAAGTGTAAACAGCTGTCTTTCTCTTAAAAATATTGTCATAATCCAAAAAATTACATTTCTTGGTTGTGGCACTCATGAGCTAGCTTAAGTAAACCCAGGAACTCTGAAATGACTCCATCTAAGCTCTTAAATAGTGAAGCGAATCTATAATCAAGATTTTCATCTGAAATATTTTTGGTATCTAAGAATGAAACATATTTCCTGTTAAATTGTTCTCTGTAAAGCCTTATGCATTACGGATTTATATCCAGTAACATCTTTTTTGTTTCCAGAAGTGCTTTGGTTGGCTTGAAAATTGCACTTTACTTTGTATTACATAAAAGGTATGCACAGTGCTGGTGAACCTCAATATTAAGTTAAACTTTTTCCTTCAGGCAACACTGCAGGATTTGGAACAGAGACGCCCCCAGTTGGAAGAACTCATTACTGCTGCCCAGAATTTGAAAAACAAGACCAGCAATCAAGAGGCTAGAACCATCATTACTGATCGCAGTAAGTCTTTTAACAAGCGTGGGAAACCTAAGATACATGTAAAGTTTCAGCAATGACTTGGAAGTTGATTGGCCTCTTGCATTCATCAAATTTGTGCCAAATAGTTGTCAATTGTAACTATTGTGCCAAGAGTTTTCAGTTCATGGGTGATACTCGGTAACAGCAGAAATCACTGTACCATTCCTCCTGCCGTGCTGGCATGGGTGGGAGCCTTGGGAAGCTGTTTAAGGGCCATGGGTCTAGATGTTGCATGGACTGGTCTTTATACAGAGGGATTCAGAGTGCCTGTGCATGGGGTCAGGAAGAGTAGAGGAAGCAGAAGGGGAAACTAGTCTTCTGCTGTTTCCCTCAGAGGCTCTCCTCAGGAATAAGGCCCAGTTCGCCTCTGCTCTCTGATTCTCTTGGATCCTCCTCGATTTCTTCCCTTAACTCTCCCTACCTCCCCTCCAGGGACACTCATCAATACTGACTTTTATTTATTTCCCCTGTGATGATCCTCTCATCCCTTTCCACAACCAGAGGAATTTTTTTTTCTAGTGTAGGAGTAGGGAAATCCTTCATTTCATCACCTTTTCTTTCTCCTTCCAAATCTTGTGTCTTTTACCAGACGTAGGCTTTTGAAACTTCAAACCAAGAATCCATGTCTTCATAATCTGCATTCTGTTGCATTAACACTTTCCTAAGGAGGTGGAAGCAGAATTCTTTGCTGCCAGTATTTTGGGGGAGGGGAAAGAGTCACCAGTATAAAAGGTTAATACTTGAAAAATACTATTGATCATATTTGTATGTATTAGTAAATACTTAGTGGTAATAGCTACTATTTATTGAGTTCCTCTTAGGTATCAGACGGTAGGTGTTATATTGTGTGTGTTTGTGTGTGTGTATAAAATCTTTATAAAATCTTGCCAGCTAAATTTCATAATCCCTCATTTTATAGATGAGGAAGCAATTTGTGAGAAAGTTTAATTAAACTGCTCAAGTTTACAAAACAAGCAAAGATCAGAGCTTGGAATTTGCAGATGTTTCTTTCTGGCTTGAAAGTCTATGTTCCTTCTAGAATGTTTACCATTTCCATCCTGTTTTAATTGTTTTTGTTAATGACCTTAATCACTAGGACTAGGATTAAATACTTTTTTGGTCTGCAATTATATGTTTTATTTATTTATTTTTTTAATAGTTTATTGTCAAATTAGTTTCCACATAACACTCAGTGCTCATCCCCACAAGTGTCCTCCTCCATGCCCATCCCCCCCTCCCCCCACATCCATCAGTCCTCAGTTTTTGTCAGCATTCAANGGCGCGAGTGCAAGTACGGAGCTCCTTACTTCTCCGCCATCTTGCCCCAATCTGCAATTATATGTTTTAATTCACTTCTTAAAGACATTTCCTCTTACACTTGTCATGATTGTTAACTGAAGTAGATTTTTCTTGATTTTGAAATTGTAATTCATTGTTGCTCAAACAATGTATTTGGATATATGCTAACATATTCGTTGAGTAGCACTAGCCACTATAATAGGAAAGATGCCACATATTGGTGGCTTACCACAGAAGTTTACTTTTTTCTGTCCAAAATAAGCAGCTTTCTGTGACATCATCCAGAGACCCAAACCCCATTCCATCTTTTGTGTCCAGAACATCAGAGTCCAATGCGTTTAATGGGCAGGTGAGAAATAAGCATTGTTCATTGAGCTTTATTATGAGGCAGGATCTGAAGTGGTACGTGTGAATTCTGCTCAGAGCCTATTGGCTGGAACTTGTCACATGACGACACCTACTGGCAAGGAAAGCTACAAAATATTGTTCAGTGTTGAGCCCAGGAAGGAGAGAAACTAGTTGGTAAGAAACCTCATCTTTCTCTTCCATAGCTAATCTGGACAGGAAGAATACACTTAAGTTTTAGAGTTCTGTATAAGTTATAGAATGCCATTTGTATAACCAGCAAGATAAGAACAAAATTGCCTTGTAATGACCAATATAGATAGCTCTTCCACTGATGTAGTAGAATGTTCCTCCCTCAAACTGGAACCATGAGGCTTTCTCCATCAGGTTGCAACATACTGGTCCAAAAGAATGAATCTTAGTGAGTGATTTGCTCAGTATGAGACTGAATTCCCATTACACAGTTAAGTGACCTGTTTCTTGCCGGAGAAATAGGGAAATTTGGCAAAAATGTTTATGCAAATCTGAACATACTATATATAAAGTCATTTGTCATTTTACTAATGAAAACTAACTTCTATATTTTTCCCTAAGAGGAAAATAACACTGATTTATTTTACACTATCCATTCAACATTGTCTAAACATTTTCCATTATCTCTTACAATCTTTTTTTGATACTGTATTGACCTTTTTTTTTTTCTTGATGTAGATTAAAATTGAGTGACCAGAGGGCAAGTTTTTATCTCCGCTAATATCCAGTAATTTGAACAGTTCTATTTTTCTAAGCCTTTGTCTTTTAGGAATGAATACCTTTATGAATATTTGTTGTATGGTGGAAAGATTCCAATCCATGTGGTCCAAAAAAGGCATTTTCTTAAAAGCCAAGTGTCTGTTGAGACATGTCATGTTGCTTATTAAGAGCCTAAGCCAGAATCTTAATTCCAAATATGCCTGGAGCCTCTAATGCTGCTGACAAGATATGTTTATCTAAACAATGTCATTTGCAGCCTTGCTAGGCTACAGTTTATCTCTTCATTTGAAATCTATGAAATGGGAAGGAGATTCAATAGTCATAAAGTTCCAATTGTGTTCAAAATAGAATTTTCCTTAGTAGAGATTTGGCTTTCAGGGAAAGAGCAGAAATAAAATACTTGCTCATAAAATTGTATTTTCTTATTTGAAGATTTCAGTATTCCTTTTTTATTGCCCTGAAACTTCTAGAAATACTTAAAAAGGAATCAGCTAAATAAAGAAAAATATTCAGTAAGAGTATAATGCTATATTGAAACATTTTTCCTTCCTTGGTAAATCCCAGTTCATAACTTTGAACAGTTGGGGAAATCTATATATACTTATTGCATTCTATCAAGAGAAAAGTCCAATACGAAGCAATTCCTCGCTACTAGTAATATCCGTACTGAAATCTCAAGTAATTGGGTCTGCAAAATACCAACATGTTTCACTGTATAAAATGATTTCCACGGTATCTGTTGTTTTCAGGTGATTATATCGATGGAAATCATGTTGTAATAATCTAGGTGAGAGAAAAAATTTCATTCTCAGTGCATTCAAATAAGAAATTCTCATTGCTATTTCTGATGTTCAGATTACTCATTTTCCTTCAATTCTTTGGTTGTTGAATATGTCAGCCATTCCTGGTCATTTTCTCCTGCAAAAGGGCTGGGTCCAGGGACCCAAATCAGCTAAGATTGGAGTGATCTAAAACTGCTTCCTGGGGGGCTTCTGAATTAGGCAAAACTCTTGTTCATGCTCATTACTACTGCAGTTCATAATACCATAATACTTCACACAGCAGTGAGGAAGGTACAGAAAGAAAGAATTCCTCTCTCACACTGCTCTGTTTATTCTACAAATAATATTGGTGAACATGGCTCATCTGACATTTGTATTTTAGAATCTTGCTTCTGTAGCTTCTCCCACCATAACCCTCATTGTTACCATTTTACAGATCTATAACAACAGCACATAGAGGCTTTGAGGGCAAGCTGCCTGGGCTGGTCTTGCCTCAGTAGCTTTGTGACCTTGAGCAAACAAATAATCTCAGTAAACTATCTGATCTCCGTCACCTCCTCTACAAAATAAGATTACTTTTATCTACCTCGAGGTTGGGCGAATAATTAGATGAGATAATACATGAGGAGCACTTAGATCCAAGCCACAGTAAGAGCTCAATAAATGTTAGCTCTTGTTATTTTAATTATAATCTAATTTGGTTGTTTGAATGCTTCATGGGAAATCATTTAATAAGGTCTTTGGTAGCTGCCTGGGAAGGACCACAAAGCAGAAAAGAGAGAGAGAAGTTAAAAAAATAAATAAATAAAAGGAGAAGCTTGCTTTGCAAAACATGGAATAAGATAGATAAATAGAATTAAAGAAATACATGAGTGATGCTATCAAAAGCAAGGCAATTCATGTAAGTTATTTTATTTTCAATATTTACTATGACCTCAGGAGGGTAGATGTTATTATTCTCATTTTAGGGATTGGAAAACTGAAGTCCAGAGAGTTTAAGTAATGTGCCTTCAGTTGTAGTAAGATGTCAACTGTAAGATGTAGTCGGATTTAAACTTAAGTTTATATGATTCTAAGGCCCAAGGAATATCAAATGAAAAGCTTTAGTTAAAAAATAAGTAAATAGAGTATTTGAGAACTGATAATATTAGAAGCAGCCTTGGTTTACTATAATCTGGCTATAATTTTTACTGCTCCCAGTTATGTTTTTGTCTTCTATGCACTTCAGTGTGTAATTATAGCATTGTCTCTTAGACATGTCGCAAACATAGAGGATAACAAACCTCCATAATCTACGAGATACACAACCAATCCACTTGGCCAAGTGGATTCACTCCTCTAAGTCATGGTTTCCTCATCTGTGATGTGGGACCAATAAATAATACTTTAGCTGATACCATGATTCTGAAGATAAAATGTGATGTTTCTACAGTGAAGACCTCACATCCAGTAGATGCTCTTTAAATGCTGTGTACCATCATGGAGAGATGAATTTGGTGCAGAGGAGCCAGAGATGAAAAAATATGAAGGAGTGGGCGGGGGTGTAATATACGGCTGCCTATCAGCTAAACCAGGGGAGGAACTTCTGAAGTAGAATGCCAAATCTTAAGAGAGAATTATTTCCTTTAAAATTATTTCTTCAGCTAAGGCTTTTTCAAACCATTCTGGAATTCTTTGAGAAATTCGGTGACATCGTATAAATTTTAAGAAATGAGTTCATATCATATTGCTTAAAAAGCTGGTATACAGGGCCGAAGAAGGGAGAATGTTCTGCTGCATGAGAACAAAAATACTCTCACAGGATTTTTGAATTAACTGACAGTTTTATGGCAGCTTTGTCAACCTATCATTCATTGCTGCAACCAAATGTATGAAATCCTTCATGGTGAAATAAAAAGACTTTGTTGTTCTCCACGTTTTTATGAAATCTCTTTTGCTAATGAAATGCCAGCCAATATCTTCCTCTCAGGTACTGTCTATTAGAGAGTTGCTTATTTTAGAAGAAGTGGAGAAAACCATATAAATTTCTTCTTTTGACATCTAGCACCTGCTGTCAACCTGTTATAACTACAAGCAGCTCTCAAAATTTACATCCACCAGGATGCTGCTGGCAACCAAAGAGTTCAGTTCAGTTCAGTAAATATTTGAATGCTTACTCTGTGCTAGTTAATATCAGATGTGATGGTT
>NW_027532848.1:758400-760785 GCF_008692635.1 Crocuta crocuta
GGTTGGGATACAGGGAAAAGTAAGACTCAGCCTTTGTCTTAAAAGAGCTTACAATCAAATGTGGGTATTTGGACAAGTCTATTGGGGCAAGGCAGTCTAGGATAAGTACTTGAGCAAGAGCAGTATTCCAAAATCTTGAGAGAGAACAAGAGGAGGGAAGATTGGATCTAAATGAAGGGGTTTGGGAATGCTTCTAGGAGGAGGTCATATTTGATCTGGTCATGAATAGGATTTTGAAAAGCAGAAGGAGGCTGGGAGAGGAAGAATATTTTGGGCAAGGATGAAAGGGGAATACATAATTAGACTTAAGTTAGCAATGGTGTGACAGATGAATTCGTAGAAGTGGGAGTGGTGTCCATGTGTATGTTGTGGAGGATACAGGAGGCAGAGCAGTCAGAGAGGCAAGGTAGGAGGCAAGAGAGCCCAAGCTAGAGCCGTGGCAGTAGAAGGGAAAGAAAGAACTGAATTAAGACATGCAGTGGAGCAAGCATTCACAAGATTTGGTCATTGATTGGACATGTGGAATCTGAGAGAGCGTGCCTCTTCTGATGTTGAGATTCGGTGCTTTGGAAGATGGTAATATAACCAGAGACAGACTCAGGAGAAGGAGTTGACTATGGGTGATAAGGTAATGTGCTCAAGAACGCAAGTGGAGATTTCAGACGCAGAGTTACTTCTAAGCAGATTTGGAAGTTACCTGAAGTAGGTGAGTTTGCACAGAGACAGGGAGCCAGGTGAAAGAAAAGTAGGCCTAGTGAAACAGTCTGGAACTTGGCTTACATTTAAGGAATGTAGGAAGAGGAATTGGCATCTCGCCTCCCAGTGGCAACTTAAAATAGAGACGCATTCAGACAAACACACACTGAAGAATGAGTGGATATGCTTTACTCTATATTTTGTTTTCTGTATCTTCTGCTGTGCCACCAGTCCGATAACATAAATTTCTTTCTGGTCCTTAGTGATACTTTGAATAAGAAAGCCAAGAGGTAAAGATGGTTGTGCTTATGTATGTCGTGTTTCTGATTCACCCTTCAGTGTACCAGGAAAAAACTGATGATCATTTGCCATCTAGGTCTGGATAAGCCATTTTGCTTTTTATTTTGTATGTCTAAGTTATTTTTCAAATACTTTACAGAAGTAAGATTAAAGAGATAATAAAAACCAACTTTTAGAAATTTTAATAAGAATTGAACCCAACAAACTTTGTATCTAATAAATTTGAAGGCACAACCATAAATGATAGTGTCCCACATCGTTTTAGCAAAATAGGATGATTCAATTTCTTCAACAAAACATTATGTGATGAAATCCTTCCTGTTGAATGACTGAGTAGATTAAAATATTGCATTTTCCTTCTGTCCTTAGATTGCTCATCAATCCCTGTATTTGCTCATTATCTGAAGACTCACAGTCTAAGATTTCACCTATATGATCAATTTCACCATCATCACTAGAGTCTAGAATGTTGATTTCTGTCTCTTTGCATTTATATTCTATTATGTCTAGTAATTGTAAATGTTTTCTTCTGCCAGTGTTCTTGTCTTTGACATTATGGCAGTAAAATGAACAGTGCTACATTTTCTACTCAGGTCAATGAAAGCTAAAAGCAGACTCCAAAGATGATGTCTCCAATCTTACCTTATACCTTCTTGAAAGAAGATGCACTATTTTGGCCAGTGTAAAAAGAAACCTAAAGGTTGAAGATTTATTTCACTATTGCATCATCCTTCTAAGTAATTCCATCATTCTTTCATTGACACACCATTTTAGCATAGTTAGGAATAACTTACGAGCTGTGATGAAATAGCACAATGTTGGGGCGCCTGGGTGACTCAGTCGGTTAGGTGGCCGACTTTGGCTCAGGTCATGATCTTGTAGTTTATGGGTTCAAGCCCCGTGTCAGGCTCTGTGCTGACAGCTAGCTCAGAGCCTGGAGCCTGTTTCAGATTCTGTGTCTCCCTCTCTCTCTCTGACCCTCCTCTGCTCATGCTGTCTCTCTCTGTCTCTGTCTCTGTCTCTGTCTCTCTCTCTCAGAAATAAATAAAACATAGAAAAAAAAACTTTAGGAAAATAAAAAAAAGAAATAGCACAATGTTTCCAAATATAGGAAAAATAAGATTACTAAGACTACACGATGTATCTTAGGCTTATGAAAGGCTTCAATGGACCCATATGGTAAATAAATTGAATTTTATTTTATTTAAAGAGTAAGTAAAATATCACTTTATTTTTTGGTAGACCACTAGGAAAGAATAAAAGTCAAAAACATAGCAATTTTTACAAATAGTTAGAACTTCTTAAAAAAGAAACTCAAAATATATATTTGGGTGCAGTGGACCGTGATGGTATACGAAGGATTAAACAAAATATCCCTTGCTCAGTCCC
>NW_027532848.1:760876-761253 GCF_008692635.1 Crocuta crocuta
ATTCTCCAGAGAACCCTGTATATATGTATGTATACATATATTTAATATATTTATTAATGATATGTATGATATATATGTGGAGAGAGAGAGAGACAAAGACAGAGGCAGAGATTTTAAAGAACTGGTTCATGTGACTGTGGGGACNAGTCTTGAGTCCAAAGGCAGCCTGGAGCCAGAATTCCTTCCTCTTCTGGGGACCTCAGTTTTTTTTCTTAAGGTCTTCAACTGATGGGATGAGTCTCACCCTCATATTATGGGGGCTGATCTGCCTTAATTACAGTCTACTGATTTAAATTTAATCACATGTAAAAAATACCCTTCAGGGAGCCTGGGTGGCTCAGTTAAGCATCCGACTTCAGCTCAGGTCAGGGTATCAC
>NW_027532848.1:761518-761955 GCF_008692635.1 Crocuta crocuta
ATAGAGCCATGTATTTCTTCACATATAAATGTCATGATTTCTTTAATTCATTTGTATCCAATTAATAGGGTACCTGGAAATACACATTAAATTTAGAAATGATCTTTAACATCTTAATGAATTTCAGAGCTCTATCAGAGTAATTATAACTTAAAAACTTACCTATAAAAAAGCAAGTATATATGTTTTTCTTTATACACTTTTACTTGTGTTAAATTAATATTAAACATCTGTCATAAAATAATTCTGTTTTAATGTACCTATTCTTTAACTCTAGAAGAGGATTAGTATCAAAATATATTTGAAAAGGATTTAAAATCCAAATTAGCAGTCATAATTATATTCAATTATTAATCTTTCATGTGAACATGTAATAGGAATAATAAATATATTTTATTTAAACTTATGTAGCTACAATTATGAACATAAATACCATT
>NW_027532848.1:762270-766514 GCF_008692635.1 Crocuta crocuta
AACATAAATAATCTTCTAATTGCTTATTTTTTCATTATGTTTCCTTTTAAGGTGAAAGATTTGGATTAGCACATATTCTACTTATACACCTTACAAACTAAACATAATGAATATATGAATGAAAATTGGGGTTTTTTGGTGTGATAGAAGAAAGATAATGATGAATACACATAATATAAAGACTCTCATACTCAGACAAAGTGAGCTTGTAAAACAAATACAAAACAGAAAGAGATGCGTCCACAGGAAAAATTGTAGTTTTTCACAGGCTAGCATTTTTATCTTATGGCCTCTTGGGGCATTGCGACTAAAGACCTGAATTTCTATTGTATTTTGGTACCTCTGGGTATAGAGAGGAATATTACTCCTTTGTGATATCATGCAGGTTAGATGGAGCTAAGCCAAGGGTTAGACATGGCATAGACAGCCCCTAAAAGACTCTCTCAGCTCTCCTCAGTGTTGGAAAATGTAGGAATTACTTTAGATCTACCATTTTTTTCTTTACCAAAATTTTCTCATTAATAATTTGAATCAACATAACAAATTGCTTGCCACTAGTCTTTATTCTGTCGTACCTGCCTTAAGGGAAACATTTATGAAGTAAGCAGAAAGGATTAATAGATTGTGACCTTTCTGCATCCAAAGGGGAGAGCTGGGGCTCATTCTGCTTTAGTCAAGAAAAGGAGTTTGCAGTTACATATTACTGCAAAACAAATCACCCCAAAACTTAGTGCCCTAGAACAGTAATAATCATTTATTGTCTCTCATAGATTCTGTAGGTCAGGGAATCATGAGCATCTAGTTGGAGTGATTCCATCTTGGAATTTCTCCCGAGGCTGTAGTCAGTGGCCTACTGGAGTCGCAGTTGTATGAAAGCTTGATGGGGGCTGGAGGATCTACTCCCAAGGGCACTCACTTCTGTGGTTTGTGAGATGGTGCTGTCTAGTTGTGTCCTGTCTACACAAGCTTCTCCATGGAACTGCTTGAGTGCCCCTGTGACTTTGTGGCTGGCTTCCCCCGGAAGTAAACCAGGAGTATAAGGTAGAAGCCATAGTGCCTTTTTGGACCTGATCTTAGTATTTATACTATTGCTTCTTCTGTAAATTGCTTGTCACATACTTTGGCCCTGATGCAGTGAGGTGGGAAGAGAAGAAACTCCAAAAAGTCTTGAATCCCAAGAGGTGAAGGAGAATGGGGCCACTGTGGAGATGACGACTACTGAACCTAACACGCCTTCAAAGGACAGTTTTCAGCAATTTGCCCCTCTGTTGCTTTAACTTTCTCCATCAGACAACCCAGAGATGTCAGTGCTGCTCTTCCCCTGAAAAGTGACAGACCACTTACGTGTGCCCTTGAGTATGCATGTGCATGTTGGAAGGAAAAGGAACCCCCCGAGACCTTTTCTGTAGCTACTGGACATGTTGATAATTCTCTCCCCCTGGCTCCCCATAATGAGTATGGGCTTTGAGTTGTGGAGGCCTAACAGAGCGACCTAGGCAGCTGGCTGGTTATGGGACAATAGTGACAATGATGATGACAAAGGTGATTATTACTTTTGTGTTAGTAAGACAAACATGTAAGCATGTCTTTCCCTCATTTCATCCTAAGCATAATGTAATGCTAAAAGCAGTGCATCTAAAAGGAGAAGAGGTTGTTTCAATCCTGATTGTGCCCTTTGGTGACAGTGGGACCCTTGGCAAACTGTTGAATCTCTCTCACCCGTTATTTCTTCATCTGTAAAATTGGGCTCCTGATGCCTTTCATAGCAGATTGCTGTTAGCGTTCATTGAAATGAGGTATGGAATAGCCCTTCTCAAATGGCAAATCACTGCATACATATGAATGTTGTAAACATCTTGTGCTTGTAACAAAATGCCATAGACTTGGTGGCTTAAACAATAGACATTTATTTCTCCAAGTTCTGGAGGCCAGGAAGTTCAAGACCAAGGTGCCAGCATATGTGGTGCGAGCACCCTTCCTGGCTTACAGAAGGCTACCTTCTAACTGTGTCTTCACATGCTGCAGAGAGAGAAAGATCTGCTCTCTCCCTCTCATGAGGACCCTAATGCCAAGATGAGGCCTCACCCTCATGATCTCATCTAAACTTAATTACTTCCCAAAGGCCACATCTCCAAATACCATCACAATTGGGGGTAGGGCTTCAACATGTGAATTTGGGGCTGGGGGCACATTATCAGCTCTCCTCATTATTAAGAACTCCACGAGGTCTTCTAGATTGTTGACACTTGTTGACATGATAGAGCCCTGCCATAAGGATAAGAGTTTCTCAGATGTAGAAAATAGATACATGGAGAATGGGAGGTGTTATGTTTATACCCAGAATTTTTAGTCCTTATCCAAGAAATGCATCTCCACTGAGTGTTCCCTTAAATTCCTGTCTTGGAATTTAGGAAAATTAGGTTCTCCCTCAAGGAAATCTTGAGGGAGTGAATCGTGAGGAAATCTGAGTCAATGAATGAATGAATGAATGAATGAATGAAGTACTTTATGATATTTTCTTCTGTATTAAGATACAACAAAAATATTTATGCAGAATATTCTATTTTTAGTGTTTCCACTGTATAGTCTGGTTTATAACCATGTATAAGTCTAACCCTGGGTCATGGGAGTGAAGTCATTGAGAGCCTCCTACAAAGTCCATAAGGCAGTGAAAGAAACAATAAACTTGACCATTGGAATCCAATTTTTCTTTTATACCAGAGTGATGGAACTGCTGCCTTGAGCCACAGCTGGCTTTCAGGAAAACACAATTGGTGGAAGGAAGGAAAGGCATAGAGTCCGATACCAGCCTGATTTAATTTGCTATCAGAAAAATGTATGCTAAACAACAAAATGTTTGAAAATAGAAAGTTGGGTCCCAAAGGCACAGAGTAAGAATGAGAGAAAAACACCTTTCTCTATAATTAAACAGAACACTGTGCCATGAATTGATAAAATCCAGTCAACCTGAAAATGTGAACATCAAGTGTAATTGTGCAGAAAGATAAGGTCATATGAACAACATAGGAATGTATAGGCTCGTGCGGTCCTTTTTTTTTTCTTCCTCAGAGAGGAATGGGGACAGAGCACCAGCAGGGGAGGGGTAGAGAGAGAGGGAGAGAGGGAATCCAAACAGGTTCCACACTCAGCATGGAGCCCAACATGGGACTCGATCCCACAACCGTGGGATCATGACCTGAGTCCAAATCAAGAGTCGGATACCCAACGGACTGAGCCACCGAGGTGCCCTGTGTGTTGGTCTTTATGCACAGGGGCAGAGTACTGTAGGGGGAACATATCATTAAATGGAATGGGATCCATTTTTTTCTTAGCTTGTGGCAGGGCGCTTAAAATGCTCAGGTTTCCCTGTTGGTAGCTAGGTGTCCCAGAGAAGTCCGGAGTATNTTTACTCAGATTCTAAAATACTCATCTTATAAATAGTAATATTTTATATCTGTGTTATGTTTTACGTAAACTCGACAAAGAATTCTAAAAAAATATGTGAGTTGATTTGATATACACAACATTGCCTAAAGTGGATATTGTCCTCGTTAAATAAATGACGATCAAAGGATCGTGCTTTGTAATGCCTTTCTCAAGGTCACACAGATAGCAGATCTAAGAGCCAGGATTTAACTCAAGTCTTCTGAGTCTTAAAAAGGCTGTTAGATGGTGTTCTTTCCCCAAACCTACACTGAAAGGAGACAACTATTGAGAGTTAGTTATTGAAAGTTTATATACATGTATATATACCCACATTTATATATTCTTACATGCTGACATGTGTATATACTTATACATAAATGTTATATATACTACTAGCATATATTTGTATAAATTATGAACTTATGATAGTTTATTTCAGTTAAGTTAAAATATATCAGGTATTTAATGAATCATGGAACTCAAAATCCTCATAGGGATTCATTTTCATGCCTTAAGGAAAGTCACTTAAAAAAAAAAGCCAACATAGGTTTAAAAAAAAAGACTTTCCAGTAGGAGACTCTGTTACCCTGTTTCACTGATAGTTCAGATAGTGACTTGGGGAGCAAATTTTGTAAGTTACTAAATGCCAGAGGTTGGGATTCCAAGCATCGCCATGTCTCTCTGAACACACTCTCTCCCCAGTTTATGTTTTATCTCCTGACTGAACTGTAAGCTTCAAATTGTTCCTCCTTTATTTGGATACCTGTAATTCTAATATTATTCTGAAAATAACAGGCATGCCATAAATATTTGCTGCT
>NW_027532848.1:766555-768845 GCF_008692635.1 Crocuta crocuta
TTAGAAAGCAAACAAAAACCAAACAAAACCCAGTGTAAACACACCCGGGTTTTGGAACGGTGAGTGATATTTCAGTTTTAAGAGATTTGAAGTCTTTTTAGTACAATCTCTTATGAGCAGAAGTGATTTTAAAAGCCCTTTGGTCTGATTCCAGTTCACTTACCTCATCCTTGCAGAAAATGCACTAGGCCATTTGAAATATTCTTCACTTCGTTTTTGGAGACTCTGCTGATTTGAGCAAAATGGAAATGAAATGTAAATAGAGAGTTCTTAATCTTCAGAAGCTCAAGTACCCCCGTCTAATCTTTAAAGTAGAAATTGGGATTAGGAGTCTCTTTATCTTTTTTTTTTTTTTTAATGAAAATTTCTTTTTCCTTTTATCATGATGTCTGTCGAAAATGTTCAGAGAACTCAAATCAGGAAGTCGTGTTATAACTTAAGACAAAAGAGGAATGAAAAGTTTGTTTTATATAAAGAACACAGAGTATGGCTAAGTCACCTGTTGTTCCTAGGGGAAGCAGAATACACAAAGGCAGCCAGCACAATGTGCTTCCGCCATTAAAAACATTACATTCACTGGCTTTACACTTCATTAGGTGGGTGATGAGTTGTACGTATTTTAAGACCTAAAACAACCAGAGTGACCAGCATGGTTTGCGTCAGTTCGTACCCAAATCTGGGATAGGCACTTGTAAGTTGCTTTATTTTAACCGTACTAATAATATTTTATGTTTCGATCAAAGAGTATCACCTCATTGTGTGTGTGTTCTGGTTCTAAATATACACACCAAGTTGCATGGCCACTCAAAAAAAGTTGACTTCAAATATATTTCTGACCTAGAAATTGTGTAATGGGTCTTTACCATGAATATAGGAGCCAGATTTCTCATTCAAAATTCCATCTTCTAAAATAACTGGCACAACAACTGTCCAGCTCAGATAATGGTTGACTCTGTAGGGGAGGAAAAATAGTTGCCCTTCTGCCCTTCTAGGTTCTTGACTGAGACACCCCTTAAAATAAAAGACAACTAATAGGAGAAAAACAGACAGAAGCTTAATAACATGTATATCTCCTGTATACATGAGAGAGACCCAGGAAAAGTGAGTAACTCCCAAAAATGGCCCGAGCCACCACCTTTAATAACCTCTCCAGCCAAAGATACAAGGTGTTCTCGGGGGCAATTATGGTAGGTTATCAGGCACATGAAGTCATCAAGGGTGTGGTTTATGCAGATTTAAGTCCTTGCCTGTTCCATTTATAAGCGTTACTAGAGATTTAGAGTCAAGTACAGAGGGAGACACCCTTACAAATGGAGATTTCTCTTACAAATATAAATATCTCTTAGGGTGACTTCTACTTCATTTTCAAGGCTTTTCTATGTCTGCTCTTTCTTCAAAATCATCCGTTTAAAATAATCCTTATGCCAAACAGGCATATTTCGGGGTGATATATTCTGCTCCCCTTCAACTAGAATACCAAGTTGGTTTTTAAAGATAGAATTGGCATCCTTAAGGAATTTTAAAAGGATCTCCGGAAAATGTCATAATGCTGGTTTGAAACTAAAAGTAATAAAAATTTTATTCTATTTTAGCATGCTAAAGTAATTGAACAAGTTATTTCATTTAAAATTAGATCCTTCAGTATCACAGTGCACTGTGTAATAACAAAAGAGCATTAAATTATGTTCATATATGATTTAGTATAATTTAATCAGAAATATAATAAATTCATCCAGTTGTGTGATGGTGAATATTCCAAGGTTCTTTCTCATCTAAGTGGTAAGAAATGTGAGGATCGGCACCATCCTTTAAAGTATCTAGATGAAGAATAGTACCTAGAAAAGTCATTAGGTGCTTACTAAATAAGTTTTCACCATCAAGTTTGTAGGAGCAAATTAAGCATAGATTGACCCTCTTCTAAAAGAAACAGAACTGATGAGACTGATGACTTTCTTTTATAAATGTGTAAGTCTGCAAATATTTAATAAGGACCTAATTTACACAAAGAAATCAATCTGGAGTGAAAGATTATTTTACTCATTTCCCAAAAGCTATAGCTGAATTATATTTTAAACTTGACCTAATCTTTTTACTTAGCAATTTGCATTAATATTTAAGTTACATGAAGGGCAAATACAAGTTAAAATATTGAAACTTTCATTCACACATTTATTTATCACATTCTGATTATGTACTTACAGTGTGCATAGTATCAGGCTGGGAATTTTATGGGATTCCAAGGAAGTAATAATATAGTCTCCTCCAGTGAAATGTTTGTTATTAAGTAGAG
>NW_027532848.1:768956-776027 GCF_008692635.1 Crocuta crocuta
TGAATAGTGACCATTGGGTGAAAGGGATATATAGTCCAAGGGGAGACAGATGTGGACAGAAAGTAACTTTGATACCAAAGCAAAACATAAATGCAAGGTACAAGCAAAGTAAAATGGAGGTGCAAGGAGAAAGGGACTTTGGTGTGTGAAGGCAGAGACTGTTTTATTTCATCACAGATTTTCTAGAACCTAGGCTAGTGCTTGGCACAAAGAAGGCTCACATGATGTGTTAATGGTCTACTGAAGTGACAGTGGAATGTATCATGGAAGTGAATCTGAAGCTGTACCTTTCAAATGGAAGAAATATAGGAATCACAGAATTAAAAGCCTTCAACACTGAAAGAGGCCTTAGAGACCATCTAGTAGAGTCTTTCTCCTACTTTCTGTCTTCAGTACTAGAGCATTTTGGTCTAACAGTGTCCTAACACCCACTGTCATTTATAACCAGATACCAAATTGGAAGTGTCTATGACTGAGGCACTAAGGTCCTATACATAGCAGATACCAACGTGAGGTAGGCAACAGGTATGCACATTTTGAAAAGAAACAGAAAGAGATTCAGAAAATTACGACTTGGGAAAAATTTGACAGTTCTTTGGAGAAAATGCTGCTCTGAGTGCCGCCTTCTCATAAGGGCCCCCACTTTCATGAGGGGAGGAGCCAACCTTCCATTTTAAGAGAGGAATTTCTTTTTTTAAGTTTATTTATTCATTTGGGGGGGGGAGAGAGAGAGAGAGAGAGAGAATGAGCATAGGAGGGGCAGAGAGAATCCCAAGTGGGTTCTGACAGCACAGAGCCCCATGCAGGGCTCGAATTCACAAACCGTGAGATCATGACCAGAGCCAAAGTGAGATGGAGGCGCTCAGGCACCCCAAGAGGAGTTTCTTTAGGAACACTTGCGTGGGAACCTGGAGCAATGCATCATCAGATTCCAAGTTCCTGAGGTGAGAGTGATTGACTCCCACCAAAATAAAATATGACATTTATCTGGGCTTAGGACAACAAATGAAAGGGTGCCAGTGATTGTCAAGCCTAGAAAAGCTTCATCAAACCCCTCTAGTGATATTTAACATCAGCCAAACCCAGAAAGCAAAAAGTCACATTCTAATAGGGACAGTAAGTAGTAAAATAAGAACTTCCTGCTCTCCTTCCCTCTCCTCCATCCACTCCTGTTCAACTCTGTTAGGGTGAGAAAGAGCAGCTGGTGAGTGAGAGAGGGAGCTCAGGGTACTCCCTCCTCACGGTAGTAGGGGACCTGGGCCAATTGGGGCCTCCACTAATTGGGGAGAAGTTGTATATGTGAATTAAGTTTGAAGTATTAATGTACTAGACTAGAAATTCTAATTTTAATGTATTGAATGACAATAGAACCTTGTATTACTTAACAGTGGCCAGAAAAGACTTGGGAGCTACCCATATTTTCACCCAGGGACAGAACAACTCCCTCTTTGAGTAGATGTAAAGGGAGAAAGGAAGACAGATAAAGCTGTCTTTGTACTTATATGCCAGAAATCCTGTTTATTCAACATACAAGTTATACCTTTTACAGATATTTTTTAAGGGGCAAAACAATATAAAGTGATTTGCATCAAGATACAGCCTGAAGGTAACACTTATAATAACTTGGTACGATTAAGATAATCAAGTATGCCTGAAATAGCTTAACTGGATAAATATAAAAATCTATGTAATACCAAAGTTACCAATTAATCAAAGGCATGGATTTTTGAAAGCATGTGGTAACCTAGGAGCAGTAAGTAATATAGCTGGAATGTTGCCTTCTAAGGATTATCAAAGGGGAGGGCTGGCTGTTCAGTGGAACGGTAGTGGTAGAGCAAACCTGCTGCGTTATGTAACAATAGATTCTAGTTAGCTATAGGGCAGTAATCACATAGGATAATTATAACATGGTGGGCTGAAAGAATCCCTACCCCCCAAGATACCATGTCAGTCCTTAATTATGGTGAGTTACTTCTCTAGCCCATCTAAATGTCATCATCTGACCCACAACTGTGCATATATTTTTTTGTAACTTTCCTACTTTGTGTATCTTCCCTTTCTTAAAAATAATCTTTCAGGGGCAGCTCAGTTGGTTGAGCATCCAACTCTTGATTTCGGCTCATGTCATGATCTCTCGTCTCATGGGATTGAGCCCTGTGTTGGGCTCTGTGCTGACACTGCAGAGCCTGCTTGCTCTCTCTGCCTCCCCCCCCTCACATCCTCTCTCTCTCTCTCTCTCTCTCTCTCTCTCTCTCTCTCTCTCTCAAAATAAATAAATACACATGAAAACAAATGTAATAAAATAATAATCATTCAATTTGTCTTTGATAACTCTCCTATAAGTTTTAATGAAACTTATATACAGACACTTGACATTCCAAAGGAATATTCTTCAACACCATGTGGATCAACACATCTTCAAATGCCATTATGGGATATGTGAAGTATGTATTTTCTCCAAAGTGCATACTTTGCAGTCCTCACAATAGATCTTTACAGATGAGGAAAATGGGACCTAGAAAGGTTAAGTGAAGTAGCTAACAAGCATTCCAATTAACATTTGAACTTGGAAGAGGCTGATTACAAAATACACATTCTTAACTCTTTATTCTATATGTTTTCTATTTGAACTGTGTATTGCTATGTAGGTTTCATACTGGGGCTCCTTTTCAGGGTCTTTTTAACACTTAAGTCACTTGTAAAATGAGTACTTTCTTTGAATGAGAAATCCATTAGGCAGAAAAAAACAACTTGGCAATAAATTTTAGGCATTAACCCCATGCCAAGTAATTATCAGAAGGCCTCATGCTTTAAGACTGCCCAAGTGTGATCTTAAGATAATGGAGTGAGGCTTGCATTGTGAACTTTCCTGATGCTTTACATTGTGATGTGCTTCATGGATTGGCTTCCTAAAAGATTTGTAAAGCATTCTGGGAAGGTTCTGCCAATTAAAAACCGGAGATTGGCTGAAGGCTTGCAGCAATTGAATTTTGAATACAGATGGTGCCAAATTGAATGTTTCCATAGCAACAGACTTTTCCTTAATAACTTTTAGATGGGAAGGGGAACATAAAAGGAAACCATCTTTCAGCAGATGTATATTCCTACAGCATGTTTTCAGATTGGTTTTGGAAGCTAATTTGTACTTAACTAATGATTGTTTTAAGTGGATCAGAATATTACTAAATTCTCCTGAGGAAATATTTTGAGAATAACAGGAATATATTCTAGGAACCTTTTAAAGACATAAAAAGGGCATGGTTTAAAAAAAAAATCTCTTGGTCTGTAGTCAATCAACCAGGATTTTAGAAGTATGACTTAACATTGGTCAAAGATTTCTGAAGTCTTAATGTCTGTTAAGATTGAAAGTTTAGAATATAGGGATCATCAAACAAAAGGTGATATGTATATTATGGACTTGAAATTGATCTTCATATATACATTTTTTCCTGCAGGTTTATGGATTAGTTTTTTATTTGTTGCTTGAAGATGTTTTTAAATATTAATTATATAAATTATTTCAGGAAGAACTTTATAAGGAGGACATTGATCGTGTTCATACCATATGATGTATTATCATAGATCTCAAGCCTGGTTGTCAGCTTTGCATAACCAACAATTTTAATAGTTCAGTAGTGTCAGAGGTGATCGGGGTCCAGGTGCCTGACCCATGCTTCGCAAACTCACAAGATTTGGTTTATAAATCATTTGCAAGATGAGATAATAAATTGAAAATTATCATTTTATAACACAACATAAGGCTGTCAGAAAAATTCATAATGATCATTTGCTCAGGGTGCCCTCCCCAATGAGGGCATGCAGAAGATCAAATTATATATTGCAAGGTTTGATGGTGACCAAAGAATTAGAAGACGAGTAAGAAGGTATTTTTAAAGGATGGTGCATTAAGTGTAAGAAGCTACATAAACTTCCCAACTTTATTATTCTAGGTGATCTCTAAAATAGAAATAAAGAAATAGGTCCTTTCTCTCAGATGCTCCCAAAGACATAGTAACAAATGCTGGCTTCTTCCCTGGCTTTACTTTATGACCCNCTCCCCCCCTCACATACACAGGCTTACCTTCCCCTCTCCCTCTTTCTGTTACAGGAGAGTATAAAGCTCAGGTGTGTTACATTGATGTAAGCCAATAGTTGCAGCTTCTTATTCGCTTCACATTACTACTAAGTCCTCACTTGATGGAACGGGGTACTTCATTACCAAAACCCTTACCAAATAACTCTGCAAAGATTTCTATCTCTTCTGGCAAGTCTTGGAGTCCTACCACAAGCAAATCTGACATAATAGGGATAGAAGGACCTGGGAATCTGCATTTTAAGGAGTTATCTGAAGCTCAGCCAGGTTATTTTTGCAGATGGCTGATATCATCTGTCATCTCTTTCTGGCCCTAATTTTAATTCCAGAAGAAAGTCTTTGTTTTTCTGGCTTTTTCCAAATTTCTGGAGTGTTAGGACTCAGAGCTCCTCTGAACTTGTCCATGTAAAGAGAAACTAAGGAGATGTAGAGATGGGGATTGATAGATGAGTTACATAGATATATACACAATATAGAAATAGATATGTATACATACTACTAGTAATAGAAATGTGTTGTTTAAAACTGTAAAGAAATATACATAGTATTAAAAATGTAATTTAGAGGCCCCGGGGTAGTTCAGTCAGTTAACTGTCCAACCCTTGGTTTCGGCTCAGTTCACAATCTCACGATTTTGTGGGTTCACGTCCTACATTGGGCTCTGTGCTGGCATTGCAGAACTTGCTTGGGATTCTCTCTCTCTGTCCCTACCCCACTCGCACTGTCTCTGGCTCTCTGTCTCTCTCATATAAATAAACTTTTTTAAAAAAAAAATGTAGTTTAAAAATATGTGGAATTTTCTTTCAGTTGAAAATAGTGTGANCACACCCCACAGCTCTACAACTCACCACAGGGTTATAACATAAAAACCAATCCCTGAATCAGGTAAGTAAAGGAAAAGGTTTATGTTCTTTCTCAATCTTTAGTTATTTTCCCTAAATTAGTTTGCAGTCAGTAATCACATGTAAGAACAAGTACCAGCGCTCTATGAACAATGCTACATGAAGAATCAGATGAGAATTAAGTGAAAATGAAGGTACACTGTCATTAAAGACACTGTTCTCATGGCTTAGTCCCAGGCCCTCTGCACTCTGCACTCAGTCCTTGATTTCACTCTCTTTTGAGCTGCAAAGGTGGGAATAACATTCATAAGCAGACATTCCAGGTTTGATTTGTAAAACATCCTCAAAAGAGAGAACGAGACAGGCAGAAACGAAGGCAAAGAACGAAAAGGAAAACGGTAAAATGACGTGGTTTAAACAGAGATGGAACCTGTACAGTGAATTTGGTTACCAAACACTTCGGTATATCGCTTTTATTTAAGTTCGTAATTTGGTTGTTTATCACAGGAAAATGATGACTCTCCAAATGCATAACTTTCTGCCTCTTACTGTACTAATATAAATTCTAATAGTATAAAGATACTCATTTAATGTTTGGAGGAAGTTTGTCATTACAGGTTGTTTAGCACCTATTCCTGAATATCACAATGTGCATTAGAAGTAGTTTCAAATAGTATTTAATGGCAAGGGAATGAGTGATTACAATATTAATGGCTAAGCTTGAAAACATAGGACACGGTTTTATTTCTGCTGTGTCAGCCTAATTTTGTACAAAAGGGGAAAAAAGACAGAAAAATAAAAGCCAGCAAGGCAAATACTGGAGGATATACAGACAGATAGAACTGGTGGAATTTAAGTGAACTTTTTTTGTCCTTTGTATCTATCTGTGTTTTCCCCATTTCGTTCAATAAAATTGAATATATGCAGATAGTGTTTTAAAATATATTACACTGGTACAGTATTTCTCAACCTTTTATTCATCATTAACCTCTAAGAAGCTTTTTTAGACTTTTGATTTTCTAATCCTCTCTCCCCCACGGAATTTTAATTCCACAGATATGCTCTGTAATCTGTTTATATTGTGGGCCCTTGGGGAGTCACAAACCACTGTGACCCTTATATATATTAAGAATTTTTGTCCCTCAAGAACAAATTTTCACCTCCTTGGGGCACCATTGTCCCTGTCATGAATGCATGTGCTTGCCCAGAGCCAGGAGATTCTGATTCAGGAAATTTGAGGTGGGAACAAAGGAAATGGATTTTTTTTTTTCCAGCAGAGCTCAGGTGTTTCAAAAGCAATGTGTAAATGTACCTACTTAATGTTAGTCCATTTTTTTTCAGAAGCCTGAAATATAAGCATTTCTCTCTTTTTAGGACTGCTACTACTGATGGGGCATATTTACATATTTATACATCTGTAAGAATTTACCTTGTGTTTCTACTGTCAGGAACATATAACTTTGAACACAATGTGAAACAACTTTCACGAAACACAATGTCTTCCTTCTTGACCTTTATATCTTTTCCACCATCTACTTCTATGTAGGTCTTTTCTTCTAAACATTGTTGATTTCTTTATTTTTTTCTTTCACCGACAATTGAAGCGAGGTGTGGGCTTAGTATCCTGAATTGATTCTTCCATTGTGGTTGGTGAAATGTGAACTAAAACCTTGTAAACACATGGTACCTTGCGGATCATTTTCTCCAGTCAGACAATTACGCAGAGGCCCCGGAGGATTCTAGGGTCATTGCTGGAGCTATTTTTTAAAATCCTATAGCATTTTTTTATTTTTGGTTAGATTTCACCACATGGAAGTTTCCATTTTTAAGGCTAAAAAAAAAACCCCGCAGATGAGTTGAAGAACTATTGAGCACAGCAGGTTGTAAACCAATTAGGATGGTGATGTCCTTTCTAGATGGAGATTTTCATGAACCTCTCACATTACCTGTTTCAGCTTTGTTTTTTCTTTTTCTTTTTGTTTTTTAATGTTCAAAGTGAATAGAGTAATGAAGAGGCTATTTAGGAAGGTTTCGACTCAGGGAAGGAAAAAAAAGCAACCTTTCGTTAGGCTCCTAGTAACAGCTAGCTTATTAAGCAGCAAGAGACAAAGATTTAGTATGGAAAAAAAAATTAAA
>NW_027532848.1:776034-778963 GCF_008692635.1 Crocuta crocuta
AATCACTAACACCACTGGAACTGGCAACATGGGAGATTCATAACATATCTTTTGTTTTTGGGAAACAACTACACTAACTTTGGTCTGAACCTCTTGCTAATGCTGACCTTAAGAAAACATAACATACTTTATCTATGTGTACAAAAATGGCTAAGGATAAATCTCTTACCTAAGCTTTATTCAGATTGAGAGAATCCGTATACAAATTTGCAGCTGACATATTAGTCAGTGTATGTACTTTCTGCTGTTTCATAGCACGACTACTTCTAATGTTCCGCAACAGTGATGTAACTGCTTATTAGCCAAGGAAAAGGCATGGGAACATTCTTCTTACTGGAGTCCACATTAGTTCTTCCTGTGGTGACTAAGGTAGGGGTAAGTTTGTTCCAAGCTGTAACTTCCCACTGACACCAGTTACAGTACCCAGTGCTTTCAAGTGGACCCAGGGACACAGGAAAACTATAGAGTCTGAATGTTGCCCAGGAGAATGTGTATGAACTCAAAGATAGCAAAAGAGAGTAGGGGAGTAGTTTCGGTGGAAATGGCAAGAAAGCAGGAAAGATGGTAGAATTCAGAGGAAAGAACATGCTAGCGGTTTCCTTAGTAATGAGTTCCTTCTGATAATCAGATTAAGAGTATACCATGGAGGGGTGCCTGGGTGGCTCAGTCGGTTAAGCGTCCGACTTCGGCTCAGGTCAGATCTCACAGATCGTGGGTTCGAGCCCCGCATCAGGCTCTATTCTGACAGCTCGGAGGCTGGAGCCTCTTTCAGATTCTGTGTCTCCCTCTCTCTCTGCCCCTCCCCCACTCACACTCTGTCTCTCTCTGTCTCAAAATAAATAAACGATTAAAAAAAAATTTTTTTAAAGAGTATACCATGGATACGAAGCCACATTTTGCCCTAGCTCGTTGTTCTCATCCAGTCATGTTTTTCCAAAATTTTTCATGTTAACAAATTTTTTGTATAATAAATTAAATTTCAAGTGGAAATTTCCTACTCTCATTGACTAACTTGGCTTCCTGTATTTTGCCTAACTTTGCCTACTTTCTTATTACTCCTTTTTACTTTCTTACTACTCCTTCCAAATCTTGGCTCCCACAATGAGGCAGCTCCCATACCTTAAGTTTCCTGTTTGATTTTGCTTCTTTAACTGCCAAAGTAAACTCAACAAACATTTCTGTCATTTCCTTCTATACCTAATCTCTTGTGGCCCATGCTCTAAACCACTTCTCTGAAGCTATCAGTGATTACCCAGGAGGTTCACTTTGCTTAGTCTAAGAACCGCCTCCCTCTCTTCATCTCTGGTGCCTTTGCCTGAACACAGGGGTGGTGTAACCTTTCCCAAATCTCTCATCTCATTTTCCTGCCCTTAGTCAGCCTCTCACCCCAGGCTTTCCCTTTGGCTCTTAGACTTGTGGTTGCATTTATTCGTCACTCTGTGAATGGCATCTCTCTTAGTGACACCTCTGACCTGTTTTATCCATCCCATGTGGCAAACTGTGTATTTGGCTTTTTCCTTTGGGGATTATTAAGAACTCACATTTAAAATAAAATTGCAGATCCATGTTGATGTCTGCCAGCAACTTTTTCCCCCTGATTCTGTGATACGAAAGGGATCTGCTCTCGCTCTTATTTATCTACCAATGACTTGAAAGTCAAGCCAAAAATAAAGTCACACAAGTAAGATTTCCCACCAAAGAGTCTTGAAGGGAAGAATTTGCAGGCATTATATATAGCTGTATTCTAGAAGGAGCACAGTGACCTAGGCATACCGTGCTGAAAACCAGTCACAGTGGTCACAGTCTATTAGTTGCATCTTTTCCTGTGAGAGGAAAAAAAATATTCTCTGACAGGGTCAGATCTTCTAAAAAACCCCTGAAAGAATTGCAACATTAACCTAATCCCATTCATTTCCCTCAAAAGCATTCATTGAAGTACCTATCACGTACCAGGCAATGCATTCTGTGCAGAGAGAAGAGTTTAGGCAAAGTCCTCAGCATTTAGTCTTCCAAATATTTTACTAATTTGTTCTTCTCTTTCAGTCTCACAGCCACCATCAGGGTCTGCCTGGACACCTACCCTAGCGTGTTGCTCTGTTTTTCTGCATCTTTTCTTGACCTCCCCCCAATCTATGTTCTCGCTGACAGCCTGATTAATCTTTTCAAACCCAGATCAGATGTGTCACTTCCCTGCCTGCAACCTTTGAGTGGATTCCCACTCCGCTGAGAAACAAGACCAGGATCCTTACCATAACTCAAAAGGCCAGTGGAAGCTATAAAAGCCCCTTCTTTTAGCTTTTCTTTCTAACTGATGATGCATTCAAATAACGTGATTCTGTCCTCAAGACAAACATTCGAAATGCATGTGAATGTTGAATTAGGCAGGTTACTTCTACAATGTTTATTACTCCTTATGCTGCTTTGGTTTTAGATTTTAACTCCATGACAAGCACGTAATAGACTATGAGGAAAAAGTTTATAATAAATGAATGGAGAGACAAAGGGATAAATAAATGGATAAATGTATGGAAACCAATTTGCATGTTAAGATCTCTATAAGAACTCTTTATAAGAACTTATGAGAACAAAAGTATAATCTCATGGGATATCCAGTTCTGGCAGTGTTTGTGTGTCTTTATGTTTTTGTTCAAAGGCATCCATTTTATATGTTTTTAAAGGAATATAGTTCTTTGCTGTGGATAGAAGAGGCACAAAGCTCTTCTATATCTCATTTTAAAGAAGATAATAATAGTACCTTATGTTTGCTGACAGCTTTTCAGTTTAAAAAGCACTTTTCACATGGATTACCTCATTTAAAATTTTTCTATTCCTTCTTTTACTATGGAAATTCTATTTAAGAAGATTTTCTTCTAAAATTAAGGCAATTACACTATTCTGTTCCTGTATTTCTTAGCCATATGTTTACCAA
>NW_027532848.1:779243-779454 GCF_008692635.1 Crocuta crocuta
AGCCATATGTTTCACCAAGGTATTGTCTCTCTCTTGGATCTTTCTTCTCCGGATGTATAGTTATGAAATACCCAGAGGTAAATAGAAATAGTGGGAGCTGTATACAGGTTTTTTCTGTTGCTGTTGTTTCTTGTAAACTCAAGCATTTCATTTTAGGAGCCTCTATACCATTTTAGGAGTTGCTATACTAATGTTCAACGCATATTTACAT
>NW_027532848.1:779487-780430 GCF_008692635.1 Crocuta crocuta
AACTTGCAGTATATACAGTGTGCTCTTGGTTTTGCGGGTAGATTCCTGTGATTCATTGCTTACATACATACTCAGTGCTCATGCCAACAAGTGCCCTCCTCATTGCCCATCACCCATTTTCCCCTCTCCCCCATCCCCCCATCAACCCTCAGTTTGTTCTCTGTATTGAAGAGTCTCATGGCTTGCCTCCCTCTCTGTTTGAAACTATATTTCCCCTTCCCCTCCCCCATTGTTTTGTGTTAAATTTCTCAAATTCCACATCTGAGTGAAAACATATGATATCTGTCTTTCTCTGACTTATTTCATTTAGCATAATACTCTCCAGTTTCATCCACGTTGCTGCACGAGGCAGGACTTCATTCTATTTCATTGCCAAGTACTATTCCACTGTATATATAAACCACATCTTCTTGATCCATTCATCAGTTGATGGACATTTAGGCTCTTTCCATAATTTGGCTATTGTTGAAAGTGCTGCTATAAACATTGGGGTACATGTGCCCCTGTGAATCAGCATAGAAGAGTTACTTTTCATCTCCCTATATTTTACATTATTCTCTGTAACATTTATGAATTGCTGAGGTTGAAATAAGCAAAGATTATCTCAAAATGGAGCCAAGGAAGGGCAATCTGAGACTTGATCCTCTTTTATTTTTGGCTTTCAATTCTGCTACTACTACTACCACTACTACTACAACTATAGTCTAAAATGTATTTTATAATCAGTGATCCCATGCTTAGTAACAGGACATATGTTAAATGAGCCAGAGTTGATTGATCTTTATTTTTGATCTTACGTTTTGCTTTTCTGGAGAAGTATTTGAAAGGGTCAGTTGAGACTATACTTCAATAATTAATTTCCTATTTTTCCTTTAATATAGAAGCCTCACTCTCACAAAGTAAAAAAAAAAAAAAATTGAACATGTACTTTTTTTTCCTAACC
>NW_027532848.1:780562-788753 GCF_008692635.1 Crocuta crocuta
ATGAAGAAATTTGTTTAACAATTTTGTTTTTGCAGTAGTGCATATGTTCCTGTTTGTGGTATAAGAGTTGTGTTTGCCCTTTCAACACATTTCTTTACACCTTCCTATGTGCCAAACTTGTGCTGGGCCCTGAGTAGAAAAATATATTTCATCTCCTGATGTCAGCACCTTTCAGTGGGTAAAAAAGACAGAAAATAGATAATTGCCAAAAAGTGTCATCACTGTGTTCAGAGATAAGAGCAGGGTGCTCTAGAAACCATAATGTGGGGTACCCTACCCAAACCCATGAAACAAGGCTTGGTAGGGCCAAAGAGAACAATCGGGAAAAAATGGCCCATGATAGTGGCTTCTGAGCAGAGTGCTGCAGAATGGACAAGGGTAGAGAATAATCTGGGTCGAGAGGAAGCACAGACATGTGTGAGACATGGGTCACATTATACATGTAGGGGACTCTGTGTGGCTGCAAAGCTAGAGTATAAGGTTCTCAATAGGCAGCAGAAGTCAAGAAGCTGGAAAAGGTCTTATAAGTCCGGTGATGAGTTTTGATTTTATTCTGAAGGCAATAGAATAATGATATTAGAGGAATTTAATAAATGATGACAGACTTAGATTTTCATCTTCAAAAGCCTTCTCTGACCACCGTATTGAAGATTAATGTGGAGTGTAAAAGGTCAGTGTTGGAGCAATGCTTCTCAGTCCTAGCTGCACATTAGAATCATTAGGAGGTGGGGGCGCCTGGGTGGCTCAGTCGGTTAAGCATCCGACTTCGGCTCAGGTCATGATCTCGTAGTCTGTGGGTTCAAGCCCCGTGTCGGACTCTGTGCTGAGAGCTCAGAGCCTGGAGCCTGCAAGTGCCTGGACTCCATCCCAAACCAACAGAAGAAAAATCTTTGGGAATAGGGCCCAGACGTTGGTATTTTTCAAAGCACCCCAGTTGATTCACTTGTGCAGACAAGGTTATGATTCAGTAAATAAGAGAGCATCGGGAGGCTTTTAATTAAAATAGTCTAGGGAAGTGACAGCTGGATGATAGAGAGGTTAGAAGAGCGATTAAGGAGGTTGTATGAATAACTTGGCATCTTGGTTAAAGGATAAGGAAGAAAGAGAAATCAAGGATGATTTGTATGTTTCTCTTTGAATGACTAGGTAGAGGAACAGATGTGCCAGCGATTAGGGGAGAAGGGTGAAGAGGATGTGATCAACTTTTGGATACACTGAATATTCAAAAGGGATTTAGTAGATATTTGACTATGTGAACATGGAGTTTGGGAGAGAGTTCTTAGGTTGAAACAGATTTGACTTCAGTCATTGTAAATGTAGTAAATGAAGCAATATATGTATATGAACTCACCAGGGAGAGAATATGTCAGGTGAAAAGAAAAGAAGAGCAAAAAGAGACTCATAGGGAATAGCAACATTTAAGACATAGGAAGAGGATGCGGAGGCATGGCCAGAAAGGTCCAGTAAAATCCATGCCATGTTAATCAAAAAGTTTCAAGGAGGAGTTATCAATGATGGCAGGTACTAAAGGGAGGTCTGGAAAAGTAACGACTTGAGAATCTCCAGTGCTGAAGTAACTTGCATATCATCCCTGTATCTACAACAATCCCAATGGCAATTTCAATTTCCATTTCAGCTATTATCTACAATTTCAGTGGCAAAAGTCAAAATGTAGGGACTATGAAAAAAAACCCGAGGTGTGAAAGTGGAATAAGTGCATATTGACTAGTACTTCTCAACTTCTAACATGTACATAAATCAGCTTTGGAATCTAGTTTTTTAAATGTAGAATCTGATGAGTTAGGTCTCGGATAGAGCCCGAGCTACTGCATTTCTTGCATGGTCCCAGGTGATACTGGTACTGCTGATGCACAAACCATCCCTTAAGTAGCGCTGATATAAACCACTCTTCTATGAAGGAAAGAGACCTCAGATTGGCCAAAAGGAGAACTGTTTTTTTTGTGTGTGTTTTCTTTATAGATGAGGTTCTGGACTGAGATTGAAGACATGGGCTGGTGAAAAATAGAATCACTTCTTTTTTTTTTTTTAATATTTTATTTATTCTTAAGAGAGAGATAGAGACAGCATGAGCAGGGGAGGGTCAGAGAGAGGGAGACACAGAATCCGAAACAGGCTCCAGGCCCTGAGCTAGCCATCAGCACAGAGCCCAACGCGGGGCTCGAACCGTGAGATCATGACCTGAGCCGAAGTCAGACGCCCAACCGACTGAGCCACCCAGGTGCCCCTAGAATCACTTCTTTTAGGAGGTGGAAGAAATTGGAATACTGAGTACAGGGAGGGAATTGGGCACGGGTAGGAAAGATACCTATGCCCGAAGAGAAGGAGGTGAGGAAGACAAGAGAGACAGAATAGTCCTCTGGTAGGTAGTATCTGGGGTCTTGTTTTGTAGCCCATTGTTTCTGTTCGAGGAATTATTTTATATTGATTTTATTCCTTAACTTGAATGGCTAGACTGTGGAGTGTGCTTGTAAAGATAGAAGTGAGCCCTCTTTGCTTCTCAAGTATAACTTGTATTTTCTGCACCTTGTCAAATAAAACTTTGAGTGACAGGGTGTAGGGATGAAATTCAATGTGTGTTCAGGGAGAAAAATGCCTTTTTTATTCTACATATTTTGAAAATATTCGCATTCCAACAAATGCATCCATTTTGATGTGAAAATGGAGAGTGATGAATGGGTTTTGCTGTGTGCATTGCATGCCAGTGACATGGCAATAAATCCATGCTGCCGGAACTGTAATGGTACCCTTTACTCCACTTTAGTGAACTCTTGCTGAACCCTTTTGAGTTGTTAGTACTTTATTTGCTACCTTTGGCACTTAATTAGTTGATGGCTAGGGCCAGTGGGACAGACGGATTGTCCAGTGATCTATTGTGTCTATAGTTTCTTTTCCATGTCTTGTCAGTGACCTACGATTACACACTCGAATACTTTTGCACAACTGCAGATCAAGCTTTTTCCCCTCACGTCAAGCTTTCATCTCAGCCATTAGGTGCCCCCTGTTAAAGGAAGTCAGTTTTGAAATTTATTTTCATGATCAAATAATGTCAGAGTTGAACATCTGCCATTTAAATTAATAAAATGGCCGACATGTTTCATTTTGATGAGATGTTGGTATTTTCTCATAATCTGTGACTCTCCAACTGGTGGCAAAATCCCCCTTTGACCTTAACTCATCTATAGGTATGAGCACCAGCACATGCTTACCTCTGGTTTATAACCACAACAGGAAAAGGAGCTTGTTTTCAGAGGACTCATTTTCTCTGTTAGAATATTCGACATACTTTAAATGAAGTAATATGGTCTTTGACAGTCTGTTGATTATGAAACTAAGAGATCTGCCTGAATTCCATTTCCAGCTCCTCACCATATACATTGGATGTGACTTTGAGTGAAATGTTTTGCCGTTTCCATTCCTATAAATGCTATTTACTATCTTTTCACCTTACATATTCCACAGATGGTATTATTTTCTTAATTGGAATGTGGTCTCAGTGACTCAGAAAGCTGCCTAAATAATATGCTACCTTGTGCTTGCTGTGAGAGAGCATTTTCTCTAATGTTTTATTCTGAAAAATTCAAATACACAGGAAAGCTGAAGGAACTGTACATTCAATAGCCATGAACTCACCATTTAGATTCTGCTAGATTCTTCATCCCTGTTTCCTCTCATCTATCCCTAGTATTTTTCGATGCATTTCAAAGTTTGGAGACATCAGTTCCCTTTACCCCTAAACACTTCAGCATGCATATCGTTAATTAGAGCTCAGTATTCTTTTACAGTTCCTTTGTTTGCTTGCTTGTGGCAAAATTTGCATAGCCAAATGCACACGTCTTGTGTGTGCCATTCAGTGAGTATTGATGAATGGCTACACTAGCGTGACCCATGCCTCTATCAAGATACAGAAGAATCCAATCACTCCAGAAAGGAAAGAACTTTTGGATAGTAACTGGACTTTAGTGTGATGATGGTTTTTCAGTATACACAAATATCAAATGATCACGTACACCCGAAGCTAATAGAACGTTATAGGTCAGTTTTACCTCAATTTAAAAGTTTCAAAAGAAAGGAAGCTTTTTTTTAGGTTGGCTTGAGTGTATTTTAACTGAATTTTCAACACAGCTGAAGTTAAGATCGTCAGGCTGAATCCTACCAACATCCCATCCAGGGGAATGATAGACGGCTGTTGATACTGTTTTTGTTCATCCAACCACTGAGCTGACTGACTTCTTTTCAATAACTTTGGAAGGTGAGCCTCTGTCTCTGACAGAAACATCAGGAAACATGTATTTCACAGACTGTTGGAGCTCGTAGGAATCTCAGGGATCATCCAGTCTGCTCACTTCTGCTTTGTGGCTCAGGATTTAAGAACTTCAATGGCATTATGACAGTACATGATTGCCTATCTGTACCCCTATAATAGTGAGTTAGGGGCCAGGCTGTCTGGTCAGTGCCCTGTGTCCATTATTTCCTTAATCTCCACAGATGGTCAGTCTTCTTGTTATTGTTAACCTCATTGTACAGAGAATAAACTAGGTGTGAACATAGCATTAAATTACTAACTTTGCCATGTTCGAACTAACGAGCATTAGACTAACATTACAAAATATTTTTAACTTTGTCATTTATTTATTCTAGATCTTTCATCTATGAATTTAAACTAAATGCTTGGCTGTTCTTGAATTCTAGGTTTTTAGGATTTAGAAAAGGAGCAGGTATTCAAATTAGTCATAGTGACTAACATTTACTCATGTGCCTATAACTCCCTTCTCTTTTCAGGTTTTTGATCTGAAATGTCCCAGACATTTTATTCCATGTTTACATAGCAACCACATCCCTTCTGTCCTGTTCCTAAATACAGAAAATGCCCATTCACACCAGCTACATTTGACTTCCTGGTTAGTCTATTTGTTTCTCCCTCTTCTTAATGGGTTTAAGTTGAGATTCTTCTTTGCAGAGCTTAACTATAAATCACTTTTCTACAGAACCATGTTTAAATGCCTTGTGAAGTTAGATGAAACAAATATTAATATTCCCTATTTGCACTTACCTAGGTTTCTTATAAGTCTTTGAATATCAAACATTAAGATATGCTCACATTATTCAAGGTATAGATGTAACCTAACTTTGTATAAGAGTATAATAATGGCAGTTTCTTTCTTTCTTTCTTTCTTTCTTTCTTTCTTTCTTTCTTTCTTTCTTTCTTTCTTTCTTTCTTTTCTTTCTTTTCTTTCTTTTCTTTCTTTCTTTTCTCTTCCTTCCCTCCCTCCCTTCCTTGTTCCCTTCTTGATCATCCCTAACATTGTGTTGACTATTTTAGCTGCAGGGAACAATCTGTTATGGTTCCCACATCTCTCCTATTTTTGACTATCAGAACTCATTATCTTAACTTCACTTGGAATCATTTTGCTTACAGTTGACCATAGTTAAATATCTGCCACTCTTAACTCATTTGTGACCTATTTGCCTGCAATGTCACTCTTCCAGCTTGGCATTTTCTACCTGGAACAGTTAAGTGCCCTGTGGAATCATTGACATATACAGTGTGCTCCACCCAGCAGATCACAAATGTTCGCTGATGACTATAATCAATTGTTTAGTCAAAGAAGCAGTAACACCTTGCTTTAGTATGGTCCTCTGTGCTTTTATTCATTGTTGGATTTTATCTTCCCAAAAGTTATTTGTTTGTTTATGTTCACAGAAGTTCTTTGGTAGTACAACTGTCATTATTTCAGTTTTGCAGTTGAGGAAATTGAAGTTGTGGTGAATCAACTTTTGCCAATTAAATTTCTTCACAAATCTAGGGCTATAACCCATTACTAACTGCCAATCAAGGTTTCCTTCTAAAACTTAGTCACAGTGTCTTCTAATTCTCAGCCTATAAATCCAGTACAGAAATTGCAACAGAGCTGTTCTTTGTTCTATAGCAATGTATATTCAAAAAGGCAATCATTTCGTTTTTCTAAATAACATTTTTCCCTAGGAGAAATGTTGTGGGAATTTATATCAGTCAAGAATGTATATCGATAATCAAACATAGCTAGCTCAAAAATATGAAGTGAAAGATTGGTTAGTACTCAATCAACTGAACTGTTTCTTTCTCTGCAGTATTGTGGTTCTTGACATGATTGCTGAGTTTCCAATTTGACACTTCTGGAGATCTGTAAATCAGGACACATGCTGAGTCCCAGTCTGTCATCCTGAGTCTTAGCATTGGTTATTTATTTCCTTTCATTATCCAGCATCTACTTACTGGACAGATCAGTTGAGATGCTTTCCACGATGGCCCTCTGAAAGGAGAAATGCATACATTTGGGGAGCTCTTCAATTACCAACATGCACAGATTGCCTGAGTTTATATGCATATATTTTATTATTATTTCACTTTTGCATGTCAGATGAATCTGGTATAAAAGTAAATCTAACAGTATGGGCTCTAATGACCAAGTACATTGCCGTAATATATCTTTGGTCTATCAATAATATCTTGAATGCAGTGTTGGAAACGTGGTGAAATTCTGCAGTTCGAATTGTTGCCCAAGTGTGGACAATTAGCAGGTCCATACAGTGTCCAACCACAATGGGCCGGGTCCAAAATAACAGCTCCTCTTCGGCGATCTGCAGATCAAGATTTCCTTGGCAAAACGGAATATATACCCCATACTCCCAAAGTTTTCTTTTACATATGTTTCTACCGGGTCCGCTCTTAGGACAGCTATATCCATCACTTGCAGGTCTTTGTCGCTGTTGTTAAATAACCACTTGGCTGTTTCATTAGTCTCTGTTGGCTTGTTTCTGTGAGTCCAGTCTGGTTCAATGGCCAGTATTTTCCATTCTTCATCACACCAGTCTAAGACTTAAATTGTACTGTGTCCTGAGCAAAGCCATTGCATCTCTTGTTATTCATATCTACCAGTGATGCATATTTCTCAGGTTGCAACACTTTTGAAAAGATGACTTCTCCAATGTTGTACATCAAATATATTTTACAAGCCTAATCATACTTCATTAAATTTTTATTGAAGTACAATATGCATAGGGAAAATGGACATATTTAGCTTGGTGAGTTTGCACAAGCTAAATACAACTGTGTAAACAGCACTCAAATCAAGAAACACAATAATACAGGAGCTTCAGAAGCCCGCATAATGTCTCTTTCAGTGACTACCGGTCCCACAAGGTTAACCACTAGCCTGCCTTCTACAGTCCTATTACTGTTTCCTGTTTTTCTATATTATATAAGTGAAATAGAACAGAAAACAGTATGCCCTTGTTTTGGGATGGCTTCTTTCCCTCAACGTTATGTTTATGAGATTAATGTATAATATTACATAAATGATATTAATACGTAATATTGCATAAGTTGTAGATATGTTATTTTCGTGGCTAGATAGTGTTCTATTGGTAAATTTATCCATTATCCATTTATCTATTGGTAAAATTATACATTATATTTATCTACTATATTTACCCATTTTATTGTAGAGGGGAGTTTGGGTACTTTCCACTTAGGGGAATCTTCCAATTTAGTACACGCCTTTTGGTGAATACAAGTAGCATTTGTACCTGGGAGTGGAATACAAATTAAATAATATATTTTTAAAGTTTTTTAATGTTTATTTATTTTTGAGAGAGAGACAGAGACAGAGAATGAGCAGAGGAAGGGCTGAAAGCAAGGGAGACACAGAATCTGAAGCAGGCTCCAGGCTCCAGACTGTCAGCACAGACCTTGACACGGGGCTCAAACTCACAAACTGTGAGATCATGACCTGAGCCCAAGTCGGATGCTTGACCGACTGAGCCACCCAGGAGCCCTCAAATCAAATATTATTTTAAATGTGTCTGACAAGTTGAGTGTTTAAGGAAATCCTATGGTGAATCCTTTTGTAAAGGAAATAATCTCTCCATAATTTCTGCTCTGCAAAATGGATTCTCAATATCGGTAGTTATTTCACAAGAGTTGATACATCTGTTGATTTGCTTTGTAGAATTTGTCTCATTGTACTTATGTTAATAACAACATGATATTCATTGTTGTTATTAGCCTCTGGAACTCTATGCTTTAAACTTTGAAAATGCCCATAAAAATATCCTTATCTGATATATACATACACTTCTCTATATTATACCATCTCAGATTTAATTAAAAATACCAACTGATGTGAAAAGA
>NW_027532848.1:788835-789123 GCF_008692635.1 Crocuta crocuta
AAAAATACCGACTGAGGTGAAAAGACGTGCCAACAGATTCTGTCTCATCTATGGTTTATTTTAAGAATATTAGAGAAAGATCATTGATTAGTTTTGGCTCTCAAGAATCTCCCCCACACACCAACATACCTTTTAATTTGTGGATTTTGTGTTAGATGAGGATATTCTACTACTAAATACGATACTGAAGATGATCTATGCCAAAAAATATGGCTGACGCAGAGGCATTAAATCAGAAAGGATGCCCAGAGAATATTCGTTTGTTTAAAATAGAGATGATGAAGAATT
>NW_027532848.1:789312-792556 GCF_008692635.1 Crocuta crocuta
AGGAAAATAGCGTGAAATATGCATTTTTTAAGTTCTTATTTTAATTTCAGTTAATATACAGTGTTATATTAGTTTCAGGTGTACAATGTATTAATTCAACCCTTGCGTGCATCACCCTGTGCTCACCAGGATGAGTGTCCTCCTCATCCCCACCAGCTCTTTCACCCTTCCCCCCACCCCCTCCCCTCTGGTAACCATTAGTTCGTTCTCTATAGTTAAGAATATGTTTCTTGATTTGTCTCTTTGTCTCTCTTATTTTTCCCCCTTTGCTGCTTTTTTTCCCCTTAAATTCCACATATGAGTGAAATCATATGATACTTGTCTTCCTTTGACTTATTTTGCTTAGCACTATACTCTCCAGATCCATCAATGGTGTTGCAAATGGCAGTATCTTATTCTTTTTATGACTGAATAATATTCCATTGCATCTATATACCACATGTTCTTTATCCATTCATCTATTGATGGGCACCTGGGTTGCTTTGATATCTTGGCTATTGTAAAAAATGCTGCTATAAATAGGGGTGCATATATCCCTTTGGATTAGTGTTTTTGTATCTATTTGGTAATACCCAGCAATGCAATTGTTGGATCATAAAGTAGTTCTATTTTTAACTTTTTGAGCAACATCCATACTGTTTTCCACAGTGGCTGCCCCAGATTGCATTCCCACCAACAGTGCAAAAGAGCTCGTTTTTCTCCACATTCTCGCCAACACCTGTTGTTGCTTGTATTGTTGATTTTAGCCTTTCTGACAGGTGTGAGGTGATAATCTCATTGTAGTTTTGATTTGCATTTCCCTGATGAGAGGTGACAATATGCATAATTCTTAAGCCATTGTTCAAATTATGTAAACTTGAAATGCAGTAAAAAGACAGTAATTCCCTTAAAAATTTTGTTAACATTTATTCATTTTTGAGAGACAGAACAGAGTGTGAGCAGAGGGGCAGAGAGAGACGGAGACACAGAATTTGAAACAGGGTCCAGACTCTGAACTGTCAGCACTGAGCCCCATGCAGGGCTCGAACTCACTGATCAAAGTTCATGACCCAAACCAAAGTTAGAGGCTCAACCAAGTGAGCCACCCTAGCACCCTGACAGCGATTCCTTTTAAAGAAGAAAGACTTAGGGTCCTGGGCAAGGATTAACTTTACAAGTGGCATTTTTGCATCATTATAAAAAGGAAGCATAGATAATTAAAACAGTCTGAATGTACAATTCATTTGACAGTTACTGAAAGTATACTGGGTAGCAAGCACTAAGTTTTGTTTCTGGTTTGTTTGGGGTTTTGTGTTGTTGTGGTTTTTTTTGTTTGTTTGTTTTTTGTTTTTTTGTAATGAATGAAATTCTCAGACTCACTTTCCCCAGACGGATGACCTTTGAACAATGCTTTGAGTGAAAGTGTTTTTTACTTGTAAGGTGATCCCCTGAAGTATGAGTAGGAGAGTGAGCAGCGAAATAGGGAAAGAAGCCAATAATTGAGCCAGTTATGGAGCAGGTTATTCTTGTGGGCAACTAGAATTCCGCCCTGATGAGTGACCTCTGGGAGACCATGAAGAACACACCTCCCAGTTGTACCCACGAAGGGTCATTATCTTCCAACTTTCATCATTGGCTGGTTTGTCCCTCCCTTACACTAAGACTTCCACCACTCTGCTAAAATTATTTTCTGTGTGGTCTTCAGGGAATTCTGTGTGGTCAAAGCCAATGGATATTTTTGGCATGGGCTTTGGGGAGTCTGACTAGTTCCACGTGTTGGCTTTTGTACTCCCTATTGATATGACCTTATGCAATTCTTTAATGCAGTCTGTTTCTTCCTCTGTTGTTTTTTTTTTAAATATTTTTATTTATTTCTAGGAGAGAGAGAGAGACAGCATGAGCAGGGGAGGGTCAGAGAGAGAGGGAGTCACAGACTCTGAAACAGGCTCCAGGCTCTGAGCTGGCAGTCAGCACAGAGCCCGACGCGGGGCTCGAACCCACGAACCGCGAGATCATGACCTAAGCGAAAGTCGGACGCTTAACCGACTAAGCCACCCAGGCACCCCATGTTTCTTCCTCTGTTAAAGGAGGAGAAGTAGCGACAGAAGCAGCAGCAGAAACAGAAGCTTCATAAGATCATCATGTTGATTAAATGAACTAACGCTCAGACAGAACTTAAAATAGTCCTTTAATCAGTGTAGGTTTTCAAATAAATGTTAATTATTATGACTTTTATTGCCTGTTGTAACACTTATGGCATTTGAAAGTGTTAACCACTTCTGTGTTTTTGAAATTCTTTCTTGTCCATGTCTTTATGAAAGTACACTTTCCAAGCATTCCTCCTACCTCTCTAGCCATTCATTCATCTTACTGGCTACCTTGGCTTCGTTCTGTCTTTATGTTCTGTCTTGCATTTTCCAGGACTTCTTCTTTAATCCTCTCTCTGTTCAGTCTACATACCATATCATTGAGAATGCATTCACACTGATGTCTTCACTACTTCTTTGTAGTCCCTTATAATCCTGGATTTCTCTCCCAGAATACCAGCTATGCCATTGTGCCTTCAGTCCAAGTGACTAAAATGATAATCCTCTATAGATTATCCTCACAACCTCCCAATGAATAGGCCCAAGAATGAACTCATTATCTTTTCCCTAGAACTGTTCATCCTTTATTCTTTGGGTAGATAGTGGATGACACCTTTATCTAAGAGGCACCAACCAGAAGTTGGGGAATCTGTCTCGACTCCTTTGTTTCCCCACTGCTTAGCATAATGCCTGGTATGTAGCAGATGGTAAATAAAATGGTGACTCACAGACTAGATAAATGGATTGTTGGGTTGGGCTGCCTGGAGGGATAGATGGATTGTTGAGTGAGTCTGTAGCCTGTAAATTTATTTAGTTAAGTATTATCTGATGATCACGTATAGTTGAAGGTCAAGGATGAGAAAGCACACCCTTAGTGGGATGCATACACTGATGAACCATTTTCATATGTTACATTACACACCCATGACCCTATGGGATGAAAACTTTGATTGCTGTGACTGAACAAGCATTCAGATGGTATATGTCTGAAACAATGATCTGGGTTATGAAAGTTTCCTCCTTTTGCCTCAATGAAGACATACATACCCACATAATAGGAAGAACTATCTTACTTCTTCCTCATATGATGGCCTATTTAAATATAAAGATTATGTCTGCCCTACTGAAATGAACTATAAGATGTAAAAAATATTCACTGGCATGAAGGCAAATGGCTT
>NW_027532848.1:792624-796065 GCF_008692635.1 Crocuta crocuta
GCATAATAAATGTCACTAATCAAGGCTGATTAATGCAAAAGCAAATTGGAATCAGACTTTTTAAGGAAAGCCAATTTTATTATTTTCAAATACATATAGTATGTAAAAATAGGCTAAGAAAAAAAGGTGCCAACCATGCATAATAAAGTAGCCTGCTATGATAAGTTGAATAAATGGTTTATAATGGGAATATCAGTTATTTCTCTGATTGATGGAGAACTATTTCAGAACATGTTAAGACGTATTTATTTCTATTTTCAATAGCTTTCTTATAATATTTATCCTATTAAGTTTTTGAACAAAAGATTAAATAGNATAAATAAAACATAAAAAAAAAACAACAGAGGTTTTACATAGTAACTAAAGATAGAATATAATATGTTGACTGGATTTGCAGTGCCTAGGAAACACCCAAACAGAAACAAAACCAATAAAAACAGTCATTTAGAATGAGTGCCACTTACTTGGTTTTACCTATTCTAGGTACCAGATTCTTGATTTCATGTCACAATCACTAGTCTTGGAGGTTCTGTCTAGTTCTGATGCTTATTTACAGAAAATCTGAAGCACTTCTTTAGCTCCTAACTTAATGGAGCCAACAACAGGGTTAATAAAGAAGGCCTGAACTTAACATCATGAAGCCCAGTTTTACAGTACTGTGCCGTGTATATTTTCTCTGTCTATCCATGGCCCCCCTTGCCCTTCTCTACTTTGGTCTCTACTCTTAGGGGCTGCTCTGTGTCATCATTGGGCTCCCATGCTCTCTGGCTTCCAGTAGGTTTACCCACTCGGGACACCTGTTAGGAAAGTGAAGAGAGAGCGCAAAGTGAGATAAGGATATTTTTTCTCCTAGTTCCTTCTGGAGAAGTTGTCTTGGGCTGACAGTGTCCCGTGACAAAAGATCACTGTGCTTCTCAAGGTGGTTTCTCCTCATGATTCTCAGCTTCTGGACACTTCTCCCTCCCCTGATTTCTTGGTCCCAGATACAGTAAACAGCGCCACTGCCACAAGGTCCAATCTCCTGTATCATCTTTGGTGATTTTCCTACCCCCTGATTATGTTGTAATTGTTCTTTTCTAAATAGGCCTCTCAGATTATCCAGGCCAGACCACAGAGAAGTATGTATGTCAAGCTAAGATATTTCAGAGGACAGTTGGGAGACGCTGAAGGGTTTAAATGAGGGATTGGGGTGATCAGATTTATATTAGTTATTACCCTCTCTATAGTGTGGAAGCTGTGTTACAAAACAGAGGCTTGAGGCAGTAGGGCTGTAGACTCTGTTGCAGACATGTAGGCAAAAAATGATAGAGGATAGAGCTTTGCAGTGGGAATATGTGACAAGTGGGAAGGAATTCTATATGAGAGAAATTAGTAGCCACGTCTATATGGTATTCATGGAGACTTCAGGAAACATCTACAATATCTGCCAGGTTTTGCTCAAGGGATAAAGCTGATAGTGGTTTTATTACTTATTTTCTGGGACATTATTTCTATTTTATGAAATCAGCTTAAAGAAAAGATAATGTGGTCCTTAGAAGAAAAAGACAATGCAGTATGTTTATTTTTCATATATTAAAATAAAGTACTTTAGAGCAGAATTTATAGGGCATCTCCATCTTTGACACACAATGATACCAAAAAAATTGCCTCAAGATAAGCCTGCCTTACTTAGAAAATATAACCAGCATGAATTCTTAGATATTGTTACAGGACATTTCCAGGATGCCCATCTGCTCTTGGGTTGCCGCAGAAGAAGACCCTAGGAAAAGGTTTTGAGAGCATGTGGTTGATTTGGGAGTTGAGGGAAACAGCAGTGGGGAGTGAGCAAGTAAGGCAGGTAGGGCAGTCAATAAAGGATGGTGCATTATCCAGCAGGTTCCTTCTGTGGGGCACTGGAGCTTTATCCCATTAGGAAAACTCTGGAACCCTTGTAAAACACATGCTCCCCAGTTATGTACCCTGGTATGAATGGGGCTAAAATATTCATACCCCAATGCATACCCTTAGTTCTTGGTTACAGGCTGCTCTTGGGAAGTGGGGTGACGGGAACCATCAATTCCCTGGTATATCTAGCCGGCCAGGTAGATGGCAAAACAAATCCTTTGTGGCACCACAAAGCCTTTAAGGAATGAATTTCCAATGATGGTGTCAGAAGCCAGGTTGTTGGGCACTGAAGTGGTAAGGGCAAGGCGATTTCAGGCATTCTGCTATAGTACCTTTCTAAATGATTCTTCATATTTGGCTCTGCGGATTGAGAATAGACAGAGTTGAATATCTATGTACACTACTGATCTTCTAGGTCGCCTTCAGGAAGATAACTTAACCTCATGTTTGCCATTGGAAAAAGTAAGGAATTCTATTTTCCATTATCCTAGTTGTAACACAATGAACAGTGCTTTAAATGAGTAATATAAAGAGTGGGATAATCTTTGAGTGTTAAAATTCAGATGTCTTCTACAGACTAGTATTTACTCCTATATATTCAATTTTTTTTGCTTTTTATTCCAGTTGAAAGAATTCAGAATCAGTGGGATGAAGTCCAGGAACACCTTCAGAGCCGGAGGCAACAGTTGAATGAAATGTTAAAGGATTCCACACAATGGCTGGAAGCTAAAGAAGAAGCCGAGCGGGTGCTGGGGCAGGCCAGAGCCAAGCTGGAGTCGTGGAAGGAGACGCCCTACACGATGGATGCGATCCAAAAGAAAATCACAGAAACCAAGGTTGGTATCACAGATATGTCCTTAAAATAAAATACTGGTTGTACCGGATAAAACTATCCTTTGGATTAAAATTTAATGATTTTTAATGTAAATGTGTTAAAAATGATGTTTAAGCAGAAACGAACAGCAGACTTTTTAGTCAAAGTAGAGATTAGAGGAACATTGATGGCTAATATCCATTTTAAATTTAATTTTATTTAACCTATGTTTCATAGGCTGGTTTTCACAGTGCACCATTTTTTGAAATCACTTCGTTGTTGATATACATACTTAGGTGGTAGCATGAAGTCAGTCAGTTGGGATTAATCCCTCACTAGAAAAAGGAATAGGTCTACTTCTTCCTAAGTAGCTCACTGAATGGAAAAGGGAGAAGATGTGTAAGGTAAGGCACGGATAAGGTGTACTCTCACTTTCTCCTCCAGGTCTTTGACCTCTAGACCAATTTTTCTACTTCTTTCTCTTCTTCCTCTTATTTCTCCCCAAAATTCCATCATGTATCTGTCCATTTCATAGTCTAGAACTCTCCATGATACAAGAAAGAGAAAAGGGAAAGGAAATAATATTTGTTTAATGACTGTGTTGCATCAAGCATCGTGCATAGTGCTTTAGATGCACTTAATTCTTTGCAACCTCATATTTATGGGTCAATTGGGAAAGACCTAAATGGTAAGCAGAAAAGTGACACAGTGGGAACTTGATTAGATTGAATTTTTTATTAAAA
>NW_027532848.1:796099-799579 GCF_008692635.1 Crocuta crocuta
GAAAGCAGAAAAGTAACACAGTGGGAACTTGATTAGATTGAATTTTTTATTAAAATTCTCTATAGACTTTTTTTTCTGGTGGAAAAAGGCCTTCTGCTAAACAATTGTCTGAATCACAAATTAGCTATGTCATCTGCAAAAAAAAAGCCTTGTATTGTGGTTTCCTTGGATGAAGTGGCTTCCATTTCTAAATTAGTCAGTGTTTAGGCTGTGCCGAGCTACATGGCATATGTGTTTATGTTAGGTTTATTTAAAAAATAAACCCTGATTTCTCAATAATTTAATATAATAATGATTAATTCCTTGGATGTGTCATTGTACCATGCAGGTTGAAGAGTTCTTCCTGGGAGCTCTCTCATAAATAGTAAGTTGAGGAATCCAGGCTTCTCCAATTTTGTGAAACTATCATCTTAAACTCATGGTTGCCCATAGTCACTGCAGGAGAGTAAGAGAAAATGTGACCAATTTATCCATGGGGTTCTATGGACAGGCCTGGCCTGGAAGCGATGTACCTCGCTTCTACCCACATCCCATTGACCAGAACTAGTTTCCAATTTAACATCAGGAAGAGTCAATGGGAAAAGTGAGCTAGTGAGCTTTTAGACAATTTCTGCCATAGCTACTTTTCCAAAGGACCTGAGCTGCTATAAAGACAAGATTTTTGTTTATATGGCAAGAATATTAGAAAGTCACATAGAATTTTACAGGCTTATCATTAGCTCTGTGGGAAGCAATTATTTCTTTCACAAGGTACATGTTGCCACTAAGATTTTCTCCTTGGGATGAACACAGAAGGAGGAGGAATTTCTTTTTTTTTTTTTTTTTAATTTTTTATTTATTTTTTTGCAAAGAGTTTATTGTCAAATTAGTTTCCACATAACACCCAGTGCTCATCCCCATGAGTGCTGAAGGTGGAGGAATTTCTAATGACGGTGTTCCCAATTCTTGGTTTGACTATGGGAAATACAGAATTCATGTAGCTACTCTTGAAGTCTCTCGTCTTATCCATAATGTATTCAGTATGTTCTGCCATTTGTTTTTCCTCTCCAAAATTTGAGGATTCCACGAATCTAGCAGATCTTGGAACAGAGTCGTTAACTGGTGGAGAGGAATTAACAAGGGAAAAGAGTTTGGACTGGACCTTTGAGTTAGAGTAAGGGAAGGAGAGATGAGAGGCATATAGTGATAAATTTGATAAGAGCAAGAAGACTCTGCGGGGTGGCACATGAGAAATCTTAAAATCTACAAGAATCTTGAAGTGATGGCAAGAGTGATGAGGGTTTTATAGCTCTTAGAAAAGCAAGGGGTTTTAAATAAGAGATGAAAAGAGTTGTAAAAGAAAATATGAAAGGATAAAACAAAACAATTCCATCATCAAAATAAGTAATATATTTTAAATACCTAAAACAGACAAGATGGTATTATAATTGCTCTCCCTGACATGCTTTTAAAATAAAAAATTGGCTTTTGAATTTTTATTCTAAAATGACATGATAAAAATGGCTCAGCCATTATCTATAGAAACTGATGTTTTTGTGTTATATATTTAGGAATTTAATTATATATGTATGTATGTATGTATAATTTCAGTGTAAGTTCATTATATAAAGATGACCAAAGCTGTAATTTTCCCATCCATTTCTTAAATGACATATGCTAAAGCTAAAAGTAATTCTAGTGCCAATACTAACATTTAGCTAGTACTTGCTATTTGTCAAAAACAGTGCTAATCACTTCACATAAATTGGCTTGTTTCACCATCTCAAGAATCTTCCATGAAAAGTACTATCGTTCCCAGTTTACAGGTGAGAAAATTGAAGGCCAGAGAAGTTCAGAAACTCCTCTTAAAAATCACAGAATTAGGATGTGAATGCATAGCACTTACTCTTGTAGATGACCTCACAGATTTTCTCTTCTACCGATTGTCTTCTATGTGGCTAAGACAAATCAAGAAAACACTGTAAAGATCAGAAAGGGAGATACCTGTAATTATGAAGTGACAAATAAGATCATCTTACTGATAAGCCAACAGGTGGGAAATGAGAACAATGAAAATAGTATACAGGGAACAGGTTTTCATATTCCATTTTACCATGAAAAGCTAAAAAGATAATTGCAAAGTATATCCCCTTTTTAAATGAAACTACAAGGGGCGCCTGGGTGGCTTAGTCGGTTAAGCGTCCGACTTTCGCTTAGGTCATGATCTCGCGGTTCGTGGGTTCGAGCCCCGCGTCGGGCTCTGTGCTGACTGCCAGCACAGAGCCTGGAGCCTGTTTCAGTCTGTGACTCCCTCTCTCTCTGACCCTCCCCTGCTCACGCTGGCTCTCTCTCTCTCTCTCCTAGAAATAAATAAAAAATATGTTTTAAAAAATGAAACTACAATTTTTAATTCTTCTGAAAGGGAGCATAAGGCTGCCTCAGTGGCTCAGTCGGTTAAGTGTCCAACTTCAGCTCAGGTCATGATCTCATGGTTTGTGATTTTGAGCCCCGCGTCGGGTTCTGTGCTGACAGTTCAGAGTCTGGAGCCTGCTTCAGATTCTGTGTCTCCCTCTCTGTCTCCCCTTCCCCTGCTCGTGCTCTGTGTTTCTCTCAAAAAAGGAATAAACAATAAAAAAACATTTGAAAGTAAGGGAGCATATAAAATGAAGATCTGGCCTTTATGTCTAATATGTTATCACTACTGAGTGGTAATAGTTGGCTTATCATTTACAGTTTTCTTTTATGAAGAAAGGGTGAAAATAGACATAAAGAGGCATTGGATAATTTGAGCAGGATCTCCTTGCTCCATAAATTCCTTCAGAGTCTCTGTGCCTAAGATTAGCCAGAAAGCTGGTGAGCCTGGTCAGGCAGGCATCAAGCTGTGTGGCTGCAGAGGTAGAGAGCTGTGATTAAAGCAGGCAGCCGCCCTTGCAGCAGTATCACTGATGAATGTCCTCCCTGCCACAATGAAATGGTTTGCAAGGCAAGCACTAGTAGTACTATACTCTGAAAATTTAAGCCAATCATCATACCCAAACTAAAGAACAATTTATCTACCATTCTGATATTTCGATGATTCATAATTGCTCATCTTTGCCTATAATCTCTTCCATTTGTTGTCTACATATTTTAGTTGTCCTATAATGTTGATAAAATTTTGAATTCCAATTTCAAACTTGGTATCATTACATAAATATTTATATATATTGCTATATATAACTTTTAATAATTATCATTTTAAATTATTTGCAGCATTTCATTAAGTTTCACCTTTAACCACTTCCTTACTGATTGGACAAACAGCCTCCTCTTCTAGGTTAAAAAAAAAAAAAGTAGTGTAGAAAAAAATGGAGACAGTAAAATCCCCATGACAGAATAGGAAGGAAATCTCAGAAATCATCTGGGGAAAGTCCATCTTGAAAGCATGGTATTGCTGGAAGCAGACAGCAACAGAAGAGTCTTGATTTGTCAAAAGAATAAGCTTATAGATAGCCCATCGTG
>NW_027532848.1:799650-800579 GCF_008692635.1 Crocuta crocuta
GATAGCCCATCGTGTCAATAACTAATGACCAGGTCCTTAAGAGATACCCATGATATATATGTATAATTTCTTTCCTATATATCCTTTAATTTTCTTTAGAAAACAAAAACGAAATGGGATTAAGTAGTTTATTTTGTTAACTACCCGGCTTCATTTGACTTTCTCCATGGTCCTAATAAAACAGTAATGTTTCTCTGAGATGGAAAGACAGATGTTAGGGAAAATCATACAGGATTTCCATTCTAATCAAACTCCCTTCCAATAAGCTCTGACAGAATCCTATGAGATATGATGCCATTTGACTTTCATAAGCAGTAAGATGGTGTGACATTGGCACCTAAAAGTGCCAGCAATGGTCATCGTGGGACTTATTTTGTTTGGCAGAATCTTGGTAGACTTCAAAACCTGTTCCCCAGCCTATTAAGATTGGTCCAAACGTGGCAATGAATTCTTCGGAAAAATTATTTCTTGATGATTTTAAGCTTTTTTTCCAGTGTCAAGAGAGATTTACCCAGGCTCAGAGTTTTCATTTATTTTCCCCCTTTCAGCTTTTGAAAGAGAAATTCCTTTTTTGTCTGCTTTGTGATTGCTTTTGTGTCAAATTCAGCATAAAAGTTTTTCAAATGTGACGGCATTAGCTGTTTTGTGCTTGGCTGAGCTAAGAGTACATGAATTCGATAGAGAAGTGAAATCTTGTTTGAGCCTAGCTGATTTGCTTCTGTAATACTTAAAACTATCTGAGGCGAAAAATCCAATTATTTATCAAATTATTAAATAAACATTTCCAANTAAAGTAAATACAGTAACTCTTTGAAGATCTCCAGTATTTTTACTAGGAAAAAAATCAATGGAGAACCTTTTCAAATATGGAAGTAGAACACTGTAGTTTTAATTATTTGGGGAGATAGGTGGTATTAGATCAGATCCTT
>NW_027532848.1:801701-813302 GCF_008692635.1 Crocuta crocuta
CCTTACCTGCCATAAGGATATGTACAGTAGTGGAAGTTCAATTCTTTTCCCACATGTTTTATTTACTTTTTGACTTCCACAGAATTAAATCAGCAAATTGATTCACACCAGTAGTTAGAGGTTTGGATTTCTGATACTATAAGGAAAAAACATCAGAAATCTTCTTGCCAGGACCTGCCATTGTTTCATGCATTTTCTTTATTCCCTTTTGTTCTCCCCTAAAGCTTCCACATGATTAAGGAGAAAGAATCAATAACCTAATAGTACTTTTCCTCCCAAAGTATGTATGAAGCTATTAAACTTTTGAAAGCATACAACCAGAGTGCTTCCTACATCACTGACAGAGCAGAGGACATAATGGGCTAGTTTCCCCAGGTACTGCTATACTATATAAATATTTAATGCAGAGTCCCCAGGACTTGAATAGCATTATGCTCTGATTACACCATATTTTGCCTTGTTTCCTTTTCATAGTTTAACTTCTATCATGCTTGAAAATATAATGTAGCAACTGTGTAAACTCATTCCTCCATAAACGCAACAAATTGCAAAAATTGTCAGGATTGCCTTTTCTGAACTCTGAAAATTAACCAAAGGTTGTCAACATTGTATAAACTGCTGAACTTTAGTAAGAAAATCAGGGTTGGGGGTNTAGATTTGAGAATCAGCAGCCTTGTGGCCATCAAAGAGGAAAGACCAGGATTGGACTTCCTCAGAAAGACCCATTTAATTCTTAGAGCTTTATTACTATTTGACCCATTTTGCAGCTCCCAAGAACAAACCTATACCCAAGGCCTTGCCATTATTTGACCTGACTTTGTACCAACTCCCCAGAAAAAGCCCTCTCCTCAGAGTGTTTATCCAGAACAACCAGCAGCATTGTTTAAATAGTAACTGCCTCAGGCTGTAATACCAGTTGAGGTAATCATGGTCCAGAGAAAAGCCAAAAAGGAAAATCTGGGGAATGAGATGTCCCCAGAGGTCTTTGGAAAGCTCTGATATTTTCCTGGGGGATCTAGAAAGCTACATACATGTCTTGCCCAATAGAAAATATCAATAAAGAAATACACATTACGGACAGGAATCAAATAGAGTTTCTGTGGTTTCAAAGTATAATAATTGAAATTTTTACTAGAGGGGCTCAACCTCAGATTTGGATTGCCAGAAGAGTCCGTGAACTTGAAGACAGGTCAATAGAAATAATCCACANTAAACAATTCAACAAAAACAAAGACTTCAGTCTCCTTCTTTGAGTAATAGATAAACTGGGCAGAAGATCAATAAGGAAATAGGAGACTTAGAAAAATACCATGAACTGTAAGACCTATCAGTTTCCTATAGAACATCCCACTCAATAATAACAGAGTATACATTCTTCTCAACTGCACATGGAATATTCTCTAGGATAGATGATATGCCAGGTCACAAAACAAGTCTCAATACATTTAAAAAGATTACAATCACATAATGTAGGGCCTCTAACCATAATTAAAATTAAAATTCATAAGAGCAAATTTGGGAAATTCACAAATATGAGAAAATAATACAGCACATTCTTAAATAACCAATAGGTCAAAACATAAATCACCAAGAAAATGCAAAAATCCTTTGAAATGAATGGAAATAAAAACACGACACACTGAATTTTATAAGATGCAGCTATTGAATTTTGAGAGTGAAATTTATAGCTATAAATACCTAATTTAAAAAGAAGAAAGATCTCAAATAAGTAAGCCAATCATCTACCTTAAGAATCTAGAAAAAGACGGGGCGCCTGGGTGGCTTAGTCGGTTAAGCGTCCGACTTTCGCTTGGGTCATGATCTCGCGGTTCGTTGGTTCGAGCCCCGCGTTGGGCTCTGTGCTGACTGCCAGCTCAGAGCCTGGAGCCTGTTTCAGTCTGTGACTCCCTCTCTCTGACCCTCCCCTGCTCACGCTGTCTCTCTCTCTCTCTCTCCTAGAAATAAATAAAACATTAAAAAAAAAATTAAAAAAAAATAAAAAAGAATCTAGAAAAAGAAAATTAAACCTAAAGTAAGCAGAAGTAAGTAATAAAGATTAGAAATGAAGTAAAGGAAAGAAAAATGAGGGGAAACCATGAAAATTAAAAGTTGGTTAGTGAAAAAATCAACAATTTCTACAACACTTTAACTGGGCTAAGAAAGAAGAGAGTGAAGGCTCAAGTTACTCATCTTAGAAATGAAATAGAACACATCACTACNTTTTGTTTTAAATTTTTTTTAGAAAGAGAGAGAGAAAGCATGGGCAGGCGAGAGGGACAGAGGGAGAGAGAGAATCCATGTTGAGTGCAATGACCTGAACTGAATCCAAGAGTTGGATGCTTAACTAACTGGGACAGCCAGGTGCCCCAAAGATGGTTTAATACCAGCCTTTCACAAGCCTTTCCAAAAAATACAAAAGAAAGAAATATTTCCCAGCTAAAAATATCACCAGGAAAAATTACACACCAAGATACCTCATGAATAGACTCAAAAATCCTTAAGAAAAATACTATCAAATCTAATACAGCAATNATATTAAAAGGATTATATTCCATTGTCTTGACTTATGATGGGGTTGTCTCAATAAACCCATCATAAGTTGAAAAAATTGTAAGTCAAAAATGCATTTAATACACCTTACCAACCAACCATCAGAGTTTAGCTAGCCTAGCTTAACATGCTCAGAACACTTAAATTAGCCAACATTTAGGCAAAACCACATAACACAAAGCCTATTTTATAATAAAGTGTTGAATATCTCATGGAAGTTATTGACTACTGTACTGAAAGTGAAACACAGAGTGGTTATATGGGTTCAGAATGGTCCTAAGTGCATCAGTTGCTTACTCTCATGACAACATGGCTGATTGGAGCTGCAGTTCACAGCCACTGCCCAGCATCATGATAGGCATCATACTGCATATCACTAGTCTGGGAAAAGATCAAAATTGAAAATTCAAAGTATGCTTTGCACTGAATATCTGTCACTTTCATACCATTATAAAATTTTTAAAAAGTCATAAGTCAAACCATCATAAGCTGGGGCTATCTGTAATGTATCATATCAGTAAAATAAAGGACAAAACCCACATGGTCATCTTAATAGTTGTAGAAAATGCATTTGACAAAATCCAAAACGCTTTCATGAACACACACACACACACACACACACACACACTCAACAAATTAGAAATAGAAGGTGTTGTACGTTGAATAGTGTCTCCTTAACAGATGTGTTAAAGGTCCAACCCCTGGTACTTATGAATGTGTCCATATTTAGAAATAGGGTCATTGCAGATGTGATCAAGTTCAGATGAGGTCATACTAGAGTAGGCTGGGTTCTTAATCAAATATGCCTGGTGTCTTTATAAAAGGAGGAAAAGAGGCATACACAGAGAGAAGAATGTCATGTAAAGATACTGACCACAGAGAAAACCCTGTGAAGAGTGTTTTCTTCACAACAAAGGCAGAGATTAGAGTGTGGCAGCTGTAAGTCAAGGAATACCAAGGATTGACAGGCACCACCAGAAGCTAGGAAGAGGCAGGGAAGGATTCTTCCTTATAGGTTTTAGATGGAGCGTAGTCTGCTCACACCTTAGTTTTGGATCTAACCTCCAAAACTGTGAGACAATACATTTTATCATTTTAAGACCCCCAGTTTGGGATACTTTATCTTGGAAGTCCTAGGAAACTATTACAGAAGGAAAATGCTCCAACCTAATAAAGGGCATCTAAGAAAAACCTATGACTGACATCATAGTAAAATGAATGAATGCTTTCACCTATGACCAGGAACAAAGAAAGGATGACTGTTCTCACTATTTCTTTTTACCGCTATACTACAAGTTGAGGCCAGGGCAACTGGACAAGAAAAATAGATAAAAGCCTTCTAGATTGGAAAGGAAAAAGTAAAACTATCTATTTGCAGATGACATCATCTTATATACGGAAAATCCCAAGGAATACACTAAAAGAATATTATAACTAGTAAATTCAGCAAGTTTGCAGATTACAAGATCAGAATACATAAATTAATTACTTTTCTGTACATAAGCAGTGAATAACCTGAAAAAAAATGAGATTCAAAAAACATTCCATTTACAATAGCATCAAAAAATAAAATACTCAGGAATAAAAGGAATGCAAGACTTGTATACTGCCAACTACAAAGCACTGTTGAATGAAATTAAAGAAGATCTAAATAAATAGAAAAAATATCCCATGTTCCCAGATCAAGAGACTTAATATTAAGATAGCGATATCTTCAAATTGATCTACAGACTTCATGCAGTCTTCATCAAAATTCTAGCTGGACTTCAGCAATAGACAAGTGGATCCTAAAATATATACTGAAATGCAAGGGACAAAGAATAGCCAAAATAACCTTGAGAAAACCACAAAGTTAGAGGACTCACAATTCCTAATTTCAAAACTTACTACAAAGCTACTGTAATCAAGACAATATGTAACTGAAAAGAAGATAGCATATAGATCAATGGAATAAAATTGAAAGTCTAGATATAAATCTTTGCATTTAAGGTCAATTGAGTTTTGACAGGATTGTTAAGACAATTCAGTGGGAAAAGAATAGTCTTTTTTAAAAACTTGTGCTTGGATTACTAAATATTTGCATACAGGTAATGAAGTGTGACCCACCTAATACCATACACACAAAAATGGATTATAATAGAGCAACATATAAGAACTAAAACTGTAAAATCTTTCCAGATAACATAGGAGTATGATGAGTTAGGCAATGTTTTCTTGTATATACATGACACCAAAAGCAAGAGTGACAAAAAATACATAAGTTGGATTTCATCAAAATTAATAACTTGTGCTGCAGTCAATGTCATAAAGTGAAAAGACAGACGAAAGAATGGGAGAAAATATTTGCAAATACTGCATATGAGACTTTTATCCAGATATATAAAGAACTTCATAACCCAACCAAAACAAAAATATAACCCAATTATAAATCCACAAAGGATTTTAATAGACTCTTCTTCAAAGAAGATGTATAAATGGCTAATAAGCCCATGAAAAGATTGTTAACATTATTAGTCATTAGGAAAATACAAATTAAAATCACAAGATACCACTTAATACTCACTAGGATGATTAAAATAAAAAAGAATACTGAGTGTTGACACACATGTGGAATAATTGGAACCTCATGCATTGCTACTGGGTATAGAAAATGGTACAACTTTGGAAAAAAGGTTTGGCAGCAACATGAAATTACTATCTGACCTCACAATGCCATACTCGGGTATGTATCCAGGAGGAAAAAAAAAAACATATATCCACACAAAACCTTTATACAGATGTCTGTAGCAGAGTTATTTATAATACCCAAAAAGTGGAAAAGCCCCACATGTTTGTCAACTAATCAATGGTTTTTTTTTTTTAAGTATGGTATGTCCAGCAATGGAATATTATTTGGCAATAAAAATTATACTGGTGCCTGCTATAACATGGATGAATCAGAGAAACGCTATGCTAAGTGAAAGAAGCCAGTGGCAAAAGATCGTATATTATAGGAGTCCATTTGTATGAAATATCTAGTAAAGTCTAGGGGAGAGAGAGAATGGGCAGTAGAAAGTGACTATTAATGGGCATAGGGTTTTTTCTCGGTTTGGAGAAAATGTTCCAAAAGTAGATTGTGGTTGTGGCTTCTTAATTCTTTGAATACACTAAAAGCCACTAAATTATACACTTAAAATGGCTAGATTTCATGCTATGTGATTTATATCTCTATGTTACTTTCAAGAGGTATATCTCCATGTCATTAAGATACAGATCTTGTTTCTTCAGGTTTATAAACTGCTCTGGAAATGTAGTTTCTCAACATGTATGAGCAACAGAACCTATTTTGTATGAGTCATCATTTGTATAGCATATTCTATTCCTGACCCTGGCCCCAGGGTATATATTAGATTTGCCCTTTGGGATATAGGATCGTACCTAACTAGATGTATCTGTCAGGATAGTCTAAGTTATACTACAGTAACAACCTTCATGTCTAGAGGCTTAACACAAAGTTTATATTTTGCTCATGTTACATGTCCGATGTAGATTCACAAGAGGGTTCTACTTAGCTTACTCATTCATGGACCAAAGCTGATAATAGCTGAGTCTTGATACATACTTCCATGATTCAAGAGGCAGGGAACTTGCCTGTAATGAGTAATGCTGTTGGTTCATAAAACTTCTGCCTGTAAGTTCCAAGTAGTCAAAATCAGTTACATAGTCATCCTTGACTCACTGGGGGTGTGCATGGCATGAAAAGGCCCTGAATGTTTGTGGGAAAAAATAACGTCTTCTACCACAGGAGGCTCATGGTGTTTGAAAGATAGCCAAGAAAAATGCCACTTTCTGAGGATGTCTCCTCTGGCGTTCTCTCTGGAGTCATTTCGACCCAACCATTTCTATACCCTCTCACCCAGACTTCTCTTAGATGCCTGGAGTAGTTGGATGATGTCTTAATTACAACACTACTTAAGCCTTTTTAATAAAGTCAGCAAATTAAAGAGAGAGCCCAGATAAAGAGAATGCTTTCTAAAATGTCATAATGAAATTAAGGTAATGAAGTACCTTGCAGGGCTCTTCTCCCTTCTTTTTGTATAAAACTTATTCCAAAGAAGCCAGAAGAGAAATGGGGCCTGAAAGTAAAGAGGGAGGAAAATAAATTGTATGCCATTAGTTTAATTATGAAAATTCATTACATGAAGCCATGTAAGACAGAAAATAATGGAACTCTAATGGGTTGGCCGATAACACATTTACTAGCCTGCTCTCAGCTTGTAGTCATTGTTGAAAGGACAAAAAAGTAACAACTTTGGTATGTAGTCTTCAAAGCTATTGAAAAGATTAATCATTTCCAGTAAGCTGGAAAATGAGGGCCGTTTTCTTAAATAGTATCCCCTGTATAGAGTGTTACCTTCTGAAACAGAGTTGTTTGGTAATGTCAGAGGTTTAATAGATGAATCTTGAAGTTAATGGTGAGAGGCTTTACTTTTGAAATAGCTTCCTTACAGATATTTTAACATTTCTATTATAAATCCATAAAGAGGTTTTATAGGTCATTTTAATTCACACAAGTAAGAAAGAGCGTTTCTTTTTCCCAATAAAGATTTATAGAACATTAATTCATGCTTAGGACTAAATTGTTTAGTGATTTTTTTTAATAAACCAAATCTGTATTTTTGACTGCTGTCTTTGGCAATGTCTTATTTTATTACTTACATAACTTTCCAATCATGCTATAATCATCAAGGAGACTATTTTGTGTTCTTCAGTGTTCAATTATAATAAAACCAATCATTTGCCTTAAATCCCTTTATATGGAAGCATATCTTCTTAACTAGATTGAACTCTGAATATTGGAGTCAGGAAACCTACATTTTTGTGACACCTCTTTCACTGATTGGCTTTGTCACCTTCAACAAGTCACTTAACCTTTCAGAGGTTTTGTATTATGGGATGAGCAGTGATGGGATTGGGTCAGAGGAAGGAAATTGAAAGGAGATAACAAAAGATGAAAGTGGATGTATAGGTGAGGGTTCTGTATTTGAGTGCCTAGTGATGTAAGGAGAGAGGTTTGGACTTTGTCTTGTAGGCAATTGGGAGCCATTGGAAGGGTGTACAGAGTAGTAACATGGTTCCATTTGCATTTCAAAAATATCACTTGAGCAGCTGTTCCTGAATGGCTGGGCTGGTTTGAGAGTAGAGGAAGTGAGTCAATAAAAAGTTGTTGGAGAATCCAAGAGAGAAATGGTGAGAGCCTAATGAAGGCATTGACACTGGAGGTAGATGACTTGCTATAAAGGAAAATTGTGATAAAACCACTCTTTGCACGTGCTCCCTGCCTTCTCTTCCAGTGAAGGATCAGTACATGCAGATGTCGATTGGGCTAAGGACAGAACCTTGGAGAACATCACCATTTAAGGGAAAGATAGCAAAAGAACAACTTAAGCCATAAGAGATTATAGAGGAGATCCATAGAAAGGGGGCTAAGAAAGGATGAAACCTCAAGAAGAGACTAACAAATATGCTGCACATACATTACATGAGAACCTAAGACTTTCCACAGATGTTGGCCATTGTGACTGAATCAGTTAATTATTTTTGCAAATGTTCTGCATAACAAAAAACTTCAAAATGTCAGTGGCACACAGTAAGCATTTCATTTTTTTCATGAGTTGACAGCTTGGCTGGGGTGGCACTGCTTTGTGCTGCAGGTTGATGGGGATGGCTCCCCTCCATGTGTCGCTCATCCTTCTCCAGGGACAAACAGGCTAGCCCGGGGCATGTTTATCTCTTGCTGACGGCAGAAATGCATAGGGGCTAGCCCCACTGCAGGAGCACTTTTCAAGCCTCTGTTTGTATCACTTCTATTTACTACCCCCATTAGGATTAGGCCAAACAAGTCATGAGGCCAAGCTCAAGGTCAAGGGCCAGAAACTAAACTCTTGTCTTTTGTAGCAGGAAATTAAAAAGTTAAATAGCAAAGGGCATGAACACAGGGTGGAGTCAGGAATTGGGAGCACGAATCCAGTTTACCGTAGTATCATGTCAGAATAGTTTCATTGGGGTGGTGTTGGCAAAACAGGGATTTTGATGAGTTGTAGGGTTGCAGGAATGTCATCAAGTTGAGGCCATGACTCAACATTTGCCCTCTAAGGAGCTTAATTGTGAAGGGAAAGACAATGATAGCAAGTTTTGTTGTTGTTCTTTAAATATGGGGGGAGGGGGACTCATGTTTGGAGGCTGTGAAGAAAGGCCCTATAGGGAGACGAGATTGAAGAGACACAAAGAGTACATGGAGAAAGAGCCCAGAATGGATGACGATCCTGATGGAGGAATCAGCTTATAGTACAAGAGTCACGTCTACTTCTGAGACTGAAGAGAAGGATGCAAGGTCTCTTCCGTATTTAATGAAATTTATGCTTGTTACGTTAAATTGTGTAATTGTAGGCAGGGTCATTTGCTGTGAACTTTCCTCCAGTTTGTATCATCAGGGTTCAGTCTGGAGACCACCCGAGATATTTCAGAGGAGATTTAATAGAGATGACAGGTTCCGTGGCTGATGGAGTAGCGGAGAAACCCAGTCTTGGAGGCTGGCAGTATCAGGAAGCTATCGCCACCTCAAGGGCTCAAGGGCCAACAAGTGTTACCAAAGTCCAGAAACCAGAACCATCTGGTACCAACTCAACCACTGTAGCAGCTGCACAGCAGATAGTGACACTATAAGGATAAAGCTGTCCCTTAGGAAATGGCGACACAAAGAAGACCCTGCCCACACAGAGAGAAGAGGAGATAGACTTTAGTGTTACCCTTCTTTCCTCCTATTCTTCCATGTCCTACCAAGGCCTGTCACTGTCTTAACGCATCTAGAAACCAACTAGCATGAAACCCTGGGAAACCCTGGTCCCCCTTAGAAGGAGCTTAGTTCATCCGTAATGCAGAGTAGAGTAGACTGCCAGAGAATGGATCTAAGAGCTAATACGCTCTTCGCTGATACCTCACAGAACTAGATTTTTTAAAATGAATTCTTAGTTCACATATGCCAACACAGTATCCTAAGCGAAAGAAGAGAAACCCACTATGTAGAACTTTTTCTCCATGAATATATTCGGATGCTGTTTCACAATTTTCCAAGCAGTTTTATTTTGAGTTTGGCCTCATGACAAACCTGAGGCATAGGCGGAATAAGTCACTCCAGCCTATTTTACACACAACAAAACTGGGACTCAGAAGGTTAATGACTTTCTTAAGATCAAACAGCAAAACAATGGCCAAATAAGACTTCCTGGGAAGATGCCTTTTCATTACTCTGTGTTGCCTTACATTCGAGAAGCTCCTTTGAGTCACAGTCATTAAAAATTTTAAACTCTAGTTCACCTGGAACAGATGTTAATTTCATTTGTAGGTGACCATCCCAAAACACATTTCATAAGAAAACTTAAACAATACTCAACCTTAGTTTTTTAAATTATAGGTCTATGTACTCACATTTATCTTCTAAATTAAAGGGAGTGTTTTAGAGCTATAGCATTATAGACATTGTCTGTAAAACAGTGAGGCTCTTACTTTACATTCAGTAGAGGCGTACCCTGTGGTGAATATAGTGTGATTCATTAAAAATAGTAGTAGTAGCAACAGAATTAGTAGTACTGGAGGAGGAGGAAGAGGAGGAGGAGGAGGAGGAAGAGGAGGAGGAGGAGCAGCAGCAGCAGCAATAATAGAAGGAGTAGAACAGTAAGAGTAATCAGCACAATTATTGTAGCTAATATTTATTTAATACTTTGAATACACCAGACACCATTCTAAATGCTTTCCCTGGATTTTCTAAATTAATCCTCATGATAATCTTTCCAGGTAAATGCTGTTACTGTACCCATTTTAAAAAGGAGGAAACTGAGGCACAGAGAAGATAATTAACTTTCCCATTTGTCACATAACTAGTAAGTGATCAAGCTAGGATTCAAATACATCAGGTCCAAACTTTTAACTGCTCTCTCTCCTTCTCTATTGTTTTCTCCCACGTAGGGTCAATACCCTGAAAAGAATTCGTACAAACCAAAGATAAGGGAAGACAAATATTAAAAAATTTTAATAGTCGAATTCTTGAAATTAATTCCGGTTGTCCCATAGTTCACAATCATTTTTCTGCCTAAAATACGGTGCATAAAATACCAAGCACATATTACAGCAACATCATATTTGCTTTGAATATGAAACATTTCTTTCCTGGTTGGGGACACAATCTATTAGGAATTTAGCATTTTATATTCTTCATAGAAAACACACACATATATGGACCCACAAAAATCATCTTTTTTATATGCTAGTGTTCACAGTATTTCAAATTTCTTCACACACTGTGATCACCATACGAACAATTCCCTGTAGGGTATACCATTGCAAATGGAATTCAGAAATAAGAAGTATGCGTGAATTTTATTGTGTTTTTGAATTTACACTCCTCCTGTGGTCTAGAGTTATCCCAGCAGTAAATCACGGTAGTAGGCAAAACTGGTCAAGGTCATTGTTCCTAGCTTGAAGGACACTTGATTAAAGCCCAGGTCGTAAACATATTACCTTAGGAGGAAGGGAAACAGTGTTTTCCGGTGAATGTCTTTAACAAGAGAGACAAGAATGCTGTAGTTGAGAACCTTAGAGTTTAGATAAGGGCCTTTGCCCTGTCAATGTTACTCAAGGTCAGTGGGAGTTTCTTCTTTTTAATCCTACATCCTCTCAAAACCTAGACAGCCTTCAGTGATGGTGAAGGCTTAGGCAGATTTCCTTCAGAATGAAAATCTGAATATCAATGTGAATACAAATTTGAAGAAAAGTATATGGCTGGTGCTTTTTTTGTCTTTCAAGAATTAAAGTTTATCAAAAAGCTCTGTTTGGAAATCAAGCCTCACTCTTTTACCTCTTGACAATGAAGTCTCTATCTTTAGCTTTCTATTTCCTTCAAGAATTTGGAAAATTCTACCATACTTTTCAACTGGAATTTCTAGGCAGTTCTTATGATCTGTAGATTAAAACCAAAGACCGTATATCCTTATTAATCTAGAATTTTCAAGTGGC
>NW_027532848.1:813385-817777 GCF_008692635.1 Crocuta crocuta
GTGAGAGGTGGCTTCCAAAATCATTTATCTTTATTAGGTAACATAAATGGTATTAATTACATTTATTAAAATTTTAATTTATGTTTTCTATTCCTAAACGTGTATACATATGCTCTGATGTTGGTTTATTGTATTTCTTTAATAGAGAAAGGTATTCTTAAAAAGGAAGTAACTTGAAGAAAGGTAACCAAGTTATTGGTCTCAGTTTTGTGAATTCTTATCCTACGAGTTAGGGATTTAATAGATAATAAGCTCTTCTTCAAAATGCAAATGCCATCTTATGGATACAAAGGGCTACTTACAGTACACATTAACACTGTAGGTTTGGCTAAAGGAGGGGAAGGGACAGAAAGGTAATCTTGTACCGTAAGACATTTCTAGAAAGGGAAAGCCTAGGGAGTGTACGTTTTACCTTATAAAGGCTTTTGAACAGTGTGAGGATCCAAAAAGTGGAAAATGGGAGAGCCACAAGGCCGGGTAAAATGAGTATGTAAAGGAAGGCAGACATTCCACCCAGATAAACTTTAATTGCTTTGTAGCGCAGCAACTGTACTCTGTGCCTTTAAAAACTCCTTCCCTTTATCTTTTCATAGAGAAAGTTAGTAATGTTGGCTATAGATCCTTGGTACTAATTTTTTGGGGTCTATTTTTGTGTGTAATAAATGCAGTTATTTTATTTGATTCAAGAATAGGATGGTCTAGGGACTCCTGGATGGCTTAGTCATTTAAGCCTTTGATTCTTGATTTTGCCTCAGGTCACGATCTCACAGTTTGTGAGATCTAGCCCAGTCAGGCCCTGCACTGACAGCACAGAGCTTGCTTAGGATTCTCTCTCTCCCTCTTTTTCTCCCCCTCCCTTGTTCTGTCTCTCCCTCCCTCTCTCTCTCTGAAAATAAATAAATAAATGTTAAAATAAAGAAGAGGATCTTCTAGTTAACTGAGAAATGCCAGATTTTATATACATTATACATTTTCAAGGAATAGGAGTCCACACAAATATACTTTAACTATGCCAAAATTACTAGTTTGATTTTATTCTGTAAACATCATACCAACATGAAAGAACAAATATTAAAGCAAAAATGACCACTCTTCAGAAACACCAATTAATTTCAGTTTCCTCTGCTCCTCTTCTAGTTCATGACTTACAGATTTAAGAAATACAGTACAGATAGAAATTGTGTTTTGTTTGTTACTTATGACTTGGATGCACATTTACTGCACATTAGACCCTTGGGTTGATATATTGTGTTATTTTAATGTTCTCTCATTAAAAATTGAAATTTTCTCATTTTTTGTACTATAATAGGTAATGATGCTCTTTATTCCTATAATGTATTTCTCTTCTTTTAAATATTTTATTAGGAGAAAATACCAAAAGTATAATTACCAGGTCAATGGGAATAAGCATTCATATGTCATTTGATATCTATTGCCAGAATGTCCTGATAGAAATTGCACCCAGCAGTAGCACGTGGATATGCTAGTTTTACCACAGTCCTTCCAGCTTTGGGTTTTACTTTTCAATAATTTAATTGGTGTCAAATTATGCCATCTTGATTTAATACTCTATTTTTTAATGTTTATTTTTGAGAGAAAGAGAGACAGAGTATGAGCAAGGGAGGGGCAGAGCAAGAGGGAGCCACAGAATCCGAAGCAGGCCCCAGGCTCTGAGCTGTCAGCACAGAGCCTGATGTAGGGCTCAAACTCATGAAGTACAAGATCATGACCTGAATCGAAGTCAGACACTCTACTGACTGAGCCACCTAGGCGCTCCAATTTCTTTATTGTTTTAAAGTTAATTTTTAAAATATAAATCTTTTAGTCTTTTTCTTGCTTGAATAACTTACTCGTGATCCTTTGTCCATTTATCAATGACTTTACCTACCATTTGGGATTTGATATAGCTATCTTAGCAATTGAATATTACCTCAATGCTTAGATGCCTCCTTCATGCACTTATAGCAGTGGTTAGTATGCTTCCAGATAATCCTGTCATTGCCTTATTTATTTTTTGTGTGGTGTTTTAAGTAATGAAACATAGCTTGGTAATACTCAATTATCAAACACAAGAAAACGTAGGTCATTTGGTTTAGCAATATTCTTACATTTCAGATTTTATTCTAATTTTAAAGTTGGATATTTGTTAAAGTATTTTGAGTAAACTGGTCCTTCAAAAAAAAGTTCATAACTAGAATAACTGCTATTCTTATGATGTTTAGTATTTTCTATATGCAGCTGTAGTTGAATGCCAGTAGATGGCACTAATTACATAAACAATTCAACAAGTTAATAAAGAAGGAAAGAAATACGTGAGATTTGTCTTCCATTCAAATTTTATATATGCCTCATACTCAACAATTATGTGGGAGCTTATTTTTATAGTTCTCTCCCATGAGAAAAACAATTAAGCCCAGTTGATTTCCAATTAATTGCTACTAAATCGAAATACCCGATACCGAGGATTGCTCAAGATGCTGCATTTGAAAAGTTTTGTCATGAAAAGTGGGTTCGTTCATACTGTCACAGTTGACTGCAACACAGGGTAGTCTCAAAGTAATCATGTAGAGCTGTTCTGACCTGAGGATTCAAAAGCTATTTATGAAAAATTGTGAGAAACAGCAACTCAAAATTTCAGAGAGAACTGACATTCATTTTCTTTCCCATATGCATCCGTAGCAGTTGGCCAAAGACCTCCGCCAGTGGCAGATAAATGTAGATGTGGCAAATGATTTGGCACTGAAACTTCTCCGGGATTATTCTTCAGATGATACGAGAAAAGTACACATGATAACAGAGAACATCAATGCCTCTTGGGCAAGCATTCATAAAAGGTAGGAACTACTTTATTTCTGAACCTGTTGTTGACTATAGTGATGGATGTGGTGGTGTCAATGGGTGGACAACGCAGATTTGTTTTCCTGATTCTGCTAAACTGGGGCTTCAGAGGATCCAAGGTGACAGATGCCAACAGAATTCACAGGCTTGCCTAAGTCCTCTAGAATTTTAAAAACGAGGGACATGAATACTGGTGAAATTAAAGGATTTGCCTGCAGTTGCAAAGGTAGTGAAATAACTAAGAGTTTAGGCAAACACAAAATACGGATTTATAGCCAGAAGAGCCATTTATCAATATGTTTTGAGAAGTGTACCCAAAGAAATATCATTCTGTTCCACAGTGGCACATGCTGCCCCCACTTTTAATCTGACAAGAAAGTCACGTTGGGTTTCATGATGAAATTATAGCTGTCTGTGGTGCCATCTTTGTATCTCACTCCACATATGCAATGGGAAAATCCATGTAGCCTAACGTGACTCATAACTTCATTTCCCATTCTATGTCAGTGAAAATTAACAGCTCTTAGAGACACTACCTCCTTAAACCAGGTTCTGTGTCTTTATTATCCACTCTCTTAACCCCTCGTGCTTTTCTTTAATAGCATTTATCCTAATTTTAAATAAAAACATGAATTATGTAACTAGTTTAATGTTTGTCCTTCATATTAGTCTAAACTCCCCGACGACAGAGACTGTCTTTATTACTTTACACATCCAGAGGTCTTGAACCAAGTGATATAGTGGGAAGCTGGTAAATATGTGTTGAATGATGACTCCCTTTGCATAAACTTGTTCATGCTATGGTACGTTAAGGACTATTGGGTCCTCATTTTTAGTTCTGTCAGAAAATAGGGGCAAAAAGAATACCTACCTGTACACTGATGAGGAAGACCACAGTGAAAGGTAAATAAGTCCAAGATGACATGAATTTCTGAAGAAGTCTATTTGGTGGCCTTAATGAAGAATAAAACGCCACCATCAAGAGGGAAAAAACAACAACAACAGATTTTGAACTAAGAGCAGAAACTCTTAGGAGCCATAAGCTACTGATATATGGAAATTGTGAAAGCGAGTAAATCTTGAAATCGAATCAGGGATTAAAGAGAAACCTCTTGAGAAACTAGATTTATGCTGGTGGCCCTAAGGCCATCTTGAATTCCAGATAGTTGGTGTTCAGATGACTATGGAAAAGAAGATTCAGTTAGAAGTTGGGGGGTTCTATTTGGGGCCCCATCTAAAGGACCCTGGTGGAGAGAGGGTGAGCTTGAATACAGGAGTGATAATTGGAAAAAATTCTTCAAGTTACTGCCTTCTCTCAGTGGCAAGGTTTGAACTTTGAGTTTTAAATACAGACCCGATATCTGTTGAGTTAAATAAAGGCAGATTAGGCTTAGGCAGACTTATTTATATGTGATCAAATGGTATCAGAGACTCTATAGTTAGATATCAGTGGGAAATGCCTGCTTCTCCAAGAGAGGCTTCTTTGGGGAAACGAAATAAGATCAGAAATTAATATGGTGAGTTTAGGGGGTGTAAGCTAATAAGGGGAAATAA
>NW_027532848.1:817906-821152 GCF_008692635.1 Crocuta crocuta
AAGCTAATAAGGGGCCAAAAAGAAAGCTTGTTTTTTGTGCAAAATGTGAGCTTCAAGGGAGATCTATCCCCTCTATGCCACTCTTTCTGAAAGTCCCCTGTCTCCACATTCCCATGCTTCTCCAATGTTCAAGAACCTCTCTTTGTTCTCTTAATCACTTTTTTTGAGGTCTTTGGATTCTTCAGAGGGGGGCTTTCAGTTTACATTTTTTTGACTAAGCCCATAAAAATCTACCACCCAAGGAAGGTATATACTTATTTCTCCAATGGGTGAAGTCAAAATAGAATGTTAGAAGCTAAATTACATTTTCCACTGGCCCATACACAATCTGAAGTTTGCCAAATTAATTTTACTGAAGCTTCTAAAGTTCTTCCCTGTTCCATTCTCACAAGTACTCTGAAAATTTATCTACTTGTGTAGTTTCAGTCCATTGATGACTCTCCGTTTGTATCATTTGCAGCTGACAATGATCTTTTGATTTTCAGACCTACATATCCTACTGACTTATTTCCATTTGAATATCCCTCCGGAACTTCAAACTGAATGGGCCCAAAGCTGAACTCATTTTTGCCCTCTTCCAACCTTTCTCTAAATGTAGCCTACTTTTCTTCCTATGATCCCTCTCCAGTGAACATTACCTCAACCCATTCAGTTGCCAAATGGAAACTCATGCTTGACTCTTCCTTTTACAACCCCAATAGCTAAGCTATCACGAAGCTATTTACTGCTGAAATAGATTTCAAATCCAGCCACTTCTCTTTATCCCTCCTCCTCAACTGTCATGTTTTGCCTCAGTGACCACATCATTCACCTAACGGGTATCCCTCCTTCTAGTCTTCCTACTTCCTATCCATTCTGTACATAAAATGCAGGATGGTCTTTCTAAATACACTGTATTTATGTAGCTTGCCCTCCTCCCACTTTTAAAGCCTCTTGTGGCTTATCCATTATTATTTAAAGGCAATCTATATTCCTTCAAATGATTTCAAGGTCTTGTATGATTCAGCCTTTCCTTAAAACTCAAGCCTAATTTTGTGCTCTTCCTCAATCTTCCCTCCCAGCACTCCCTACATGTAATTAGGTAACACTGAGCTCTTTTCATTTCCTCATCCTGTGTTCTGTCCTCTCTACTACCTCCTGACCTGACCCCCCCCCACACACACACACATTTGCCTGGTTACATTCTATTTGTTATTCATGTCTCAGTGTAAATAACAATTTCTTCAGGAAGACTTTTCTAACTACCAACCCCAAAGTGCACACTCTTTAGGCCCCCTATCATAGGCTCCCTATTATAGTACTTACCTCACTACTTAAATGTTTGCTGGTCTTTGTGTCTTATGAGAATGTTGGCTCTGTGAGGGTATTAACATTGGCTGTTTGTCCACCATATTACCTTGCACTTAGCTTTGCACATAGTAACTATCCCGAACACATTTTTTATTAAATAGGTAAATGAACAAATGAAAAATAACTAAGTACAAGTGTTCTGGTGTGCCAATAACTCAACACAGAAGAAAAATGTATCCATTAGGATTGCTTTTAATTTCAAATAACAGAAAACTCAAGTTCATTAGCTTACCTAACAGAGATTTATTTTTCTCACTTATTGAGCAGTTCAGAGGTAGGCAGATGACTGACATTGGCTCAGTGGCTCAGCAGTGTCAGCCTTGAAGTGTCCATGTCCTTCTCGGCATCTCCCTTGGAACATACTCATTCCAGCAGGAAGTAAAAGGAGACAGGGCAGTGCTTGTATCAGGAAAGCAGTGGGATTCCCAGGAAACGGAGCACCAGATCTGTGCAATAAGACCACCTCTAGTGGCTAATAATTGGGGTTGAGTCAGCCAGTAGAGGAGGCCTACTGCAAAGGGAAGGGAAAGAATAAACTGATCAACTGGCATGCTGTAGTCAGACAGCATTAAGTTCCCTGGAAAAATAAGCAGTCAGATCTTTGAGTAAATACGGTATCTCCACCTAGCACATATATTCATGTACATTATATTCACTCAATATATGTACATAGGATCATAAAACAGCCCCCCTTTGGGTGTGATGGCTGTTCTCGTCAGCGTGAAAGGTCTTGAGGAGAGCTGGATTCTCCATTGGCTAATAATACCTTTACATTAGAAGTTCACATTCTGTGTATGCTCTGTGTGTCAGCTACACACATTAAGCCATGTAATTAAGTAACTTGACTACAGTTTTGTTTATTTTACATTCTTACAGGTCCTATGCTAGATAGATAAAGAACAAGAAAACTCTATGATCTCTTAGCTTTTGACCTTTTTATCTAGGATCTTGCCCAGGTAAACCTAGAAGCAAAATAACATCATCTTTCTGTAGATTTATGTTGCCCAGTAGGGTGGCCAGATTTAATTGGGTGGCAATTTAAATGCAAATTAAAATTAAATAAAATTTAAAATTTATTTTCTCCCTCTCATCAGCCACCTTTTAACCTTAGGTGCTCAAGAGCCACATGTAACTAGTGACTTCCCTATTGGACACTACAAAATAGAACATTTCTGTCATCACAAAAAAATGTTATTGGCAGTCCTGCGCCAGATCATCTTTGTCTTTATTCAGCTAAGCAATTTAGGACACATTTATAACAATCATGTAACCTAGCACTGCAAAAGAGTTATTGCCACATCTTATAAATAAAGAGATATTTCTTTGACAGAATGGTTCCCATTATTTTATTTTCTTGCTTCTACTTTATATCTTCTATTTATCCTCGTTCTAGGGTTAGCGTTTAAAGTCTCAAAGCCTGCAACTATTACAGAATATAAACACTTTCACTTTTGTTGTTAATCTTATCAACATCATTTGAAAAGGAGAAATTATTAATACTGATATTTGGGTTATAGAGAAAAAGCATCTCCTATCTTCAAAAAGTACCTATCACCAAGACTTTTTAGTCTGCCAAAAGCATTCTCATTACATTATTTCTCACAGTTTAGATTTTACTGCAGAACACTAATGTACTGCTCGCACTGAAACTTTCAATCATATAGAGAAATACGTGCAAAAAATCTGTACATTTGGAAGCCTATTTAAAGCAATAAAATCTTCAGTGCAGTTTTAAGTTGTTGAATAATATATAAAAACTGTAACTTGGAAGAGCTTCACTCTGACATTATACACTGGCGAGCTGTAGTTTTGAGACTGTCGAAAACAAAAGTAAGCTAACTTTGTTTTGAATCTTAGAGTTCACTTTATTAATATGTCAGAGAAATCTTTGAGTCT
>NW_027532848.1:821178-822159 GCF_008692635.1 Crocuta crocuta
CCTGACTTTGATAGGACCTTTCCCATTTTATATAGATAGATACAAATAGTCTTATGTGCCCAAAAGGAATTAATCTACTATTCGTGATTAAAAGAAAAGACTACTTCCCAACTCAATTCTGTGGTTGAACAATTCAGATCAGAACATAGATCATCATTGTGACCTGTGGAGGAAAATATTTTGTTTTCCCAATCATAGTCACTGTAGTCCATGTTAACATATAAAGCCAGAAATGGGGCCTCTGCAAGTTCATTTCTTTCTCTTCAATCTCTGCGAATAGATATGAATTGGTGAGTAAGATAATATTAGATGTGATATTACAAATTATTGTGAGAAGCCTCTAAGGATTAGATTTCAAGGACTACCATCTGGCTGATAGCTTTATGATGACACTCTCATGAGATTTCATTTCCTTATTTCTATTCCAGGATCACTCTTTAAACAAGAAATGAGCATTAACTCTGAATTGTCTGTCTGTAGCTATATGGGGGCTTCTACATCTCCCAGTCAGCCAGGAGTGAACTCATCAAGTAGAGGGCCTGGTCCTAGTATCAGAGCACTTCGCCATGGCTGGAACGTAAAAGCTCCCAGACACCTGAAAAGTCTCTCTAGGTTCTAAGATAGATTCAGATATACATGCATACATACATGCATGCACATATGTGTATATGCATGTACATACATGGAAATATGCTCTTCCTTAAAATAATATCTCAGTTTTCTCCTGTCCTCCCTAATAATACATTTCACATTTTAATAATCACAATTAATACTTGATAAACTGAAATCTATCACCAGTATTCGCCATCTTTGGCAACCATGTAGCACATGAAGGTCACTCCTTGCTTCTGTATTCCTAGGTCCTTTCTCTTTTCCACTTTAAAGAAACAAGAAAGGAGGGGGTTGGGGGGCTTAGTTGGTTGACTGCCTGACTCTTGATTTCAGCTCAGGTCATAATCCCAAGGTTGTGAGATCACCCCG
>NW_027532848.1:822313-828665 GCF_008692635.1 Crocuta crocuta
GAGGGAGAGAGGGAGGGAGGGAGGGGGGAGGGGAAGGAGAAGGAGAAGGAGAAGGAGAAGGAGAAGGAGAAGGAGAAGGAGAAGGAGAAGGNTTGTTCTAAAAGAATTTTCTTCAGATACTTTTTTTTTCTATACAGCTATGCTGGTTTCCCCTTACCATAAAAAAAAAAGGTTTTTGGCAGCTTGAAACCATCACAAGTTTTGAAGAAGTAACTGGCATTGCTGTTTCCTATTCTTTAGCTCCTGGTTTTACTTTGATCCATTTCGATCTGGTTTCTGGCACTACCATCTTGTTTTACTGAAAACAAGGCCTCCCTAAGGTCATCAGTGCCTTTTACAATAACTAATTGCCCTATTTTCATGTCAGCTGGTTGAAACTTTCCCTTCCCTGGTTTCCAGAATGATATTGTCATGCAGTTCTCCCATTTTCTGGTCTTATAGTAAGAGTGAGGTCCCTGGCACAATACCTGGTACATTGTAAGAGCTCAGTAAATGCCATGTCATAAATATCATAAGAATTCATTCACTCAGTGAATATTTTGGTGTTAGGTAGTCTCAGTTCTTGGTACTCAGTATACAGCACTGAAACTCCCTACCCTCATGAGGCTTATATTCTTGGGAAGGAGAAGGTGGGAAACAGACATTAACAAATAAGCAAGTTAAGGGCCACCTAGGTGGCTCAGTGGTTAAGTGTCTCTTTTTGAACGTTTATTTATTTTTGAGAGACAGAGCATGAATAGGAGAGGGGCAGAGAGACAAGGAGACACACAATCTGAAGCAGGCTCCAGGCTCTGAGCTGTCAGCACAGAGCCCAATGTGGGGCTCAAACCCACAAACCGTGAGATCATGACCCGAGCCGAAGTTGGTCAGTTAACTGACTGAGGCACCCAGGCACCCCGAGCATCCAACTCTTGATTTCAACTCAGGTCAAGATCTCATGGTTCATGAATTTGACCCCCACGTTGAGCACTGCACTGACAGTGTGGAGCCTACTTGGGATTCTCTCCTCTCTCGCTCTCCCTCTCCCTCTCTGACCCTACCCCACTTGCTTCCCCTCTAAAAATAAATAAACTTTTTAAAAAGTTAAAGAAAACAAAGTTAAGTATATCATATATGAAATCATGATAAGTGCAGTGTGGAAACAAAGAAGGAAAGGAGTTGAGACTAGACGGATGTGTGGTGGAAGAAAAGTACTGTTATTAAGATATGGTGGTTAAGAAAGATCTCACAGAAAGGGTGACCTTTAAACAAGATGTAATGGACCTGAGGATGTGAACCATGTGGATAATTGGAAGAAAACCAGTTCAGGAGAGTTCTAGTAAGTGGAAGTGCCATGAGGCAGGAGTATGCTTGTCCTTTTGGGGGAAACTTAGACTAATGTAACAGGAAAGCGACAAGCAAGCAGGACTATAGCAGACCGGGGTTCAGAGACATGAGAGGAATCTGATTACGGCAGGGTTTATAGGGCCCTCAAAGGACTTTCACTTCAAGTGAGATGCAACTCCTTGCAAGGTTTTGTGTGATGGAATGGCATGTTTTGACTCATCTGGCCCTTCTGTTACAATAGACTGAAGGGAAGTAGTGAAACCATTAGGAGACATAATTCAGGCAAGAAAGGACTGTGATCTGAGCCAGAAGAGGAGAAGTGAATGTAGTAAGAAGCAGCTAGATTCTACTCTCTTTTGAGGAAAGAACCCCAAAAGCTTTCTAATGGGTTAGATTTAGGCATAAAAAACACACAGGAATCCAGAAAGACCACAGCTTTCACTTGAAAACTGGAAGATGGGGCACTCTCTTTACTGCGATGGCGAAGATCTCAAAAGCAACATATTTTAGGAGGAAGATGTGGACATCCTATTTTGAAATGTCTGCTCTGCATCCAGGTGGAGATGTGGAGTCGTTAGCTGAATATAAGATCTTATGTTGTATCGAATGGTCATGACTTGAGACACAAAGTCGGGAATTGTAACAATAATCGATACAGGCTGTATTTGTTCTATACATCGCATAAATGTTGATGTTCCATTGTTACCTCTGTTTCAGCTCTATATACATTGCAAGTACCTTCACCTGTTGGCTTCAGCCACCATTAAGACTTCTCAGTTTTTATTCCCATCTTCTGTCTTTCTCCTAATCTCCGGAACTGTACTTACAGCCACCTACTTTATGTTTCCATCTGTACATCTGCTCCTAAAACAATGCTAAATTTTCTATTTTTTCAGTGTAGTGTAATTACTTAATTCTCTCTAAAACTGGAAACCTGAGAATTACTTCTACCTTCCTCTCCCCCTCTCTTCTCTATCTTATTGCTGCATGTATTAAATTGGCTTCTAAACTGTGTGAATTCTACTTCAAAAACTGCTCTAGGAACTCCCCCCCCTTCTGCTTATCCCCATTGCCAACTCATCCCAGAGCCTGTCCATATTTTACCTCGGAGACTGTGACCACCTTTGTTCTGTGCTCCCAGCCGTTCAGTGCCCACGCTTATTTGGTCTTTGCACTGATCTCAGACTGATGTTCCTTAAAATCAGTCTTCTCGTTTGCCTTTTCTGCCCGCACTCATTTTCCTCCTGAGACCTGATGGATGCTATTTAAATATGTGATATGTTCCCAAAAGTATACTCAAATTTTCCCAAAAATAAAAACAAAAAAAGTCAATAAATAAACATGACATTTTCTCAGGGAAGAAAAGCAAATAGTATCACGCATTTGTGCTTGTCTGTCAGTTTGTTTATTTAGCAGAGGGACAGGCATGTGAACTTCATAAAAGACTCTTATGTTCTACCACCAGTGCTGACCCTTGTGAAAGTATTTTTAGAATTCTTTTTCGGGCAGTACCTGGGGACTATTTTCTGATCATCAGAAGACTGTTGTATTATTGTATAGCCACACCTTGTGTTTGCTCTATAGTTGTACTCAGTAATTGTGAATTGAATGAAATAATTAATCAGATGTTGGGCATTAAATGGCTTTGGATTAGTTCCAGAAATTTAAAGGATGAAGATTTGGTGTTGCCCTTGAAGCTCTGTAAAGAATGTGATTTGATGTTAACAGACATTTGTTTAAAATACAACCTCTTATTAAGTCAGGGACTGTTTGTGATATATTTGCAGCATAGTCATAAATATTAAAGCTACAAATGACCCTAAGGACACTAGCTCAAACTTCTCAATTTAGAGTACCCTATTTTTAATTCCTCTCATGCAAAATATACTATCTAGTCCATCTTACGGACTATAAAGATTTGGTACATTAAAAAATCCAATCCGTTAGCAACTCCTTTAGGTATCCTTTTGACAGCATGGGGAAGTTTCTTTTGGCTCTTCAAGAGCATTGTGTGTATAGTTATAAGGCACTCCGGTTTTTATCCTGCTGAGACCCAGTCTTTCCAAACGATTATGAAGCACAAGAATTCTCGCCATGTTACAATAGGCTAATATACCTGTAATGCAAAACCTTGGGGCTCTGGGCCAGGGAGTGTCGTGATCCATACGGATCTAAAATGTTCTTGGTCATAACTGCCTGCTTAATTTTATGTCACCTCCTTTAAAGTAATTAGAATGTTTTTAACTTGCAGAGATTGCACACAAAGGGAGACATTTGGAACCATATCACTGGTGATTTCCTGGTGTGGAAAATTACCTGGTGATGTAGCCAAGTAGCCATTTTCATTCACAATCAGTCCTGCAGTCCTAAACCAGGCTCCACCAGCTCACCAAAATAGATGCTTGGAAATGCCCCTGCTTGCAGTTTACAGATGAAAAGACTCTAAAACTAAAGATAAGTTATAATTGTTTCCAAAAGGAAGATNACACCGTCAGTGCAGAGCCTGAAGCAGGGCCGCTTCTCACCAACCGAGCCATCATGACCTGAGCCAAAATCAAGAGTCAGGCGCTTACCAACTGAGCCACCCAGGTGCCCCACAAAGGGACGTTTCTTGTCTTCACTCGTAAGTTTAATATTTTGGTATCTAAAATGAAAACAAATGGGAGGAAGTTTCCCTCACTTGGTTTAATTGAACCATTAATGTTAGCAACAGTATCCATTATATTACTTTTCAATTACAGTCATATTTTTAATTTTCTTTGCACTGCCATCTTTCCCAAAATAAAATCTCTTTAAAATATTCAATAAAATATATAAATTAGCTAGAGTTTATTTTTTTTAAGTTGGGTTATTTTAATAAATGGATAGAATCATCATTTCACTTGCAAATTTATCTAATTCTAACATTCATGTAGTTTGGTGATCTTTTGGCTTTGTTCAATTTATAACAGGAATTNTAAGTGAAAGTCGGACGCTTAACCGACTAAGCCACCCAGGCGCCCCCCTATCAACTTATTTTTAAATACATTTCTTATTTCTAAAAACTAGGCAGGGGAAATAGATACTAGTGAGTTTGTGAAATTGCATCTTCTCAATTTTTGCCTAAAAGGGGGGCCCATTCAGCAGTTCTAGGGGGTGGTCAGCAGCTGGGCTGGGAAACCTGATACCATCCCTGGCTTATTGGAGCAAAGATCCCAGCTCAGGTCCTTTATCTTGCACAGAACATTTTCAGGTTCTTGAGCTGAGCAGAATTTGAACTGGCTGCCCCTACTTTCTTCCCATCCCAGAGCCAAACAGCCCTGTGTTTTCAGCCCGACGTGCCTCCTTGTCTTTCCTGACCCAGAGGGCTGGCTGTCTTGTTTCCGAGCTCAGACTGTTCCTGTGTGATTTTCTGTTTTGATGTGTCATCTACCGTTGTTTTTTGTTTAGAAGTCTCTTCTATATTTTGAGATAACTGTCCCTAAGACAAAGTGAAGCTTGTATGTTGTAGAAAAAAACCCTTAAATTTAGAAATAATTATCACCCTTAACATTTTTTAGCACTGGCTTTCATCGTATTTCTGTAAAGGTATTTTTTGCTTATCTTTATTTTACTTATTCCCAGCTTATTACCAGTTGAAAACATTTTCAGATAGTTTTTTGTCCTTTAGAAATTCCTTACTACGTTTTTATTGGGAAGGTAATGTGCAGGTAATATCTTTTAGGGGGAAAATACTTCCTTGAGGTATATTGTGACATACTAAATAGCCAGGAACAAAAAAGCAACACCCTCATGCCTCTAGCCAGTGTTTTATGCTCTGGCTATTCTGCCTGGCTTCAGTATCCACCCAAAGACATGAAAGCCATTTAAATTAGCCAGGAAATCAATTCCCCATTCAGAGCAGTGGTTGTGTGTTGTAAGTATCTTCTCAGATTCAGCTTCACATTTAGCTTCATCAAATCCATAATATGACACTCATTACATCACTCGGTGTCCAGTCAGTGTCTTTATGCCACAGAGCATTTAAAACAAGTTAGATCGTTCTATCCCAGGCACCTGTAGAGATCATGACTTACATTGCATAGACTTATGGCTACTCACACAATTCCTGAGGAGTTCTGTTTTCCTTCTGCCTCACAAGTATTTTAGGTTTATCTTGTGAAATTGAGTTAGCTACTGAACATCAATTTAATCACAACCTGTTTTTAAAAATATTTAAATGAAACAAGCCCTCCATCAAAATGCCCTGATACAATTTCACCCTGAAGCAAATGAGATAAATAATAATCATGAATTCATGATTATTTATTATTTTCATGAGGTGTTGGGTGGTGACATGTGATTTATTGATATATAATATATAAGGAGTTCCTATGTTGCCTATTAAAATGGGAAAGCTAAATTGCTATTGTTCTTTTTAGCTATCAATATAGGCTATTGACCTCTACTTACAGCTGGTGTTCCAGACCAAAAATCTCTGACTCGGAGGCCTGCACTCCCTTTATTGCTATTTAATGGATACATATCAACTTGGAAGGGAGGTTCTGGCAGCTTTTCACAGTAATCTAATCACAGCTCTGTCCTCTTCAATATTTTCATCAGTGTCTTGGATGAAGATGTAGATAGCCTTCTTATCAAATTTGCCAATGACACAAAGCAGGAAGAAGTAGCAAATACAGTAGACAGGATTATCAGGAGCCAAAAAGATTTCAACAAATTGGAGAGGTAGGCTGAATATTTAAAGATGAAATGGAAATGTAAGGCACGACACTTGGGTTTAGAAGAAAAGTAAAATAAAAACAAAATCCAGCTCACATAGACTGAGCTCCCTGGAAACAAGAGGGAAGAAAACTCCGTAAGATAGAGACTTGTGTGCAGAATTTTGGTGAAAGAGTGTTTCCGTGTGATATGTGTGTAAGGCTATGTGAGAGAAGTGGGATTGGGCAGAGAGAAAATCGAACCCGCAGTGAATCTGAGGCCTCAGCAGATTCTCGGTGGAGCTCTGGAACTTGGAGGAGCCTTTCAGAGACATCCTGAATTGAGGCAG
>NW_027532848.1:828781-833469 GCF_008692635.1 Crocuta crocuta
GACCAGCCAGTAGTCTAGTCTCAGCCAGTTACTGGTTCTGGGTCACCTTGTGGGAGATGGCAACCTCGGATAAAACAGTTACCTCCAGCTGAGGGCAGTTTCCCCTGAGAGAGGCAGGTGTGAGCATTTATCAGCCAATATTCCCACCAGCCAGAATGTGGGGTCTTGGCAAGAGTATCAAGCTATACAGTTCCCCACAGTTACTCAAAGTGTGATCCTCTGACCTTGATAGAAACACAAAAGCACGGGTCCTTCCCCAACCTACTGAATCTCAGAATCTCTGGAGATGGGGCCCACAAAATTTTTAGCAAGCTCTCCAAGCTCCAAGTCATTTCTAAGCACATTCAGTTTGAGAACCACTGCAGGATGCCATGCAAAAGCATTCAGAAAGGGGAGAAGACACAGGACATTTATTGACAGTACTCTCTCCCTTTTCCATTCCCACCCGCTCTCTCAACAGCAATGAAGCAATGAGAAAGGAAAACTATGGGAATATTAGCCAGGATAAATTCAGATATTTAATGTAGTCCTAAGAACTTGTATTTCAGTGTAGTGGAGAAAGGAATTTGGGGATAGAGCTGTTCAGAGATGAAACAGACTGCCTTGTAAGGTTGTAGAAGTATTCAAGAACAGGTTGGCCAATGTCTTGGTATAATAATTTTAAGCACCGGGTGGACAGGTGACTTTCACATCCTGATCTCCCTCATACACTTTTCTTCTCAAGTCTTTTTTTTTTTCCCAAATAGCATTCTGCCAGAACTAGTTCCATTTTATCTTACTAAGTATTAAGAAACAGTATTATGGTCCCCAGAAAAGGTTAGGTAATGTCAGGTTAAGTAAAGATAAACAAACTTCTGTAGAATTATTCGGATGTTTTATTATACACACTGTGAATAAACAAAGTATGTATGTCCAGGAATGTGTGGGGAAAGGCACTGTAGGATTTGGTCCACTAATTATAATTATTCTTCTATCACAAAATTATAATTACCTAAGTAAGCATTTTTCAGATAAATAGCATAGCATCTAGCACAGAGTCCTGAGTGGAGATCATTTCACTGGGAGTGACCTGGGTAGTAGTCTTATGTGCCATTAGTTCAACTCTTCACGTTGGCATAAGCCTATATATTTGCCGTACCGATCAACAGAAGTTGTGTTATTCTACCTTCGACTCTACTCAAGCATCTTTTCTGTTGTTCCCTTGGGACTGTTATTGTCACTTCATATTCTTTTAGAAGTTTAGAGACATTTTTTGGGGGAAATATTCATAATTAGCTAGCTAAGTGAGGGGTAAGGCAGGAAGAGAGAAGGAAAGAAGAGGAGGAGGACAATGAAGACAGTGATGCGAGAGAGAGAAAGAGTTAGTTTGATTCTCTGGTATAGCATATTTAACCCATGCCGAATCTTTGTTTTCCTGCGACTTTCCACAGTGAGAATGGAAGGGAAGTCATTTAAAAATTGCAGAAGCAGCCTAGGATGCCTTTAGTAAAAGGTCTCCATTTTAGCAGATAGCGGTAAACAATAGAGTCCATTATAATTGCTGGGATCTGCTAATAAGGTTCTTTTTATCCCTGAAACAAACTCCATCAACCCTCCTTGGTCCTCTGTTCTCATCAACATTTTAATAGCGTGGGACTAACTCTTATAAATTTTTCTTTCCCACACAAAACATATAATCCACAACCTGCTAATGATTACATTTAGTCTAATTGTTAGGTTGCTGCTGGTGACAGAAAAATTTACCCTGGCATGTAGACATTCTAGAAGCTCGGCCAAGCATTTGGTGTGTGCGAATCAGCCTTCATATACTTCTCATGTAGAGTGGCCAACTAGCCAACCCATCTTCCCTTGGCAACCATTCCTGATGAATAGACGTGATCTACTTGGAGGAGGGGCCAGGGCTTTTCAGTAGGGCCACCGGGAGAACTCAACTCCCTCTCCACTGCAGGCCCCCGATCAGGCTGAGTTCTCTGTCTTGTCAAATGATGAGCAGGTAGACAGACATCTTTACAATTTGCTAGCCCACGTTCCAAATGAGTGTAACATTTTACAGGCCTGAGTTAACCTTTTCTGAATCTGTGTCGCCGATTTCAGAATCCCAATATTTATAACTCAGACCAAGAGACTGAGGTACAGAGAGTCTGGGACTTTCTCAAGCTCAAAACCCAAGCTTTTTGTCAATTCTGACAAAGAGACTTTTGTGTTTGAAGAAAGAGAAGGACGTCTTCTCCTTATGTGTGTATTTCCACATCATTTACATGATGTTGGGTTCTCAAATTCTTTGAGAATTTTCTCACGTACGGTCAGTTGTCACTTCTTAGTATTTCAAATAGTTCTACTCTTTTGTCCCTTTCCCGGGATCATTAACACGAGCGACTCCAAGAGGGTATCTAAGCAAGCATTTGCCATTCTTCCTGGAAAAACGTGTTACTCTCCGTCGTCTTTATCTGTAATTAAAGTTTTGCCAAATTCTGCTTTTGAAAATGAGTTATCTGGTAGTCATAAAATTCTAACTTGGAAAGAAAAAGTTGTACTCAAACAGTGACTGTTACATGTGCGCTAGTGTGATTACTACATAATGAAAGTATCCAGAATGAAAAGACTGATATTGACCTACGTTTGCCATTTTCGAATTAATTGCTTTGGTAAAACTTAAGCACGCAGTCTTTGCCAGATACTGCACCAGGTGTTGAGGATGATGAACAAATTCTTCTTGAATATATATCCCACTCACAAAACAAATATGCAATTTTATGAGTCCTAACACCAAAGCTGCACCAATACTTTTATTTCGATTGCATCATTTTGATGAAGATTAAAATAAACACAACTGTGTCACATGTTGCAAGTTTTAAGAGCCACTTTGAAACTGTACACTCCAGGAAAAACATGATCAGGTGGGGAAAATTATGATGTTCATATTTTCAAATGAGAAAACAAATGTCTGTGCCTTTCAATAACGTGCTTTTTAAAGTGTAGATGACAAATTACTACTTTGCCCTTTTTTTTACCCCAAGAACTCAAACTACTTAATAACAAACTAATTATTAAAGTTGCTCCTGGAATCTGATTATATAATGGTGCACACATTGCAAATAAGAAGTGGGAGGGGAACCTGAGTGGCTCAGTCCATTGGGCGTCTGACTTTCCCTTAGGTCATGATCTTGAGGTTCATGAGTTCAAGCCCTGCATTGAGCTCTGTGCTGACAGCTCAGAGCCCGGAGCCTGGTTTGGATTCTGTGTCTCCCTCTCTCCCTGCCCCTCCCCCACTCACACTCTGTCTCTCTCAAAAATAAACAAACATAAAAAATTTAAGAAATGGGAGAAAACACAGTTTATCCACAAGTCACTGTTTTCTTCTACTGACAACATTAATTGAGGAAGGAAAGCATGGGAGAGACACGCTCGGTGGCCTCGAGGAGAGGTGGGGAGGTAGCCATAAGCTCTGCCCCTGTCTGTGGGCCGTACTGATGGGCAGCAGGCGGTACGACTAGGAGATGCAAGAGCTCAGCTTGCAGCTTGCAAAAGTTGCTTGGGTAGCCAGTGATTTCCTAAGTAATCACTGTAACATTTTTGAAATTAAACTTAACAATTTGATTTACACCTAGAAGTGAACAGATAGTCACATCAAACTCAGAAGCACAGTCATCCTAAATGGCATTAATCTTCCCTAGATGTGCCGCCTCATCCTCTGTCAATTAAGCTTCCCGAGGTTATCTTCAAGGCTATTTCCCAAGGGAATGTATTGCAGTCCCCCCGTAAACTGGCCTTGCCCCGTGCACTGCTTTTCATGTGGTATATTTTATTTCTTTGCAATGGCAGGATTCCTAGAGCAAAGTCAGGACTGCATTTTCAAAAATGACGTCCCTTTTTGTGGCTAGCAAAAGTAATTCATAACTACATGTAGGTGAACGTTAGTAGTGACCAAACTGGTCAGTGATCTACTTGAGTAGGTTTTTACGAAGTGCTATGCCTTTATCAGTGCTGTCGCTAGCGTATACCTTGAAACCAGCCAACAGATCAGCTCCTTAATTCTTAAGGGTCTTATTTAAAGAATGGCATTGTTTATATATACAATGGAATACTACATGGCAATGAGAAAGAATGAAATCCTCCCATTTGCAGCAACATGGATGGAACTGGAAGGTATTATGCTAGGTGAAATAAGTCAGAGGAGGACAGATATGATATGCTTTCACACATATGTGGATCTTCCGAAACTTAAAAGAAGACCATGGGGGAAGGGCTTAGGGAAACTAGGTACCAACAGAGAGGAAGGGAAGCAAACCCCAAGAGACCCTTAAATACAGAGAACAGACTGGAGGTGGATGGAGGGTGGGGGAGAGGGGAAAATGGGTGATGGGCATGGAGGATGAGCACTGGGTGTTGTACGTAAGCCAATTTGACAATAAATTATATTTAAAAATTAATATGACTTGAAAAGGAAAAANTGCTTTCCAAAATGGTATCTAAAATTTAAAGTAGCAGTCACTCAAAGGATTTCTAATTCAGTTTCCTTATGATTCGTGAGTGCTAGAATTCAGAAAAACCATTCTTAGGTTAACACAAGAGAGATGAATATTAAATATGTGAAGAATACAATGAAAGATTATTCCTGTACCTCATTTATGATTATTTTTGCCAAACCGTGCCGTGTATATATCAGCTTAATGATACTCAGAGGAGAG
>NW_027532848.1:833530-837881 GCF_008692635.1 Crocuta crocuta
ATATAAAATAAAACTATACTATAAAGAAAAATAAATATTTCCTCTTTTGGACTATCTGTACATTAAGGGTATTCATAACATGGTGTCTTGAAAGAAGTGTTCAGCTTTGAGTGAATAGGGAAGCTTGTGGCAAAGAAGGCTCTAAGGAACATTACCCTTACTATGCTGCCTCTCTCATTTGTTATTTCTGACACTTCTCCTGTGCTTCTCTCCCCAACTTGGACTCTCTCCTTATTCTTTTTTATCTCCGACTCGGCCTCCATGGTGTTTCTCCATTATTTTTGGCATTTGCTTCCCATGGGCTCTTACACTTTGTCATATTTTAAATACTGACTCCTGTTCCTGTAGTGGCTCCCCCCCTCCCAGTGGCTACCGAGCACCTTGTATCTCAGTCCCCTCCAGAATCTTCTTGCTCTACTCGTTTTACTCTCATGCTCTTTTTTCTTCCTTTCTAGAGTCCTCTTTGTCTAATCTGTATATATTCCGTCGGACTCTGTGCTGTTCTCCTCTCAGAAAATGGCGCCTAAGGGTGGTGTGCTCTGAGCATATCTGCAGCTTAGCCGTCTGGAATGTGGCCGTGAAGTGAGGCTCCCTTTGCTCATGGTCCACTGTTTCCCCACAGTGTGTACATGCTGCCTTGATCCGGAGAGAGAAGTATCGTAATCAAGGAATGAAAGTACCTAAAAGTTTCCTTGACTAGTTTTCCTCTAGAAATATAGAAGAGAAGTTTTGAACCAGATGCTTAGACTAACACTTGTCACATGCACACAGTGCACTTGTATTGGCGTCTTCCTGGAAACTCGTCCCTCTGTACCCTGATACCTCTTCACTTTTAGTTTTCAAAGAATCCTTACGTATCTAGTAAATATAAGTTTCCTTTTTTTAATTTTTAAAAAATGTTTATTTATTTTTGAGAGAGAGTGCAAGCAGGCAAGGGGCAGAGAGAGAGGGAGACGTGGAATCTGAGCTGTCAGCACAGAGCCCAATGCGAGGCTCGAACCCATGACCCACAAGGTTAGGACCTGAGCCAAAGTCAGACGCTCTATCGAAGAGCCAACCAGGGGTCTCACAAGTTATGTTTAATAAATCTTTCACATAAAAGGACAATCCCTCCTGAAAGCCATCATTTGGAAAATATTTCCTAAAATACATTCACAGTATGTGTTTAGTTCCCCTTTGTAGCTCAAACTCTAGCTGTCTCGAGCTTTGTATTTTTTTTTTCCAAAAAAGAATAATGGCAACAAAAAAGCTTACACTTCTTCATTCCCATCAAAACAGGTTTGTCGGCGTCCGGTGAACTTAAAATAAAATAGTTACCCTAGAAGTTAGAAAGTTTATTTGCCCCCTCCATCATGTTTGACACCTTTTTACCACAGCAAAATTGTAAATGTAAACTTAGTCCCTGGAAGATGAGCTGGGCCCCAATTTCCAGCTAATTGGGAGAAGCGGCCCCGAGTCGAGCACTGTCAGGCTGATTTGAGTTTTAAGATACGATGATGATTATTGTGTCAAATGTAATCAAGAATGCAGGCTCTGAACTGACGAACAGGCTGGCTGTTTTTAATTCAGGTTCGTATACGAAGCAGACCTCGGGTTCACCGGTAGACACAGCTGGCTGTAAAAGAGAGCAATTTTTAAAATGCGATTTCATTCTCTGTGGAGCAGTAAGGAGNCTCTTCTTTAAAAATTCGATTTATTTTCAGTATAATAGGTTAGGTCTGGAAATTTCCCTGTAGCTCTGTTTCACTGGTTTTTAACCTTCTCAGATCCAATACCATCCCCTTTCTTTTCTTCAAACACGTACTTTATAGCACTTTCTTTACTCTCATAGACCAGAAGTTGTAGGTAATGTACCTGACCTACAGACAAGTTTTTAAATGATGCCCTGACTGTAATTTTAAAGAGAAATGAGTCATCTATAATGAAGCAGTGTATATTTTGGCATACAGTTCCTCAGGACCACACCAGAACGCACCTGAAGTTTTTAGGTGATTTTACCACAAGCAATATCAGTAGATGCAGAATGACACCAGTGTGCTGGACAGGGACTCAGATGCTGTGAGCAGCCTAGGCCCTCCTAACTGGAACTTTGTAAAATGTCGAACGACTCTTGGCATAATTCTTAACAGCACAAAGTAAAATTTTCCTTGGATTTTCATGGCAGTTACACTTCTGAAAAAAAAAATCCATGTATATTAAGATGTTGATGAAAGTATTTTATATATATGGTTAAGTTTGGGGTCCAGGTGTTTATTAGCGGGGTTTCTCCCATATGAGGGTCCAGTGGGACGTGAAGAAATGCTGTGGGACTCAGTTGTTTTCTGAGACATCCACCTCTCTAGCCCCTCCCCGTGGAATGCCCAGAGTAGGCTGCAATTGCCGTGTTAGGTGAAGTATCTTCCCTCAGTTTCCAGAAGGTCTTTGGTAGGCAATCTGTAAATTTTGGTTGAATGCTTTTCTGGACAAGAACTGATCTGTGAATTAGTGGAATAGTGATACCCCCTGAGAACCTTACCTATTTCTTGGCGATACGGTTGCCATTTTTACAAGACTGACTGAAATGAGCAAGCGTTGAAGATGAACTAGATTGTCTAGCAAAACCTTTAAAAATTCTGGGATTATCACTGTGGTGGTAATCTATTTCCACCACCCTTTTTGGATCGCATGGTTTCCCCCAAAAGGATGATATGACACCCCTCCTGAGTTAATTGCCTTCCAACTAGATGTTAACAAATATAATTAAATTCTGTATAACCATCACAGGTGATATTATTGTACCTCCCCAAGATATTTAAAAGGATGCATGCTGCTTAGATGAAAGCTGTAAGAGAAATGTACACCATTTCTTGGTGAGGTTAACCAGGTAATTTAGTAAAACAAACACAATACCCACATATACAGACATAAATAAAGCTTATGTTCTCTGTATGTTTGGGGCAAAAATATTGTTTTACACTGAAGAAATTTTAGGCTGCTAGGTAAGCAAAATGCCGCAGTCTATTTGCATTTCATCATGGCATTTGACAAGGTCTTTCATTATATTCTTGCAAGTAAGTTGGAAAATACTGGCTACATGCAAGGTGGACTGGATGATTTAGAAACTGTTGCATGCCGTTACACAAAGGATGTCAATTAATAGATGGGTGTCAGCTTCTGAAAGAAGATCTCTGGTGCTGTGCCACAAGGTTCTGTTCGCATCCCTGACACTCTGAGTGTTTCTGACAGAACAGGAGCAGAGCTATAGAGAAGATGCCCATTCACATTTCTGGGTGATACAAGCAAGGGGCGTAGTACTATGTTGGGTGATAAAGCCAAATGGATACCTGGACAGGGTGAATTTGGAGGCCTGTTTTAGTACCTATTTCTGGGCCAGGATCAAGCTTAAAGGCAATCAGAAAATTTGCCAGCGTATTGGATTAATTTTAACAGAAGCTATTGTTTGTTAAGCCCTTTGGCGTTGCAGTACGCCTAAAAATATACACTGAATTAAAGACTTCGCAGGAGTGCATTTTAAAAATTCAAAAGAAAATTGTAATGTTGATGTGAGTAGTGATGGACAGTTGAGAGCAATGTGTTGGCCAATGAGAGTCTATGATTTCATTTTCACTACTAGTACAAAACACGATGAATGATACAGCCTCCAAAGATTTAATATCTATACTTCTGCAAAGCAAAACACAATTTTTGTCACAGAATTGCTCATTTTAATTTTTAAAAAATTGTAATGTTTTACTTATTTCTGAGAGAGAGACAGCATGAGCAGGGGAGGGTCAGAGAGAGAGGAAGATACAGAATCTGAAACAGGCTCCAGGCTCTGAGCTGGCTGTCAGCACAGAGCCCGACGTGGGACTCGAACCCACAAACCGTGAGATCGCGACCTGAGCTGAAGTCAGACGCTTAACTGACTGAGCCACCCAGGTGCCCCACATTTTTAAATATCTTAGTTATAACTAAATAACTGTCCTTTATATAATCAATTTTCTGTAACAAACAAAAGTGACATCTACTAATAATTGTGAGGTTCAACTGAAGTCATGTATGTGAAAGCAATGTATGAACGTTAAAAATCTATAGAAAAAGAAATTATTATTCAGTAAATTTGCATCAAGAAATAATTTGGACTTGTAAGTTTTTTAAGCACAGGGGACTAGGACCTTCTCATTTTCGGAATGTCTGCCTGTTTCATAGTAGGTTTATTGATTTTATTTTAATTTATTGAGTGTCCATTAAATACCAGAAGCTGTGGTATGAATCCTTGCTCTCACGGAATTTACAGTAAGTTAATGATGATGAATGGCAATGATGATGATGAAGAAAGATAGTATAGAGACTTTTTTTAAATGGTGCATTC
>NW_027532848.1:838120-843707 GCF_008692635.1 Crocuta crocuta
GACAAAGGCATCAGATTTATTCCTTTAGTGTTGTAGTCTTAATTGAAAAAATAAATCCTTAATTTATGACTATTCTTCATAAATTTGAATTGATCTTATAAAAGGCCATCAGTGCATTTCAAAGTATCCAGTTCTTTTAAATGCTGTTTTTCCCTCTAGTGATTAAAAGTAAGAAAGCAAGAAGTTTTAAATCTTTATTTTGATCATCAGTTTTAATTAGCTCAAGCTATTTGTAATCCTACAAATCTTGTAAATCATATCAGATTTACAAGTCTTGGAAATCATATCTGAGTCATTAAAAAAGGTTCAAAATTAAAAGGGCAATTTGTTTAGAATCTACCAAGACTTAGTCACTCAGAGAAATTAATTCATTTCTCAGCTGGTCTTATAAAAATGTATTTATTTTACTGTAAAATTTCCAGCAAAAGAAATGTATTTGATTTTCTTGTTAGATATTTTTAATGTAAAACATTTCTCAAAAGGTACAGACTTCCTGATAATCTTGGTATCATTAGCGAACATTTATTAAACTACCACTATAATAAGGCCACAATCATAGGTACTATGATTTTCTCCTATTTCCTAAGAATAAAAAGATTTTATTGCTGCCCATAATGCCCTCTTTCTGAATAAAATCCTCAAGCCTACCTCACGTCCAAAGTGCAGTATCCATTCTAATAGCTCTCTTGGATGACAGCTGGAGATGATAAGCAAAGGGAAAATAATTTTTGTCTTCACACAAATACATGCCATAACCTAATTCATATGATGATCACGGGAAACAATGAGCTTTTGAGAACAGTAACATATAAATATCAATTATATTTACCTCACGGGGAGACTAGCAAGTCTACCTTGAGAGAGAATGTCTTAGACTGGACTAGATTTGGTGTTTCAGGTTTTGCCCCTGATTTTGAAAAGTCACCCAGCTTCTCTGAAAGTCAAGTTTCTCATCTATAAAATGTTGATGATTGAGGTGCCTGGGTGGCTCAGTCTGTTAAGCATCTGACTCTTGATTTAGGCTAAGGTCATGATTTCATGGCTCCTGGGTTCAAGCCCTGCATCGGGCTCCACACTGATAGTGCAGAGTCTGCTTGGGATCCTCTGTCCCCATCTCCCTCTGCCTCTCTCTCTCTCTCTCTCTCTCTCTCAATAAATAAATAACCTTTTTTAAAAAGTTGATTATAACAACCTTTCCCATTAACCTCAGCAAGTCATTTAAAGTATCAAAGGAGAAAATATATGTGGAAAAGGCTTCAAAACCAAGGAGCATTGTTTTAGTGCAAAATATTATAGCAATAAATGTGGAATTTGAAGGACTCTCAAAGTTGTATTTTTAACCACAAGAGAGTGTTGAATGAGGAATTGGGTAATAAAAGGTACAACTATTTAGAGACTATAACCTCAGGTTCATGTCAGGAATCAGGAAATTGTGTTTCCAAATTCTGTTGATCATTCTCTTCTGTAAGTTCCTATCATCTGTTGATATGATTTTAATCACTTCCCTTGTTTTGAAGAGAATCTATGGTGATTCTCTTCAATCTCTGAGGCTGGGTGACTCAGTTGGTTAAGCGTCCAACTCTTGATTTTCACTTATGTCAGGATTTCCCAGTTCACGGGATCACATCCCACTTAGGATTCTCTCTCTCTCCATCTGTCTCTCTCTCTGCCACTCTCCTGATCTTACGTTCATGGTCTCTCTCGGAAAATAAATAAACTTTAAAAAAATAAAAAGAATTTGTATGCTTGACTTTTTATCTTAGAAAATAAAAATCTTGAACTAACCTACCTTACTGTTTTCAGAATCTTATGTATCAGTGTCTAACACTGTTCTTTTTTTCTCTAAGTGAGGATGAGACTAGGTATTTGTTTGACTGCACTTAGAAGACTCAAGAGATGATGCTAGGCTTGCCTTTCTAATTGGTTACTATACTAGTTTTCATACATCCTTTTCGAACAGAAGAGAGCTACTCAATTTAGCTTATCACCATTAGGAAATCCATCTTTTAAAGAGATTAACACTACAAGTGACAAAAACCAAAGACTCACCTTGAAGGCATGCATTATGCATATCGCTGAGAATTTATTTAGAGTAGAAATGTTGTCAAAAACTGACCTCTGTGCTCCCAAGCCAAAATATAATAAGAAGACAGGGTTGCGGAGTAAAGAAGGAAGATAGTTTATTACTTTGCCAAGCAAAGGAAGCTGAAGAAGGCTCAAGTCTCCAAGACTGCATGTAAAGCATCTTACTCCTGCCCCAGGGGGTAAAAGGCTGAGGGGTTTTATAGGAAAATACAGGATGTGGGCGGTTTCGATAGGAATCTGGTCTGTGCTATGTTTGTCACATCTTCAAGGTGGTCTCATGATCAGCACAGGCGCCGGCCGTCCGAGTCTCCTTAGGAAGTATACACAGAGGTCAGTGAGGTGTCAATATCGATACGGAGTTCCTAGAACAAAGGATGCTGTAGAAAAACAAGTGAAGGGGAGGGGGAGGCTTTAAGAATGAGAGAGAGAAAAATGTGTTCAGTTTCAAGTCAAGCCTTGCTGAAGCACTAGTGTGTCCATCTTAATTTCCACCTGTCTTTTTAGTTTTCTATAGCAGTTTTTAAAATTGTGTTTAACTATAAGCCAAACCCTAATCTAAGTTTGTATTGATCTGGAAGGTAGTGTAACCACATGTTTTCTAAAAATCTTTTATAGCTCTGTAAGTATTCAGAATAATACTTGAAGTCTCTGCACATGAACCAAACCAAACATTATTTTTAAACTTCCCCAAATGGCACCTTTAAGTATTATATCAGTGGAAAAATATAAACTCTAGATCTTAGCCTGAAGGTTGTTTGTCTCTTTCTTAACAATCCAAAATAGGAAAAGATACATATCTTGAGTATTTCACCTGTGCATAATATTTTGCACACTTCTTTCACCAGCTAATTTTTCTCAGTGCTATGTGACAGAAACAGAAATCAAATGAAATGAGTAATGCAAAGAATAGCAAAGATTTCTTTTTAACTGTTGTCTCCATTTTCGTCTCACAAATGTCCTAGTGCTTTTTGGAAATGTATAATGATTGTTTCCATAATGATATACTATACAAATCCCAATTTTTAAAATGCTCATAGAGTAAAAAAAAAAAAGATATGGAATGTGTATTTTAAAATTCCTTGCATGATCAATCATGTCAATACTCTCTCACTATCTAAAGGTAAACTCTCCGTGATAAATTTTTTTCCCTAAAATGTCTGTATCACTGAAGGAAGTTTAAACAGATAGCTTCAAAGCTGTGGTTTGTCTTTAGGGGATTAATCTTTTATTATTTTTTTTTCATGAAAGCATGTTGCTTCTGCACGTGTTAAAAGTCCTCCTGTGTTGTCTGGGGTGAGGAAAGTTGGGAATGAGTTTTCTGAGAACTAATCAGCAATACTTTGGGAACATTTAGGTCATGGTTTCCAATTAACTCTGGAGAGTTTGAGTAATTTAGTACCAGACCTCAGGAGAGAGGGGATGAAAACCTCGTTAATTCGTATGTCAGTGAACAGCAAACCAGCAAATTTGCGTTGAAAATGGATTTTTGTGTGTGTGTTTTGAAGCAAATTCCAGCTAGATCTCTCTGCTCTGGTTGGTGGGGAGACAATCTTTCCATGTCTGTATTCCCTTATGTGTAGGTCTTTTCATGTTTCAATGACTCTGCTTACGGTAAAGTAACAAGAGAGTTTAATCCCTACTCCAAAATGAAGGCCAGGATTCAATGGCATAACCTCTCCCACATTTTTCGTTCTTTTACTACAGTGAATATATCAGAGGGATGTAGACAGCAATATCTATTTTCAGAGTTAGAAAATTTTCTTTCCTAGGATGCAAGGCTTGGGCTCCAATCCCAATTATTTCATTTGTGTGCAAATTTGGAAAAGTCATCCAGTCCTCTCAGAATGAATCTCACCAACAGCAAAATGAACCTGGTGAGAAGCTGTTCCATGTATCTAAGGGGGTTCTTATTTTTATGAAATCAATTCAAGTAGGCAAACTTTTATTGACCATCCATCATTGTATGATAAGATAAAACCTGCTAGAAGATCTCCACTTCCATTGATAAGAAATGACCAAAAAATGTTTAAAGATAGATTTATCACTTGTTAGGCAAATTGAGATCTAAGTTCATGATACATTTGACCTACTGGTAGGGAATCTACATGAATTAGAGGCTTAATCACACTGTACCATAGTTAAATGTTTACCGGTCTCTTCCACCAGGATTGAATATATTAAATGCCAAAGCCCACGTCTATGTCTCATTGACTTTTGTGTTGCCCTCACCAAGCCTAGATCCTGGCACATAATACATATGGACTAGAAGCAGAGATGACTTCGTTAGATGTTGGTAGGCACGCACAAATAAGAATGAGGTTGACATTTTAAAATAATCTGTGTAAAGGTTACAGCCATTGAGAAGGAATGAAATATCCAACTGGAAGTATACAAAGGAAACAGAGGCAGACTGTAGGTAGAAAAAATTAGGGATACCTTCTAAAATGATGAGAGAATAAGTCTGAATATATTTTCTTTATTTATTTGGAGAGAGAGAGAGAGAATGTGTGCATGCAGACAGGGGAGGGACAGAGAGAGAGGCAGAGAGCATCCCAAGAAGACTCCCATGATACCACGGGATCATGACCTGAACCAGAATCAAGAGTCCGATGCTTAATTGACTGAGCCACCCAGGCGCCCCAAGTCTGAATATATTTAAAACATGTGAAGGGCCATATGGGTGTTAGCTTTTAAAAATGTATTTTCTGTGTTGTACCTGACAGCCTTGATCTCTTATTCTGTGTCAATAGTTGAAAGAACAGAACCTGTTTCTCATCGTGTTAGCTCAATAGCAGGGGAGAAAAGAGAAACATACCCTCGCTGCCACAGTGCTTGTGCGGCCGTACTTCTAGGTAGATGTTGCCCTAAGCCATAGTGTTGGACTTGCGGCTAGAAAAGTATTAATGGGGTACTAGCCCAATGATTATTGAAGGACTTTGTTTAGATGCATGCTTCTCATGAGTGCAAATTACTAATAGAATTGCTGGAGATGAAAAGGAATCCTTTCTACAAACTGCTATATATCCACGGGTGATATGGTTCTAGCTGTCCCTTGAAAATACATTTTAAAGTCATTTTAAAAAATCAAACTGTAATTTATTTACTAGCAAGTCAGTAGAGACTGTTACGGTTACAGAGAGATTGAACTTGAGGTTAAGTTTGGTTCTCTGTGACTAGTGTCGGTCACTGCCAGAAACCTTGGGTACCAAGCCCAAGTACTGCTAAGGTGCTCAGTTGCTCAGCCTTATTTATAACAAACAAAAATGGGGAAAAAAGTGTCATCCTGTAATCATACCCTAAAAAGATCATAGGAAATGATAGTGGTTAAGTGCAAATAAGCCAGGAAGGAGAGATTCGGAGTATTTTGTTTGGTTACTCCTTGGCAACACCAGGACACAGACTGAGGTGTTTTTTAGCTAAGACTGAGTGCTGTGAATTTCCTCAATTTGTCACACTTAGAGAAACGCCTGGGCAGCATAGCCTCCTATGTCAGGTGGACCAT
>NW_027532848.1:843779-845574 GCF_008692635.1 Crocuta crocuta
TATGCTCTATAGCCTTACTTGGGAAAATAGTTAACTTTCCCTTTCCTCATTTGCTTTTTATGTATTTGGTTGACCCATAAGAGATTGCTGATATTCAACTTAAGAGAAAAACTGGAGTCTTAGAGATTTATTTAAAGATACCCTGATAGGTGTGTGGGTGTTTAGTGACAGATCAGAGTATTACTTGTGTGATTGCCTCGTTGATAATCAGTTCTTAAAAAGAAAATGGAGAAGCGCCTAGGTGTCTCAGTCAGTTGAGCACCTGACTCTTGATTTCAGCTTGGGTCATGATCCCAGGCTCAGGGGATCCACGCTCAGGATGGAGTCTGCTTATGATTCTTCCTCTCTCTCCCTCTGCCCCTCTACTGCACTGGCCTCTCTCTCTCTCTCTCTCTCTAAAAGAAAAAAGGAAAAGAAAATGGAGATGCTGAAGACATGCCTTCTTTGATCNCTGAGGACATGTCTTCTTTGATCCCTCCCCTTTCTACAGAATTCCCTCTAGACGAGCACCTTCTTGGGCAGCTATGGGGTTGTACTAAGCTCTGTAGCTACAGCACTCCACCCCTTCAGTACATTCTTGCGTCTAACTGGTGATGGTACAAGTCTGCATTATCTCCTGAACTTCTTCAAGAGCAACCAAAGGTGCAGTAGCTCTTCAGGCTCATTTCCAGGGTGTGAGAATTCTCCATCCTGTCCTGTTTCGAGACTCTAGTCCACACACGTAATTGTATATGTCTACACATACATCTCTTAAGCATGTATATTTTCATTTTTTATTTTTATTTTTTAAATATTTTTATTTATTTCTAGGAGAGAGAGAGAGAGAGACAGCGTGAGCAGGGGAGGGTCAAAGAGAGAGGGAGACACAGACTCTGAAATAGGCTCTGCTCTGTGCTGGCAGTCAGCACAGAGCCCGACGCGGGGCTCGAACCCACGAACCACGTGATCATGACCTAAGCGAAAGTCGGACGCTTAACCGACTAAGCCACCCAGGCGCCCCAAGCATGTATATTTTTAAAATCCTTAGTGTGACTGTTCATCAAGTCAGTTTCCCCAGAAGGCAAACTTGGGGAAAGCAATTAACCTGCAGGAATTGTATTGGAGAGTGCTCTCAGGATTAACACCTGTGAGAGAGGGCAAGTGAAGGAGGCAGGACAGGGAAGGAGAAGCTGTCCTTCAATGTAGCTGCAACCACAGCATCAGTCAACACACACACACACACACACACACACCCCACTGTTCCCCCCATCCTCCTGAATTGTCCTGAGTTGGAGCAAGGGGGCCAGGCTTGTATAGCCCCCACACTAACCAATCATTGGATGTCTCCTACTTCCAGCAGCTTCCTCAGAAGCTAGGGCATACAGGTGAGTCTCCACTGACAGTGAATCTCAACACTTTAACATATACCAGAATCACCTAGAGGGCTGTTTAAAACACAGATCACTAGACTCCACGTGCAGAGTTTCTGATTTAGCAGGTCTAGGGTAGGGCTTGAAAATTTGCCTTTCTAATAAGTACTCAGATAATGCTGATGCTCCTGGTCTATGGGTCACACTTTGAGAACCACTGTACCACACCGCTCATGTTTCCACACTTGACTCTGGTATGTGGTCCCTTTCTGAATAGAAAGAAAACCTTTTAAAGTCACCATACCATGCCATACTCCACCTGGTTCTCAGTTATTTTTGTACATTATGAAGCTAGAATAGCTGGTAATTAAAATGTATTATATAAAGTACTTAACCTATACAGTAGATTATATTTGTAAAGTATTACTGCTATTACTGATATCCGG
>NW_027532848.1:845596-849843 GCF_008692635.1 Crocuta crocuta
CGGCAACCTGGACAGAGGAATTTAAAGAATAATCCTGTTCAAAATCTTCACTTTTGTTCTAAAATGACCTCTTAAATTTCTTTATGATTCTCATTACTTCTACATTTTTTTATTTATCATAAAAGCCACTTAAAGCCATATGGTTATGGAAAAATAAAAAATATGAGATACAGTCAGAGCTATTTTGAATGCACAAATACAGCGCACAAGTACCCTTGATTCATTTCTAGTCTAGACTTGGCACGATTAAAATTTAGGAATTCGGTGTATATAGATTGATCTCAGAATAAAGGATGTAGACATAAACCCCCCTCATGAGCATAAAACAACAATCTCCCCCCTGATCAAAGAGGCCTGTAAAAGAACTCATTTGAAGAGATTGTCCGCTGCTGTGGCCATTGAATTTTTTAAACATATTTTCTAAATTAGAAAAGATTCAGCCTGATGTTGTCAATATTTCAGAGCACGAGGGTATTGTTTAGGAAAATGGTGCCTCACTGCCAGGAAAGAGTTACTGCTCTTCCCTAAGGGCCTAATTTACAAAGCAGCAAACTCACTGGTAGGATTTGGCTGGAAATCTCATTGTCTCAGTAGAACACTTTCATCTGATTTATGTGCATTGTATTTTACCAATAAGTCTTGGAGAGTTATTTACTAGTTACTTTTTCTGGAAGCAGAGGGTAAGTGGCGTTTTTAGTTTAAGAATAGGGGAGGTTCATGAGCAACTCACGATGAAGATGATGCTGCGAATAATACGCACAGTATCTAATTCTCCAAGCTTCACTCTGCAGTGAGAGTTTCATATTTGTCCTTTATTCTCTATGAACTTGGAGCGTGTTAAAAAATACGTTATTGTCTAACCCTGAATTTGTCTTCTGGAATGTCCCAAATTTTAGACCGGAGGTGGAGTAAGTCTTAGTGATTTCTCATATGCAAGCCAGCCTAGAAATACTAGCTTTAACTGGATGAAATTGCCGCTTTAGTCGGTCAGAAATGGTCAATTGTCAGCAAGCTGCACCTGCTTCCACCTGTCCGTTTCATGCCAGATCATAACATTAAGATTCTCAGTGCCGTTGTGATGGTTCTGAGTTTTTAAATCCCACCGACTGAAAAGATAAATAAATAATGATTTTGGTACTTCTCTCTCCATTGATAGTTGGAAATCTAGATAAGCAGGGAGCAAGCAGTCCAGATCAGCCCCTGAACTACCCAAGGTTTAACTGATTTGCCCAAACCCAACACCAAGGTACCTTTCAGCTGCGTGGTATTAAAGTTTATTTAGGGGCTGATAAATAGCTCAGTGCACTGCTTCCTTTTTTCCGATAGCTGCATCCTCATAAACCTATTCTTCCCTCCACCAGTTAATGCAGACAGAAGATTTTTATCCAGTATGAGCACCGAAACTATACTGTGGAAGACTGTGTGCTCAGCAGAAACCTCACCCATGATGAATAAACAGCTCTTCCGGGGGCTTCGCTGCCGCTGGCTCGGCAGGAGTTGTTTATTGCCTGGTTTGCACATCCCATGATAAAGTTGCTGCTGAAATAAATTGCAGTTTTGCATAATTATTGACAATCACATCCTAACAAGCAGTGTGTATCATATTCAAGTGTTCAATTTTTTCAAATCCATTTTTAGCTTATGTTTAATCCCAGAAAGTGTTTGTGTAGTAATAGAAGGCAAATACGGCATTTAAATAGAGTACTAATTTCCTCATTGCAGACAAAATTTACCTGAATCTTTTTAGATGGGACTGTTACTGCCGAAGGCAATTTTCCCTCCAAGCTGTTATTATGTAGATTTTTGCTGAGGGCATATGTGTGTGTATCTACAATACATGCATTACATATACATATTTTATATTTATACATCTGTATATAAAATCAGAAAATATGAACAATTTTTTTAGATTTGTGTGTCACTGGGGAATTTGGTTCACTCCTTCTAAAAGATGAGTGGAAGGGGAATAAGCTGTGGGCCAAGGGAATGAACATGTTTGAGTAACCCTGATGCAGTGTGAAGCTAAGTGTGTGTGGCAGACGTGCCTCACAGTTGGTAGGGAATAGTGGGATTTGAACCCAGATCTGTCTGGTTTGTAAGCTCTGCTTTTTCCATTACACGTGAGATTTTTCTTGAGGAGAATATTCCCAGTTGTGTGACCATCAGATAATGAAATGTTAACGCTAACACCATAGTTACAACTATTAGAACACAATAGTGTTACGCAAAATGATATTTTGCACAATGGTTTCTCTGAAATAAGTCATTTTTCTTCTCTTCTTCTTTCTGTTCTCTTTTGCCCTGCAGTCCCTTCTCTGTCTGGTTCCCTCCCTTGTTCAACTTTCTGTTCTAGCTTTGCATTTTCTTTTTTTTTAATTTTTAAAAGTTTTTATTTATTTTTGAGACAGAGAGAGAGCATGAGCGGGGAGGGGCAGAGAGAGAGAGAGAGAGAGACACAGAATCCGAAGCAGGCTCCAGGCTCTGAGCTATCAGCACAGAGCCCGATGCGGGGCTCCAACCCACAAACCACGAGATCATGACCTGAGCCGAAGTCGGACGTTTAACCGACTGAGACACCCATGCGCCCCTAGCTTTGCATTTTCTTGAGCTTTCTCCTTGCCTACCTAATCCTGATGTTCTGCCCCATGTGACATCAAAGATAAGCATGGTCTAGGGATTTGGGGGCTTTACCTGTAAAGATGAGCTTACACTTTTGCAGCATATGAAGATAAGGTGTCAAAATTGACCAGTGAAAACTATCAAGTTACAAAAAAAAAGACTGTTTTTGTGAGTTCATCTATGAACTTTCCAAAGTCCAAAGTCTCTCTATATATCTCCAGTAGGAGCACCAAAACTACGCTGTGGAAGACTGTATGCTCAGCAAAAACTTCACCCATGATGAATAAACAGCTCTTCTGGTATGTGTGTGTACATACACACATATATATATATGTGTGTGTATATATACATACAAATGATACATACATATGCACACACTGTTCTAGCTGTTGTTGCTTTTAAGAGGACTTTTAGCAGTAACCCACCATTTGCTGATACATTACAGTTTAGTCCCTTTATCTTTGCTCTTTTTATGGGGGTCCCTGGGTGCACCCTTCTGATATCTGAGGAGAACTGCATCTGGACGTTTGTTCCTTTGCAGACTGAGTGAGCGAGAGGCCGCTCTGGAAGAAACCCATAGATTGCTACAACAGTTCCCCCTCGACCTGGAGAAGTTCCTTGCCTGGCTTACAGAAGCCGAAACAACTGCCAACGTCCTGCAGGATGCCACCCATAAGGAACGGCTCCTGGAAGATTCCAAGGGAGTAAGAGAACTGATGAAGCAATGGCAAGTAAGTAAAGCTTTTCTACTTGGCCCTCTTGTGAGTAATCCATATGAGCGATTAACGGCATCTGTCCTTGTAATTGATATGCTGGGGACAAACTGAAATCGTTGTTTCACGTGGCCTGATATATTTCTGCATTTGGGCAAGAAGGAACGAGGCAGACAAAGAAGGAAAAGTCGTTTAGTATTTCATTTAACATCCCAGTCTTCTAAACCGTGCACACTTTGAACCAGGAAAAACTTGCACTTAAAACCAGAGCTTTGGTCAGGGAGAAACTTTGCTCAGAGACATAAATGGGAGATTGGTTTATTAAATTCAAAAAGTTGCCATTTTGGAGTGTTTATTTAATATTTTACAGGGAAAGCATCTGTATGAATTGTCTGTTTTATTTAGCGTTGCTAACTGAATCAGTTTCCCTTCATTACTTTCAAATACATTTTGAAATGTTAATCTGGCATTTTGTAGCCTTCTTCCTAACATGATCTGTATAAAGAAAAATGAGGTGGGTGAATTTGTCCTAGTTAATGATCAGGCAATTTTCAGACAATTGTTTTTCCTAGAAACAAAAATTATTGCTATAAAGTTTCATATGCATAGACAGTGAAAACAGAAGTTCAGGTAGTTTGGTTTAAATGGAGTCTTGGCGCGAGTCATATTCTGTAGTTCAAGGAGGCTCCTTAAGTTTATTCTCAGTGCCTGATAGAATTTTCTGAGCTCTAATGGAGTTTTGTTATATATAGCTGAGTTTTCTGACTTGATATTAGAACTTTCCTAGTATCTCAAATAGACTATGAAGTGTTAAAGTAATATCCAGTTTTGGGATAATTTTTTTGTATATTTAAATTATGATGAAAAAAGTAATCATATATCCGGGGTTGAAAACTAATTCCACAGTCAAATCAT
>NW_027532848.1:849879-850717 GCF_008692635.1 Crocuta crocuta
AAAAAGTCTCAAATTCCTCACTTGTTTCTTCCATTCTCCTCAGACTCCACTTGGTTCTCCACACTGTGTGTTAAGTTAGTTTGACCATCGGAAATAGTTCGTTTAGAGCAATGCCTGACTTTATCTTTGTAGATATCTCCCATGGCTTGAGAATGTAGAAACAAGGCAAAGTTAATTTTTTTGGTCACTCTTAGATGAATGGTTAGAAAATGTTCTGTAACTTAATTGACTTATGATAGTTCATAAATAAAATTTTATGTCTCCCTTTAAATATCCATAAAGCGGGGCGCCTGAGTGGCTCAGTCGGTTAAGCGTCAGACTTCAGCTCAGATCATGATCTCATGGTTCGTGGGTTCCAGCCCTGCATCGAGCTTTGTGCTGACAGCTCAGATCCTGGAGCCTGATTTGGATTCTGTGTCTCCCTCTCTCTCTGACCCTCCCCTGCTCATGCTGTCTCTATCTCTCTCTCAGAAAGAAATAAAACATTAAGAAATTTTTAAAAAATAATTTAAAAATAAATAAACTAAATACATACATACATACATACATACCCATNTAAAGCCACCCTAGAATGTTTTTTGAGAGAGGGAAAGAGGACACAGTGGGAGACAGGGGCAGAGAGAGAGAGAAAGAGGAGAGAGAGAGAATCCCAAGCTGGCTCCACACCCAGCGTGGAGCCTGACATAGGGCTCAATCCCATGACCCTGGGATCAGAAGCTGGGCCAAATCCAAGAGTCAGAGCTTAACCGACTGAGCCATCCTAGAACTTTAAAAAATACATGAACTCACATATTCTTACCAGTTGCAGTAGATAAAACATAAAACTTTAAGTGCATGT
>NW_027532848.1:850818-851377 GCF_008692635.1 Crocuta crocuta
AGGCCCAATTTGGAAAAAGATACATCAGTGTATCTCCTATATATTTTTATCTGCATTAATACACAGTGAAGGTTCTGAATCATTAAAGAAAAAAATTGCCACGTTTTTCAACTATATTATGTAAGAATGGATAATAAACTACATTTTGCATTTAGATCTCTGAATTCTCTTTAAAAACCGTTCAAAGTTATGTGAAGGACATTTTCTTAGCTTATGCTATAGAGGTATTTATTACCTTTATGATACCATAAAAGGTATTTATTATCAAAAACCATATTAAACTCCCCTAGAATTCCCCCAAAACCTTAGACGTATCATTTTCCCTTAACTCTAATAGGACTAACTAAAATTCCAATACTATTTTAAAACAGACAATTTTCTCATTCTCTCTGTGTTAATATTGGATTTTCTATAAATTCCAGTTGCCTGAGGTCGAAACTACATTTTCTGGATAGGAATGACATTTAAAGCCAGCGCTGATTTTCACTGTGATGGCTGGATAGTGGTCTTTGGATGAAAGATTTGGAGATGTCATGGAGAAAAATGTAAACTACTGAAG
>NW_027532848.1:851419-856556 GCF_008692635.1 Crocuta crocuta
TGAAGCTATTGATTATTGTTGTTAATGGGACACATCAAATGATAGAATTGAATTAAGATACTGGGGTTTAAAAGCAACAAATGGAAATGCCAAGTTTGAAAGCAAATATAACCACATACCTTAGGAGATTATATACAATTTCGGTATTTCAGCTAAATGGGAGTCTTTGCTGTTTTCCCTTCTGAAGATAATTTTTTTTTATTTTGAACAAAAGGAATTTTCTATAATATGTGTGAAGGAAAAAGGTGTAATGATATGCCTTTCACTTTGTTTGAAGAAGCTGGTAGCATGATGTTCATTGTTTGATTCATGCTGTAGAGCGAAAATAATTCTTACATATTAAAAACGGAAACTCCAAATGCCTGGCCAGAACATCAGCTCTCCTGACAGATTTCAGTACATCTGCCCCCGCCCCCTCCCCGAAAGCACTGATGTTTTACTTCATACAAACACTGCTAAATGCATTCAGGGGGGTGAAAACCTTCACAGATATGTTTTGCTCTATGACTGTCCATCACTTCTACGTATGGAGACCTTGCAGCTCTTGCCAGATTCAGTATCACTGTTGTTTACAGTGTACTTCATTNGGGAAGGGCAGAGAGAGAGAGAGGGAGACACAGATTCTGAACCAGGCTCCAGGCTCTGAGCCCAGCGCAGGGCTCAAACTCACAAACTGTGAGATGATGACCTGAGCTGAAGTCAGACGCTTTACCACCCAGGCACCCCTAGAGGCAATATGTTTTAGAGAACACCATACAGAGCCCTGAGAGGTAACAGTCTGAGAATTCTTACATTGCAAATTTCTCTTTAAAATGAAGCACCATATTCATAATTGAATCACAGTGTTCCTGTGTCCAAAACATTTCTGCTTTGGGCCCCAGAGAATTCATAAAGATATCCTCAATTCTGAGTTCTAACATAAAACTATGGGTAACCAGCTGGAAAGGGGGTCTCTCTATCTCTGCTAATATTTCACACAATTTCCCCCAATCTTCATTGGTTCTCTAAGCACCTCTAAGAGATCATTGTAATACCAGCTTGTAAAGAAGGTGTGTAGGTATGGGTATTTGGTGGGGAGAGATGGTGTAACTAGGTGTAATTAGGATCTTTTTCTCAGCACAAGAAATTACAGAGCAGTTAATATTTGAGATTCCTTCATCTGTGACCTGAGCCTTAAACTCAGTTTCCTTTTTTGTAATGTCTGTTTATTTTGAGAGAGAGTACACAAGTGGCAGAGGGGAAGAGAGAGAGAAAAGAGAATCCCAAGTAATGCACAGACACCAGCTTGAGCTCAGGAACTGTGAGATCAAGACTGGAACCGAAATCAAGAGTCAGACATTTGACCAACTGAGCCACCCAGGTGCCCCTAAACTCAGTTTCTTCTCTATGCTTATTTGTTTCACCCTTATCTCCTTCCCCACCCCCATGATAAGAATTCTCTTCTATTAAACATTTACAGACACTAGTTTCATAAATTTGAATTGTACATCAGAGTCCACCTGTAAATTGATTACGAGAGCTTAGATTTCTAATATGATTTCTATTATTGAAATTGGGGCAATAGCTCTTTCAGTGTGTTTCACAAAAAATCCCGGCCAACTGGTTAATTCTAAAGGAAGGAGGAAGAATGCAATCTTAGTAACACAATTAGTATTCTGAATAAATTGGATTGTTATCTTTCTTGGGACATCTAAGAATAGAGAGGTAATCTGAGGATCCCTAATTCTAAGAAAAGGAAACCCACTGTGTATTCCTTTCTGTTGCTATAATTTGAACTGAGTTTTATGAGTTTTTTTTTTAATCTTTCTACTTTAGTGTCTAAAGAATGTGAAACTTAATCTTGATGTTTTTCTTTTGCCTGATGATGACTGCCTACTGTTTTGGATATGTAAAACTTTTATATATATTATTTCCTTAAGAACTTCTATTACTCCATGAAATCTGTTGTAAGCACCTGTTAAGTGCTTAACATAGTGTTAGGACTAACATAAACATTATTACAGAGATGCTTTTCAAACACAGTTCACACAAAGTATTAGGTTGTATAATACATTTAATGAGAATCAATGCACATTTTATTATTTTTAATTTTTTTACTTTTAGTTAATTTATTTAAACCAAAAATCCCTCAGTTCATCCTTTTCTTCCACCCCCTACCTCTGGTAACCACCAATCTGTTCTCTGTATCTGTGAGCTCATTTTGTTTTGTTTTTAGATTCCACATAAGAGAGATCGCATAGTATTTGTCTTTCTCTGTCAGATTTATTTTACGTAGCATCACAATTTTTAAATAGAAAGGAATAAAATTAACAGAATAGAATAAAATTAACAGAATAGAATAGAAAATAACAATGAAATCTGGCCATGTGTTGCAACACGGATGGAGCTAGAGGGTGTTATGCTGAGCGAAATAAGTCAGGCAGAGAAGGACAAATATCATATGTTTGCACGTATAGGAGGATTAGGAGGAACTTGACGGAGGACTGTGGGGGAGAAGAAGGGGGGNGTGAGAGAGAGAAAGAGCAAGAGAGAGAATGAAAAGGTACATACTGAATACATTCAGAAGCCTCTATATTAGAATATTTTATCTGCCTTTGGAGTGCTTATATTCCAGAGGTGAAAGTACATATGCTGAGGCAAACTATAGTAGTGTGATGAGTGTTACAGTACAGGCCAGACCAGGTCTACGGAAAACAAAAGGTGATTAAGCTTAAGCCTTTCAAAGAGGCCAGGAAACTCACACAGAACAGTGTTTTCCCATTCTCCTTCGATATTGAAGGAGCTTTTTTTAAAAAAAAAAAAATGCTACTTCCTTGGTTCCACCTCCTAGAGATTCAAACTGGATTGATGGCAGCATGTCCTGTCCAGATTCTCACATCTACCCAGTGTTGAAAAGTTCTGCTCAGAGAACTTTAGAAGAGTGTATTATGACTTAGCTACATACACAGAGTTGAAAAGAGAATTTTGGATGAAGGCAGTAGCACGTTCAAAGTCCTGGACACTGTGGCAGTTTGAGAATCTGAAGGTACTTGTCTCTGACTGGGGAATAGTCGTTATAAGAACGGACAGTGGAAAGGGCAGCTGGGGTTAAGTTATGTAGAAAAACAGCAGGTACAGTACATAGAGTATGAGCCTTACAGGCACAAAGACCACTTTTCCTACCATTTGTTGCCTAACCTCTAAGTCTTAATTATATTTTTCTATACACTGAACATAGCATTCACAGGGTTTTGTGAAGATTAAATAATAGGATGCATGTAAAATTCCCACTAGAGGGGCAACTAGTGTTGGACTCAGAGGGCTCAGTATGTGTAAGCTGTCTTTCTATCCCTCTTGCCACCTACCCTTAAGAGTTTGGACTTTAGGGGCACCTGGATGGCTCAGTCGGTTAAGCACCCAACTTCAGCTCAGGTTGTGATCTCACGATTTGTGGGTTCAAGCTCCGTGTCAGTCTCTGTGCTGACCGCTCAGAGCTTGTAACCTGCTTCAGATTCTGTCTTCTCCCTCTGCCCCTCCCCCGCTTGCACTCTGTCTCTCTTTCTCAAAAAACAAACATTAATTTTTTTTTTTAAATAAGAGTTTGGATNCCTGTCCAGGAACAACAAAAAGTTATTTCTGTACTATTCCAAGTAAGAAATAATAAATAAGGTGCTGGGGTTGAAATAATGAAACAGATGTGTGAGCTATTTGGCGGTACAGTCAACATTGTACTCTGTGCTATGGGAAGCAGTGGTGAGGAAGAATATGAGATATGAAGAGGAGTCACTTACCGCTCACCACTTGGCATGACTGAGTTTCTTCGTGGAGTCAGAGAATTCAAGAGGGGAACAAGGTGTGGGAAGAGAAGTCAAGAATGTGGTCAGTTTTGAGGTGTCCGTGAGTCACAGAGGTATAAATATCATGTCCTTTGAAGCAGTTGTGAATGTAGATCTAAAATTCGGAGGAGACATAGGGTCTAGAGTGAAGATATAAAATTGAAGGACATCAACATGGCAGCCAAATATTACACATAAATCTATGTCATCATTACTGGAATTTCTCCATGGTCCATTCAGAAATACACCTAAAGGTCACCAAAATACCACTTACTGTAGCACAGAATTGGTATGAAGTGATGCCATTTTCTATGTTCATACAAAGGGTATGTCTATAGGGATGTGTTTAATGGTTTAACCTTGAAAAAAGGCAAAGAAATAGCAAAACTTTGATGTAAGATTCATACCTTAGAAAAAGCAAAAGTATATGGGTAACGTAGCCAAGGTCTTGAAAAACTTTCCAATAAAGAAAATTTCTTTCTTCTCTTACATGAACATGGAAGGTTTTTTTTTCCCTTTTATTCTCTTGTAGCTACTATAAAAAGGTCATACATGTTTACAGTACTGTGAATGGTAGTGCTCAGGGACAGATTCAAGAGCCACTTGAAGCTTGTCATCTTACTATATTGAGAACTTTATCCTGTTCCAGGTTTGGGCCCTAAAATCTCTGTAGATCACAGAGATCATCCCCAAAAAATAGTGAAAATAATTAAAAGTTTAGTAAAAGAAGGAGTTAATGAGGACAAATGTTCAATACTCGTGTTTTACCTCCTGTAGAAAGGAAGACTAAATATAGAAAATAAGTCATTTTTGTCTAACATTGAAAAAATAATTTAATGCAATGAGTGTAGTCACTTAGCTCTAAGGGTTATAACACCTGGACCGTGTTACCATGGTCTCTTATGTATGTTAACATGTTACTTGAATGTATTGCAAACTTTAGAACCTACTTTTCTGGATATTGCCATTGAAGTTAGCTATTATCTCGAGTGATGTAAGGAAAGCACTCACTTGAATAACTTTGTAATTCATATATGGGATTCTATAATTTTATATATACAAACCAAAAGAAAGACCCACATAGGAAAGAGGACCCTGTGCACTTGTGCATACTGAAAAGTCAATTTTGATAGCCCCTAATAACCACTGTCTTTTATTCCTCACAGAGCTTTTGTAAGGATCTTATAAGGTAATAAATATAAAAGCACTTCGAAAAAGCTTTCTTCAAGTGAAAGATCCTTATTCATGATAGGAATTACCATTAGAGAAAAGTCAAACTGCATATATAAAACTAATATTATGCTCTTTAAAATCAGTGAATT
>NW_027532848.1:856678-870002 GCF_008692635.1 Crocuta crocuta
CAAAATGCTTTTACTTTCATTTTCCAATATTCTCCCTGAACACCTCTGGTATTGGCACTATTGTTATTTTTATTTTCATTTGAGGAGGGTAAAATTAAAGAGGTTCAGTAATGTACCTCTTCTTGAAAATTAACTAATTTGAGTTTTATCACACCAGATTAGGAGGGAAATAATTAAAAATAAAAGTCTGTGAAATAAATGTTTAGTTTTCTTGAATTGATAGCATGATATATTTTTCTAATTATTAGGATAGATAATGATAGCTCATTTTTTTTTGAAAAAATTACAATGAAGCCTTGGTTTGCAAGCATAATTTGTTCTGAAAACATGCTTGTAATCCAAAGCACTTGTATATCAAGGCAAATTTAAAGAGCTATTGGCTCAGTTGTGATCATGTGGTGTTCTGCATAACCTACTACTTGTATGGCATGACATTGCTCTTTTATCAAGTTCAAATTTATTAGAAATGTTTGCTCATCTTGCAGAACAGTCACAGAACAAGTTACTCGCAATCCAAGGTTTTACCATCTTACTGTGTGCCTGGCAATGTACTAGGTGCTTTGCTTGCATAAGGTACTATCCTCCTACCCTTCTTACAGATGAAAAACATCAAAGCTTTGAGAGGTAGGGTAACTTCTGCTAAGATCACACTACTCTGTACAGAGGAGTCACCTCTTTGACCCTAAGCTTGACCTGCACCTTCAATTCATCTTATTCCCCTACCCATTACTCTTCATTTACTCAGCCTTCCAGGCAAACACCCAAGGTAACCAAAAGCGTGTCTCAAATAATTCACCTGATAGAAGTTTCTTGATTAATGGAAATATTTCTCCTTCCTAAACATCCATCTTCCCTTTACATTTTTCATTCTAGTTTCTACATTGACCTCTCAATGGAAACACTTCTGTGTGAAACCACTATAACTTCCAAATAGAAATGCTTTCACCAAGTCCTGCCTGCCCTAGAAATCTCTGATAGTTTGTGATTGTTGCTCACTACGGGAACAACTTTTGGACACTCTGGGATGTTATAATCTACTGATTTTCTCGTACCTCTCTCCTCATCTTTTCTTCTTTCTTAACCTGAGGACCGACTCTGGGCTATCATATTGGTCTTCATTAATCTCATTTTCACCATTCAGTAGTGTCGCTCATGTTCTAGATATTAAGCTAGCAACAGTCTTTTGTCGTCCTTTAATCCAGTGATTTGAAGGTTTTTATCTCTTTCCTGTATCAGTCTCGTATTTCTTACTGTGGGGGGGGGGGCATTTCTTGCTCAAATGCCTCACAGACATCATAAACTCAGTGTGACCCAAATGGGCCATATCTTGTATATGAAGTGTTCATCTCCTGTCCTGCCGTTCATCACACTACCACCTTTTCAGTCCAGTTTCAAACCAAATAGTCCTTTCTACATCTCTTCACTCGCTTCACTTTCTACTTTGTTTTCAAGATCAATTATACCCCCTCCCCCAGTCTTTGCACCCATTACTTTCTTTCCCGGTTCCTGAGTACTGCTCGAATTCATGCTCTTAGTACCATTACTGCTCTCCACTCCTTTCTGCCTACTGCATTGCTCCAGTCCAACTTGGAGATTTTATCTACTTTCTTCACTTGTATATTCCCATTGCCCAAGACAGTACCCAGCACATGACAAGTGCTCAATAAATAGGTGACAAATGAATGAAAGAATGTATGGTTCTTCTGTTCAAACACCTTTTATGAGTTCTCAAACGCTTCAGAATATTCTGCAAATTTCTTCACCTGGCCCTCTAGAATTGGCTCTCAACCTCAANCTCCCAACCTCAAATTCTAATCTTAATTCTTATTTTCCCTCTCCACCCATCCTTGGCTCCCACTAGCTAAGCCAATATGCATAGCTAGCTAGCCTACGTTTGTTCTTTTGATGGCCTTCTATCATGTATTTGGATTCCTTTTCCACATCTCAGTTTACCGTTATCCTATCTACTTTTCAAGGAAAGCCATATTCACATCCTCCCTTCTTTCCTGAGCCCCCAAGCTGGAAGACATCTTGTCTTCCTCTTAATTTCCATAGGAATTTCTTTGCGTTTTAAATGAGGTTTAGTGTTTTCTATATTGTATCTGAGAGGCTGGATAGGATAGGTTTTAATAGTGTGGGCTTTGAAGCCTGACTGTCTGGGTTTAAATCATGATTCTGATACTTACTGACCATGGACACATTTCTTAATTGCCCTCAGTTTACGCAACTATAAATCAGGGGTAATGATAGTGTCTGCCTCATCTCATCAGGTTGTTGTGACGGTGACGTAATTAATATATGTGAAGTACATAAAACAGTATTTGACACATGGTAAGAAACCAGTAGACGTAGCTAGTATTATTATGCTATTACTATTATCAGGTATATACGTATCTGACTCTATACATAGATTAGGAGATAGATCTATATACATATAGATATGTACACACCTGACAAGAGTGATAGCATTCTATATACGTGCCTTATACATAATGAATAACCTTTGTATTATTTATTTCACTGTAGAATCTTTATAGGTATAATCTCCATTTGATGTGAGTTAGGGAACTCCTTACTAAGAATAAATAAATTAATGAAACTGTCTGAGTATTGACACATGTGTATTGGAACTCTGATTTTAAAAAACAAAACAAAAAGCTTTGTCTTGCCTAACCAAGAACAGATTAATAATCTTCAAGAGATTTTAGTTCTTAGGTGTCAATATTGACATGTTTGAAAAACTAAGTGTTTCAGATATAAACAAACCTTAACATCCCATTCTCGAACATAAACGTACTACACTGAAAATTAAAAGCGATATTTGATCTTTCATAATGCCCTCCTTGAAGGAAAAACATTGGCTTACATGTCCTTCTCTTTGGACCAGACACCAGGTATTAAGACTCCAAGAAATACACATCACTAAAAGCAGTTTGTTTTTTCCCAGTCTGACTGACATTGGAAGCCACATAACTGGCTTAAAGTTATGTTAGTAAAATTAATAAAGTTGTTTTCAATGTAACCTACGAGTAAATAGCACTGAAGACAGTGAGAATGCTGGGACTATTCGCTTACCTTCTTTGATCTCCAGAGGAACTTAGACAAGATCTATATCATTTCAAGCCTTCTCCTCCAAACAAGAATAGAAAACAAAGGTCCAGAAAAGTTTCAGCACAGAAAAAGTCAAAGAATTTCACATCACTCTCTCTTTGTTCCTTCTTCCAATCTTCCAGGTTTTTTTTTTTTTTTTTTAATNAGGAAAATAAAAGATACTCCTCTATGTGGTGGGTAGCAATACAACCACTTCTGGGTGGAAAATTCTAAAAGCATAAATTGAGGGGAATCACATGTAAGGATGCTCAGTCTTGTATTTACAAATTATTTTTGAAACGAACTTTGTTAGTGTCTCTCTTGTGCCTTTCATAATTCTGATAATAAAACATTTCGGGTATTAGTCAAAGATGAATACTATTCAAAATAATTTAGGTTAGCAGCGTGTGATTTTCATTCCACATGAGGTCCATTTGCAGTTTACACGGTTTTCTAAATTACATTAAAATAAAATGTCAAAAAGTTCACATCTTTTTTTCATTTTTAACAGCATCAATCTTTGAAGAAAGGTTATTGAGCAAAGGTCTATGCATAAATCAGCCATTCCCCATAGAGGTAAAAGAAGCCATTACACCTGGTTATGAAAGAGAGTTTCATGAATGCGAGAGAAATAAATCATTCCCCACTGGAGATCATATTAGTTGAGATGGAAGAATGTCTATTTCCTGATAGTGAGAAAGCAACAAATTACTTTTGTTTGCTCCTGCATCCGTGGCTGTCCTTGAGAGGTCTCTAAGCAAGTTGACTGTTCAATATTATCATTATGACCTAACGATGATCTGAGTCTTTATAAATGGAATCTTTAAATTCTCTAAAGGTTTTTGTTTCTCCTTTCTAATTTCTATTCACCTCCAACACCTTTTAAAATACAGGGAGTTACAGAAAAAGTTATTCTCTGTAGAAAACAGCATTTCACCTCCTCTCAAGAGCTGACCACATTTCACTTCAATCCTTTGCTCTCAGTTCAACAATTCAATATTGGATTCAATTCAAGGCTGTGGCCCCAAATAGAATGAGACCTGGATATTTATGAACTGCTTGACCAGGCATTCTTCCCAATGATTTACTCCATAAATTCTATTTTTAGTTTTTACAGTAGTTTCACAAATGGCTGGAAAAGTGTTGTATGTTGCAGTTTTAAAACCTGGAATGAGTATAGATAGCACTTTTACTGGCTGTGAGAAAGTGTTAATATTTTCTGTTTTAGAGTAGAAAACAATGGTTGTTATGTGGATGCAGCCATTGAACTGATGAGACAACTCAATTCATTTCCCACCCGTGACCTAAAAGAAATTTTTATATTCATGCAATGTATACACATAGTAGAAACATACTTTTTGAGGGGATTCCTGAGTATGACTTCAAGTCAGCCATTGAGAAATGGACCTGCCGTAGAATAGTAAACAGGTTTGAAGATCCAAAGATTGATAGGAGCTGTACTTGGCCCCAAAGAGGACTTGACAGTGGAGAGACCAGGGCCAGGACAACAGGGAGATCTAGTCAAGGAGCTGAGGGATAATTAAGGTGAGTACAGAGTCCTTTGGTCTCCCAGAGGAGGGGCACCCCCTGCATGGAGACCAGGGTAGATATTCTGGTGACCCTTTGCCACATAACAAATCAGCCGAAAACGTAAGGGCTTAAAACAGTTTTGCATGTCCATCTGCAATTCAAGCAAGGTCAGTGGGGACTGCTTGCCTCTGCTTCTCCTGATACCAGCTGGCGCAGGCTGACTGGCCGCTGGAGCATCTACTTCCAAGGGGGCTCGCTCACATGCCTGGGGAGAAGGTGCTGCCTGTCACTGTCTCTTCCTGTGCGCCTCTCCATGGGGGCAATTTGAGCTTTTTTACAGCATAATCGCTGGGTCCCAAGAGGCAGCCATCCCAAGGGACAAGGGAGCTGAAGCTGCCAGTTTCTTAAGGCCCAGACCAGAAACTAGCATAGATTGATGTCTGTCATCGTCCTTTGGCCAGGGCATCAACAGAGCCCAGATTCGAAGGGATGGGATGTGAACTCCACCTTTCCATGGAAAAGTGTCAGGAAGTTTTGGGGTCATGTTATAAAACTGTCACAGAAAGCCTCTTGTAAAAGACACTGAGCTGAGTATTACATAGCCAGTAAGTATTATGCAGGTCAAAAGAAGAGGTTCTCTTTGGCCAGAGTACCCTTCCTTTGCTGCCCTACCTGGCGAAGCCCTACTTCAAGCCTCGGTCAAACCACCTTCTCTCAGAAGCATTGTCTGGCCTTGCCTCAGGGTCACAAATTGGATACAGACCAGTGTACCAATGTTTTTAAAACTTCAAGCTTTTTTCTCCCACAACAGAAATATATCAAATAACTTCCCTTTTTATGTAAAAGCTGTAACGTACTCCTGGCAGTAACTATATAAAATAAAAATAAATCTTAGGTGCAATAAAGTATTTTTCAAATAGTAGTGTAAATGTTTACATTTTACTTCCCTGTTTGCTTTCTCTACTCTTTGCCCCAAGGTAAGTCAGTAGTATCAGGTCTCATGTACATCAGTGTATACCGATTAATTTATAGGATATACCTGTTAATAACCTTGCGTGCATAGCTCTACTCACTAATCTGGGCCCGGGGTAGCCTTAAGGAGACGTTCGTTTCTCTCAATGTAATCCATCTCTTCTATCATTCTCTTAGCATATCTGTCTGTCTCCGTATTTGTCTCTCTCTCTGTCTCGTTTCTCATTTCTTTTTCTTTTCAAGTGACTTTCAACTAGGCAGAAAATGCATTTCACGTCTCTGTGCCTGCCTCCAGGCTCTATCTGCTTCACTCACTGAGGACTGCCCTTCCTGTCTTGTGGAAGTTGCACAAATGATAGACCCTCCTTTCTTAAAGGGCCAGAACACTGTCTTGAGCGAGCACTTCAAAGGATTCAACAAATCACAACATTAACTAATATAGATAAATCTTGAAGGCATTATGCTAAGCGAAATAAGGCAGGCACAGAAGGAAAATAATGTTTAATTCCACTTCTATGAGGTACCTAGAAGAGTCCAATTCAGAGACAGAGAATCAAATAGGAGTTACCAGGGGCTGGTAGGGGGCTGTGAGGGGAGTCGGGACTCATTCCTTCATGGGTACAGAGTTTCAGTTCGAAAAGATGGAAAAACATTCTGGAGTGATGATGGCTATATATCATTGTAAATGTACTTAATGCTGCTGAACTCTACATTTAAAAATCATTAAACCAGTGAATTTTTTGTATTTTTGTCACAATAAAAAAATAAGCTAACAGATTTTCGTGAGAATTTTTATGGAAGTAGTACAGTATCAGAGAGTGCAAAGTCTCTTATTTTAGAGGTCAGGAGATGTGGGTTCTTTTTTAAGATTTTATTTTTTTTTTAAGTTTATTTACCTATTTTGAAAGCAAGAGAGAGAAACAGCGGGAGCCAGGCAGAGGCAGAGAGAGAGGGAGGGAGAGAATCCCAAGTCAGGGCCCATGCTGTCCGCAGAGTCCTCCAGGGGGCTGGATCTCAGGAATCAGGAGATCTTGACCTGAGCCGAAATCAAGAGTTAGATGCTTAACTGACTAAGCCACCCAGGTGCCCCAAGATTTTATTTTTAAGTAGTCTCTACACCCAGCGTGGGGTTCTAACTCACAATCCCAAGATCAGGAGTCACATGCTCTCCCGACTGAGCCAGCCAGGCACCCCAAGAGATATGGATTCTGATCCTGAGTACTAACCTGTGTGATCTTATGGGCATTAACGGTGCTGGGGATCTCAGGGTTATCCTACAGAAAATGGTGACGCTAGACAAAGAAATGCTTCTCCAAGTTCACATACAAACTGCACCCTCTTTACTTGGAAAGTTTATTAAAAATGCAGTGTCAGAACCTGGCTCTCCAGGGATGAGCCAGGGAATGTGCATATTTAAAGAGCCCCCAGGTGCATCCCTGCCCATGTAAATTTGAGAACCGCTGGGCCAGATGCTTCCTGAAGGCCTTTTCAGCTCTAAAGTTTGACAAATTTTTATTCTGCAGGGCAGATTCTCTGTGCTTATGCAGGAGAAGGAAATGAAGAAAATACTAGACTTTGTACTTGTGCTGGAGAATTTTTCATTTGGTATCTTCATCTTCAATGCCCAGCCAGTCAGGAATAGCATTGTTTATTCCTCCCACTGTTGGGGAGAGGCATGGGGAAAAAGATAAGCCAGATGGTACTGAAGGAGATTTACATTACCATTTTCTTTCTTTTTCCCTTTGCACATTATATAAAACTGCCCATGCCTCCATGTGAGTCGTGATCATTAATTTAATGTGACGATCTAATGGCTCATGACATTAAATTATAACTTAGCCCAACATGACCAAATTACAGTATTAGAAGGAAAGTTTCCTTTCCCAGGTTTATTTCTATCCCTTAAACCAATTGTGTCAATGGCTAGTTTTTTCACCATTACACCTCTGCCTTAATTAATTCACAGAATCTTCTCTTTCGTAGAAATGCATTTGTTAAACGAGACCCAGGTTATAATAATTTTCTCAAAAATAATGTTAAGATAAGGGGAAAAAAAGTGTTGCCGTGCTTTGGAGGGCGTGTGTGTGTTCACAGTACTGAAATAGATTCTGTCTGGGACTATATATAAGATAAATAGTGAAGGAGAGTAGTCTGATGGTTGTCCATACACTGGATGATGAATGAATTACATAAGTGTTCTTAGAAAGGCATAACCCCTCAGCTGTATTTTACTAGCCAGTCAGTAAGGCCTTAACCACATTTGTCTTGAATAAGTAGTTTTACGCCTATAACTTTATATTTATTTTCCTTTCGTAAATGGGCTCAAGAAATACAGTTCATCATCCTTGGTTTATTCAAGAAGAAAATTTTATTCTGAACAAGTTTTTGTTGTTTTACTTATTTGAACTTTGTTCCTTCAATTTATTTATTTTTTTGCATCTGAAATATTTTGTGTTATGAATGTGGGTAAAAGTGAAAACAATTAGTTGATTTAACAGAGAGAAAGAGAGAACAAGCAAGGGAAATAAACGAATCACACACTTTCCTCTTCTTTGTAAAGTCTGTCAAGTCAAGGGAGAAACGCCCAGTAAAACAAAGGAAAACGAAATATGGTAGAAAGTTCTCCTGCTGCTTCACCAAATGTGATACCAAGAAGTCTGAGATAAGCTGTGGCAGAATTTATGCTCACTAAAACTCAAGCAATTGACCTGCCATGTGAGAATCTCAAAATGAGTTTATGTGGAAGCACAGGAGTTGAAATCCAATAATATATGCAACTGCGATCACGCCAGAATTGCACATAGAAAGCAAATTAGTCCTCTAATGGAGAAGCCAAATTGAAATTCATTCTCTGAGCAGATTTTCAAACACATTCTTCTCCTTTTCTATTTACAAAAATGGAACAACACCAGAAAAACAAAAATTCGTAAGACAAGATGAAAAGAAACTTGGAATTCAAGGGGAAAGACAGAATACACATGCATGCACGTGCACACACACTGATGGGAGAATAGTCTGCCTGTGTGGTATATCTGACTGAGAAGCCCCTTTGCTGCAAGCCTTCTCACAGGAAGTGACTAGTTTTCTTGATGTGAGATATTTTATCCTATATGGTATTAGAAAAGAAAATAAATTTACCCAAGATCCTTAAGGGCGGTGTTGTGTTATTATTCCCATATCATATATTCTCCTCAACAGATGAACTCCAAAGTTAGGTAAGACAAGACCTGTGACTCAGGTCGTATGCTCTACTCCCTGTACTAGAAATTGCATTGATCTGTCTGTACTCACAGAACACTGCTAGAGAATGGCACCAGATGAAAGATGTGTTTGAATTCTTTATACAAGAATCTAAAAAAAAAGAAGATGAAGAAGAAGAACTATTTGTTTCTTAAATCTAGTAGCAGATCAGTCACTGATGATGATGATGATGATGATAGTAACAATAGTAATACGGAGCAGTCATCAAGCACAGGAAAATGTATGACAACATTTACACCCTGAAGAATTAAGTCAGGAATGTAAATAAGTATACTGCATTCTCGTGTTCTGCAGCATATTATCTGCTTTAAAGCAACTGTTCCAGAATTATACTAGACTGAATGGTTACTCTAGTCCTTCTTCCAATTCTTGGAAGTCCCAACCTTGATATTTCCTCCTTGTGGATGATGGAGTGTATGCACCTCCCCACCCCTGCCCTCAGGGCTTAGCCATATGATTTGATTTAGCAGACAGCAGCTGAACAGAAGTGACCATGTGCTAGTTTGAAGGCTGGGCATTGAGAGCCCTTGCATTTTCCTGTTTATGCCTGCACCACACATACTAGAAGAACATGCCCCATCTAGGCTGCTCATATCAGAAAGAGGATGACAGACACGTTGGGCGGGGCTGCAGTAGCCACACCCATCCAGGAGAATAGATCACTGTGGCTTGAAACCATAGGTGTCACTCAGCGTTATTGTGATAGTAGCTAATTGAAACAGCAAATAGATGTTTTTCTGATGATCTGTTGAAAAATCATATTAACCATCTTTGTGATGAAAATATGAAGCCTATATTTTAATTTTAATGGTTCACTGTTGAATAAGTTTTTTAAAAAATTATTAAATCTTCCTTTATCCAGTGATGTCATTATNATTAACCATCTTTGTGATGAAAATATGAAGCCTATATTTTAATTTTAATGGTTCACTGTTGAATAAGTTTTTTAAAAAATTATTAAATCTTCCTTTATCCAGTGATGTCATTATAGTAAGCTTATACATCATAAATACACTGTTGATTTCTGTTTATTTGTAAGTAACATTGGTCATGGTTGGAAATATGACCAATCTTGAGAGGATACACACACTTCCATACTAAGTGAAAAAAAGAAACCTCCTTACATCAAAGTTTGCCTAATAATATGTTTCATCTGAATACTTCATGCATTCCCAGGAGAAAGTGGGTAATATTTGGTTTTGTGAGAGAGATAAAAATAATGAACATTACCATCTGGTTTAACCATTGTGGTGATACAGAATCGTAGCTTTGTTAATTACCCTTGTGGTTTGTCTTCATGGAGATAATTATATGTGAAATTCCTTTCCAATTTGTTATGTAATATTAGAAATACTTCCCAAAATTGACATGGATTTATTATTTTACCGTCTTGTTGGCATAATCATTAACACTGCACCCATTAATCTATTGAATGTTTAAAAGCTATAGTATCTAAAACAAGAATATTATGAAAAGATGTTTTTGAAATAATACTTTTTGCATGCCTTTTGAATAATTGGATTATTCAATATTTCTTCATGTCTAGTTCCTGAATCTAAGTCATACTGTTTATTTAAAAATAGATGTCAGCTGAAGACAACCAGGCAATGGATTTGTCTTGACAACAATCTTTTTATATATTCAGACTTCCTTTATTATTAGACATGTCTGTTTTGTACATTGGTGTCCCTTTACCTTTCTGAATTTAGGAAAATGACACAAGAGAATAACACTAATTTCCTCTGCCATTTTGGCCAAATCAAATTTGAGGCTTCCTAGAGACACTGTCTAATCAATTCTAAGAGACATTTGGAAGATTCCTGTTAATATATCTTTAAAATGAATTAGTGGCATAAACTGTTGCTAGGTGACTTAGGTACAATTACAATTTTTTGTGATCCCAGGAGAAGATGCAGTGCCTTCTAAAATGTCACAATGAGTGTGGTTATTCAAAATTCAGAATGANTATTTCTGTATTTTTCCAGTCATAGATGTTACTGTATTATTCACATACCCATATTGTGGTCTAAAGAATAAGTGGACCTCATATTCTAGAGAAAGGACTAGAAGAAAAGAAGTTTGCTGTGGATCTGTATATTCCACATTACTGTTCATGGGTTCTCAGGATTAGCTGAGTAATAATGCCTTACTTAAAGAAGGAAGGTCAGATGATATCTCTTGATGCTCTCTGTTCCATGTTGTGAGTGTTATTCCTGTAGAAGAGGAATAGAGAGTGGGAAGAGGATGAAATCTGTCAATACTGTGAATATATAAATAATAAAAGTGGCAGTAAGGACTGATTAATTCCGAATCATCTTTATAAAATGACTGGAGTCAGGAAAACACACAGTCTGCACAGCTGATTGGGAAATATATGCAATCTGTTGATCAGAATTCATTTGTGAATGCTCTCTTCCAGAGATTGATATACCAGAGTTCTTAAAAACAGTTTCAGCCCCCTGAAAAAGGGAAACGACACACCGGGCAGATTGCAATTGAAAATGGCAGGAAGTGTTTGCCCACCTTACCAACAACTTTCCAGCAAATAATTGATACACATAAGTCAAAATGCAGTTTGTGTTTTTTTTACAAATAGTTTATTGTCAAATTAGTTTCCACATAACACTCAGTGCTCATCCCCAAAGTGCCCTACTCCATGCCCATCCCCTCTCCCCCCCACATCCATCAGTCCTCAGTTTTTGTCAGCATTCAAGAGTCTCTCATGGTTTGCCTCTCTCCCTTTCCCCCACCATTTCCCCCCTTCTTCTCCCCCTTGTTCCTCAGTTAAGTTCCTCCTATTCCTCCTTTACGTGCAAACATATGATATTTGTCCTTCTCTGCCAAGTCAAAATGCAGTTTAATTTCACTCAAGAGTTTCCAAATACTTCCAATCAATATACATACTTGTCTTTGGTGGGAAAAGAAAAAGCGAAATTCCTGGATCACCAAGTAGAAAATTTACTAAAAATAAATGGAAACCTGTAGGTTTAGTTTGGTGAGCCTATGAAGAAAAACATATTCAGCATTGGCCTTTCAGTCTTAGGTAGTTTGTACATGTGATGTTATTTGCATACCTAAAGCAACCATGTTGTGATATTATATATATTCTAACAATAGAAGTCCTCTGAGCTAACTCAATAATAATCAGTCTGCGTCGTGTGTTACTTATATCTCTTCGTGATTTGTAACGAAAGCAATGACACAAACTTACAAAGATCAGTTTATAAACCTATGTCCTTCACAAAATTGTTAGTTTTGTCTGAGTACTCTTCATTTAAATATTTTTAGGTTCCTTATACAAGCTACACATTTAGTTATTTTGTTTTGTTTAAGGAATAGAATTTAAAACTTTGTTTTCTGAAGATTTTTCTTGATAAAACCACATCATCAACATCCATTCTTTGCTGCTCCATTCCATTAATAAAATACCTAAGCTGTTTTCAAAGAATTTGTTTCTTAAGTATGGTGTAAATTTAAGATTCACTTATTANCCCGTAATCCACAAACATTTTTAAAGGATTCTTCTAGAGCCAGAAGTACAGAAATTTTAATGTAGTAGGCTATTGGTAAAGCCTAGCAAAATGATTCTATTTTTGAGTCTCACAAAAGGTCGTCCCTCCATGTCCAAAATCTTTNATCTTCAAACCCAAATATTTGAAAAAAAAAAAAAGTAAATTAGGCATCTTTCTGTTAGCCTTTATTTGGGGAGTCTAGCAGTAATTTTTCTTAGGTTATCAGTTCTGAGTACATTTCATGTTCTTGAATTTAACTGTGTATTTAATTTGAGCTTGCTAAAATCTCAAAGTAACAAGAACAGTGAGGAGTGTACAACAACCACAGTGACCTTTATGAAGTCCCTGCTTTCCTGAAGGACATAGGCCAGTCAGGGCATGGTCAGAGAAGGAGTCAAGGTCTGGTCAGCCAACCCTCCCCAGGGGTTACAAGCTGCTATTGGGGTCTAAGCTTTGCCATACCTGCACAAAGGGGCCTAAGGTCATTTGGCTGAAGAGGGTCTCCTTATTATTTCCTTGTTTAGGGCCATCATGTTGTATACTGTTTCTCATTTCTGAATAAAAATGTATTGGATATAGTCTAAATAAAGTATCCATTCTGCTTTACCATTTTAACTAACCTGAACATTAATTTATACCCCAAATAAGCAATTATAAAAAGCAGTTTTAAGAGCACCTGGGTGGTTCAGTCAATTGAGCATCTAACATTAGTTCAGGTCATGATCTTGTGGTTCATGGGTTCAAGCCCCACACCGGGCTCTGTGCTGACAACTCAGAGCCTGGAGCCTACTTTGGATTCTGTGTCTCTCTCTCTTTCTGCCCCTTTCCTGGTTGCACTCTGTCTCCGTCTCTCTCTCAAAAAATAAATAAACATTAAAAATTTTTTAACAAAGTAATTTTAGTCTTCTCATATAAATGCTTTCCTTAGAAGCAGTCTCCTGGGAAGTCCCTCAGATGAG
>NW_027532848.1:870097-879997 GCF_008692635.1 Crocuta crocuta
CCCCGCCTACAGCCACAAGAGCCTGACAGGAACCAGATTTGAGGATGTCAAGTGGGCCTCAATTTTGTAACTCATTCTTTTTCCTGTATGGTTTTGTGAATTGCATTATTTCCCACTAGTCAAAGCTATAGCCGGTGAACTATTCAAATGTTTAACCTTCAGAGAAAAAAAGTAAACCCATCACAATGCTTCTTTTAATCTTTAGTATTTACAATTCACATACCCACTCGATACTTGAAGGGAAAATATGCTGAGGAGTAGTTTGATTATAAAACTGTATAGAATATACATCTTCTGTCCTATTGAAGGGACTCTCCAGACAAGGAGAATTCTTTCACTCCAGACTTGGACATAAATATGACGATAGACACCAGTCATTTGATTCTGTTTTGAACATGAATTATCTGTGCCCTTTTCTTGACGCTTGGGACTAGAGGATCCATAGATCATAGAATCACAGGGCTGAAAGTGAAATCTTAGAAATAATTAAATCAACTTATCAAATGAGGACAATTAAGCCTGTGAGATACTCATTTTAAACACATAATTCTATGGCACCTGGGTGGCTCAGTTGGTTGAGCATCTGACTTTCGCTCAGGTCATGATCTCGTGGTTTGTGAGTTAGAGCCCCGCATTGGGCTCTGTGCTGACAGCTCAGAGCCTGAAACCTGCTTTGGATTCTGTGTCTCCCTCTCTCTCTGCCCCTCCCCCACTTGCACTCACTCTCGCACACTCTCTCTCTCTCTCTCTCTCTCAAAAATAAGTAAACATTTAAAACTTTTTTAAATTATATAAATCAATTAATTAAAAAACCCACGTCAGTCTACATCTTTACAATATTGAGTTGTCCAATCTAGGACTATCGTAGATCCCTTCATTTATTTAGATCTGCCTAAATGTCTCATGACAACATATTAGACTTGTCTGTGTAGACGCTTTGTACATCTTTAGCATGATTTCCTTCCAAACACTTCATATTTTTAGTACCTTTACTGAGGTGAAATTGACATACAATAAACAATACAATATTTAAAGTATACATTTGGATAAGTCAAGCACATGGATACACCCTGAAATCATGACTACAATCAAATTAATATACGTATCCATCACCTCACCCAAAACATAATACTGTGTTTCAGGAATTTTGATGTTAAGAAATTATCTCACAGATTCCTCACTTGGTCTTCTATGCTCTTCCCATATTACTGCCGGGAAGCTGTCGTCCATATTCAGAGACTACGTCAGAAGCAGAGGAAAGAGTTGGAGAAGCACATGAAATTGGAACTCTACCTGCAAAAACTTTTCAGTTCTCCTCACATTAGTTATGGTGGTTGGAGGCAAAATGGAGCCTTCACCCATCAGTGGTAATCACATGTAAGAAGGAATTTTATGAAACGACCAAACAACAGGAGCTAGCCAGGGTCACCATACTTTGGAAACATAACTGGTAGAAATGCCAAAAAGTACCTTATCACTTCCTTGCCCCTTTCTAAATGAGAGGACGTACTCCGTTTCTGTACAGGAAAGTTTGTTTGAGAATCCAGTTTTGTTTTAAGCTTGAGCTTAGCGTTTTGGAGGTATTCCAAAGACCACGGAATTCATTCATTATCATATCACAGCAGGCTCCTTTCCAATAATGCAGTCTAGAGCAGTCTGTTTGAAAACCTGGGAATGCAACCTAGTGAGTTCAACCTGACTAGTATTTTGCCTTCTTATTTCTAATCCTGGACTTTAGCCAATTGTTGCTACCTGATTTTGGTAACTGACATGAATATGAACTTTATGAAACTTTGAAAATTTTTAGTCATTTAGTCTTTTTCTTTTTTTCTCTTACTTGCTGGAAATCAGTTTAGCAGAACTTTCCTGGGTTGTGTTGCTTATAAGCCACATTTCACTTTATCGTATGCATCAGTTAATTTTGCTACATAATGAAAAATTTCTGTGGCTGATAACACATACTTATTTAGTAATGAATGTGCACTTGAGTGGAGTTGGGCTGATCTTGGCTAGGTTTGACTTGACTCTGCTCATCTGCAGGCTGCAGAACCAGTTTGAGTCAGCCCCCTGTGCCTTATTCTGAGACTCCTCCCTAAGGGACACACATGCCCAAAGCACAACCAACGGATTTCAAGTGTCTGCTCTTATCACATTTGCTTCCCGTCCCCTGGCCAAAGCATGTCACATGGCCAAGCCCTAAGTCAAGGGATAGACAAATACTTTCAGCCTACATGAGGTCATGGCAGGGGTGTGTATGTATAATTTGACAAGGGATGTGAGACACTTGGGGCCAGTATTTCAATCTGCTGTATAGTCGGTTGGAGACCAGCTCAACAAGTTAATCAAATGGATGGCTGGGGAATTTTTACAAACCTTAGAACCTCTAGAAAAGAAAGCAGGATCCCTCTTACTACGCTTGAGTTTCCTACCCCAATCTTTCAAGTTATATTGAAGCCTGGAAACATCCATCAGGCAGGAATGAATGACTCCTTCTTCAGGATTCAGCATGCTAAATAAGCAGAATCTCATTACGGTGGTGGCCAAACAGCCATTTTCTTCCATTTCACAATACAAATGTGGATGTGTTAATTTTCAATTAAGAGTTCTAAACTTATTGGGGCACCTGGGTGGTTTAGTTGGTTAAGTGTCCGACTTTCGCTTAGGTCATGATCTCACGGTTCGTGGGTTCGAGCCCCGCGTCGGGCTCTGTGCTGACTGCCAGCTCAGAGCCTGGAGCCTGTTTCAGAGTCTGTGACTCCCTCTCTCTCTGACCCTCCCCTACTCATGCTGTCTCTCTCCTAGGAATAAATAAAACATTTAGGAAAAAAAAGAGTTCTAAACTTATTATCTGCTTGGCAGCTCTTCTCTGTGACCATCATTACTCTGACTATTAATGTTGGCTTTTGACCTTAATTTGAAAGGAACACCCGAAATTCAAGGGCCATGATAGCAGTAATTTTTCCAACCTGTTTGTCTCTGGTTAAGGAAATAAAAATTATACAATTGCTCTTTTTGACCAAGACAAGCATGTCAAGGAAATGACTTCCTTTGATGAGCAGAAATGATAGAAGCTTCAAAAGTACCTTTAAAAAACTGGGAAAACGGAGCCAGTGAATTGACCTCGAACTAAACAAAGCCAAACAAAGCACTCGTCAGCATTGCTTTCCCAGGAAAGATGATATCTGGAAATGATAGAGATCTTGGAAGCACATTGAATTATGGGTCATGCACGTGAAGATCAAGGCATGAAATCTTCCTTTATGAAGTAGTGTTAAGTGCTTGGCAGGCCATTGTTGTTAAAAGAAGCCACCAAAGGTGAAACAAGGAGCAATAAAGTTAAAAAGCTGATGTATAAACTTCATCTAAGGCAACACAAGCCATTTCTGTGAAATAGCATAGCACTTTTCCTGATATATGAACGTGGAGTACATTAAAATAAGCCAATTTGTGCCCATCGATACCTAATTTGAAGATTTTCATAGGAAGAAGGTCCCCACAGTGCTTTGATGCCTTTTTTCTTTTTATAAGGCACTATCAGTCTCAATACAAAGAAATTGATAATATTTTTATCCAGATCAGGTGGTTCATTGCTTCCTAAGAAATGTTTATGATATAGGTGTCACGTCCAAAATACAACATTAAGAACAATATTTAGGCACATTTATTTAGTATCATCTTTTTCTTTTTTTTTTCTTTTTGCCCTAGAAATACTTTTTTGTTGTGTGTCAGTATGAGTGTTTTGACAAAACCACCTTATGGGGAATTGCTTATAAAGCCCTCCTAAGTTTGAAGAGACACGGGAGAAGATTTGTAACTGTAACTCAGCCCCAACCAGAAAGAGTAACCGTAGGGCAAATTTTATACTGATAATTCGAAAAGAGGCTATGCCCCCTGTCCCTTTGCAGAGCTGGACTCTTCTTAATAGATTCCAGACCAGGGAAACCTACAGGTGGCCAGTGATCTTGGACAGGAGGATAATGGAGTAGAGACGCCATGTCTGTGACCAGCCATATAAACCCTGTCTAAGTCTCATAACTGAGTGTATTACCTATGCATCAACGTAATATACTGTTATTGCATTAAGCATTTATTTATAGCGTAATTATTATATAACTGATCCAGCACAGCCACACCATGTCAGCTGGCTTGGTGGTGGGAAGTCAGTATAAACATAATCTAACATGTCCATATTTCATGCTGAATAATAGTACCTAACTTCTGTATAACAGAGTTCACTAACCACTTTCATACCCATCAACACAAGTACTGTGGTAACCCTGTGAAGTGTTGAATCTTTGTCTTGTTCCTTAGTCTCATTTGTTCCCCTTTACGTTGGGGTCTCAGTCAGGGTCCCAACAGGGGACAGACAGCACATGAGAATGAGGGTGATTTGAGTCTTGGTTTCCAAGCACTACAGACTGGGGAGTGGGCAGAGGGTAGGAAAGTCACGGGAGGGAGCACAAGACCGTGGGGCTAGCTGTAACACAGCCCCCACTTTCTCCTAGGCCTGAAAAGATTAGGGAGGAGGAGAGGTTTCCGAGAACAAAGAGAGAGATCATGTAGGCCTTACTGACTTTAGGGGCTAAAATTGAGACTTGGATTGACACCCAGGAAAGGAGACCAAAGAAATCAATATTCTGACTTCAGTCTCTTCTTAGTTCTCTCCATTCGTCAAACCAAACAGCAAACTAGAGGACATAGGAGCCCACTGATGTCATCCTGCAAGTCAGCTCCTTGGACAGTTGGGCAAGGGGGGCTAAGTGGATCTGGAGGGATGAGGAGAACCAAGCTGGCACATCTGGTTTTATGCAATTTTTCTGTCTCATACAAAAAATTTACAGAAATGTAATAAGAGATTTATTTTCTTAACAATCTCAGAGACCTAATAATAATATTTTCTTTAGGTATTTAACTCTCCTGCATTGGTTCGGAAATGTAACTCTGCTGCAATAATTTCTGTTTATATTCATTAATAGATTAATATTCATCAATCACTGGAGTACCCACTGTCTGCTATTTAGTCACTGTGCTATTTTCAAAATAGGGAATAAACCTGATTTTAAAGACTCCTGTTCTAGTACAGAAAAAAATGACCATAGTTGATTGTGAAATTCTAAGAAATACACCACATGAGACATACTAATGAGTTAATAAGATCATGCAGAAATTGTTTATTATGAACCCATAGTATTTTCAGTATTGTACTGAACAGAGATCATTGTCCTTAAACAAGTTAAAATCAGAATCAAATCACTTGCAATCACTCCTAAACTTTAAGCTTATTGAATGTTTCTTTCTTTTTTCTTTTATATTCTAGTTTAGTTAGAATACGGTGTTATATTAGTCTCACTAAAAAGCAGCTTACGGAATGGGAGAAGATATTTGCAAATGACATATCTGATAAAGGGTTAGTATATAAAACCTATAAAGAACTTTTACAGCTCAACACCCAAAAACCAAATAATCTAATTACAGAATGGGCAGATGACAGGAACAGACATTTCTCCAGAGAAGACATCCAGATGGCCAACAGACACAGGAAAAGATGCTCAACCTCACTCAGCATCAGGGAAATGCACATCAAAATTACAGTGAGATATCATCTCACACCTGTCAGAATGTCTAAAATCAAAAACATAAGAAACAATAAGTGTTGATGAGGATGGGGAGAAAAGGGAACCCTTGTGCACTATTGGTGGGAATGCAAACTGGTGCAGCCACTGTGGAAGTGTGGAGATTCCTCAAAAAATAAAAAAATAGAACTACCCTATGGTCTAGTAATTGCATTACTGGGTATTTACCGCAAATAAAACAAAACAAAACAAAACCAGAAGCACTAATTCAAAGGGCTATAAGCACCCCTATTTTTAAAATTTGTTTAATGTTTATTTATTTTTGAGAGAGACAGAGACAGAGTGTGAGCAAGGTAGGGGCAGAGAGAGGGAGACACAGAATCCAAAGCAGGCTCCAGGCTCTGAGCTGTCAGCACAGAGCCCAACATATGGCTCGAATTCAAAAACTGCAAGATTGTGACCTGAACTGAAGTTGGACGCTTAACCAACTGAGCCACCCAGGCACGCCTGTACACCCCTGTTTTTATAGAAGCATTATTTACAATAGCCAAATTATGGAAATAGGCCAAGTTCCATTGACAGATGAATGGATAAAGATGTGATATATGTACACAATAGAATATTATTCAGCCATAAAAAAAAAGAATGAAATCTTGCCATTTGCAATGACATGGATGGAGCTTGAGAGTGTTATGCTAAGCAAAATAAGTCAATCAGACAAAAACAAACATCATATGATTTCACTCATATGTGGAATCTAAGAAACAAAAAAAGCAGGCTTCTTGAGTATTTCTCTTATCTTTTAAATACCTCTCTCATTTCACAGTGTCAAAACAAAGTATGCACAGTAATAGTTTGTTGAATTGTGTAAAACAAAACTCTAACAGATTTTTTTCCAAACCAAAGTTTTTGCCAGATCTATAAAGCAAGAAATAAATTTGTCTTAGGAATTTAAGTATCTTCCATCTAAATAATTCCTTGTATTTTCCTCTTAAGCAACATTTAGTTCTTCAAAAATATTTATTGAATATCTAATATGTACTTAATACTGTGCCAGGTGCTATGAAGGCAGCCAAGATAATAGAATAAACTTCTAATTCGTTGGAGTTCCAATTAAATAACCTAAAGTTAAACCAATTTGGGAAGGGAACATTATGCCTTTGAGACTCTAGGTTTCTCTTGATTAGGAAGTATTAAAAATTTCAAGTAACTAAAACAGATTAAGGAGAATTCAAGGATGCCTCTCACTAGTAAATTTGGATTAGTCTGGCAAATTTAAGACCTTAAATGGAACTTTCTAATAATTAGAAGAGAGAGAACATTATAATTACAACATTTGTAGAATCTATGTTTATCTCTCAACTTTCTTAATCATTTTCTAAGTATATCTGGTGATGGGGTTTTATAACTCAAGAAGATATTTCTCTACATTCTGTATATTTCTTCTTTTAAAAAGCCCTTTAATTTTGTATTTTGTTTAAAGTCAAAAGCCCCATGAATATGAGACCAAACTGAGTGAAAGAATATAGCAGTAAAAATCATATGTGACTGTCTCTCTTGCCTGACATCTGCCTTTTACGTTCCTTTCAAGCTAAACTTTATAAGAATTGACTATAAAAAGTTTTATCGACAGTTCAGTCTTAATTTTTCAAAGGATTTCTTTTCTCCCCTGAGCGATAATAGTTGTCTTTTCACAGAGTTCACTAGTTGCAGATACTTCCTAGCTATACTTCATAGTATGTAAAGTGTAATTTCTGATCACCTGCATGTGATTTGTAGTTCCTGAGATGTACTTTGCTTAATATTAGTACCACACAGTGACATTGGCACAAAGACGTTTTTCATATTCCATGGTATTATTTTCAGTTTCACTTTGTAGTTGTTAAATAAAATCATTAAATGTTTTTGTAAGTTTTATTTTCTGCACAACTAGGGGCTTTGGGAATCTCTATTAAGTCAAGCATTGTGCTCTTCAAAGCAGGCAATTAAAACCTAATACTGAGTTGTTCTACCAAAGGAGTTTAATATCAAAGGACATATATACATATTTGAATAGGCCAGTATCTCTCGTTTCACTTTAATGATTTCTTATATGCAACAACCGCTTGTAGGGTGCTTATCCTGTCAGCATATAAATATTGTGTCATCTCTTCTTGGGAAGTTCTACCTACATACTTACTAGAATTCCTCTTTGTCCTTGAAAGGAAAGTTAAATCCAAAAGAACAATAAAAGTTGGTCAAAATAATGAGAGAAAACATGAACGCGATGTATCCTGTGTCGAAGTGAACCAAAACCCTTCTGATAGGTTATGTGGTATTAATAGATCATATTTCGTGACACTACCAGATATCAGAAATCAAATGGTCATATCAAGGTATTGGGAATACTAAAAATCACGGTATTCCTGAAATGCTTTTCTTATTTGCCTTCACCTTTACGCATTCCACTACTCCTCAAGGCCTGTCTCAAATTCTTCTCCCATAGAGCAGTCTGCATGGATTTTAGCCAACTTTTATTCCTCTCTTTTTTTGAACACTTCTTGAATGGTTGGATTAGAACACCGGGCATTAGAAAACCAGAAGAGTGTATTAACCAAGAAGCAGAGAGGGGAGAGTTTCAACAAAGGGCTAATCTAAAGTATCCCACTACTGTGGACTCCCATAGCAAATAAAGCTGGCGATTAAATTTCTTCTTTCCTACTGATAAAAAAAACTCCAAGGCAGATTCTGATGTTCCCTAAGTTGCCTTGCTGGGTTCACAGCATGCATGCACTTGGTATTTATTGATTTATCGGTTATCTGAATCTTGACACATTACTGACATTTTCAAATTTTAAATAAAAATATTCCTCTCTACCCCTCAGTGTCATCCCTGATAATGTCTTTTTATAGCATGTTCTACTAACTGTAATTATTTTACTTACATATTTGTCCCCTTGGTTATTGTCTATCAGTCATTAGACTGTAAACACCACAAAGGAAGAACCATACATCCCGAGCCTCTAGCACCGTGCCTAACCTATAGTAGGATCTCAGTGTTTGTTCAGTGAATGAACACTCTACTTAAGGATAAAAGTAGTACTTTATTGTAAACTATACTTTAAGTTGTTTTACATCTCTTTTCTCCAAAATGAGAGAGAAAGAGAGAGAGAAGGAGAGAGAGAGAGATCTCTTAGTCAAAGGGCTAGAGATTATACATCTTCTTTCTTCTTTCCAGAGTGCTCTATCTCAGTATTTCTCTTAGCACAAATAAGAATTGCCTGGAGAACTTGTTAACGCAGAGAGTAAGTGGTCCCATCCCCAGAGATGGTGATCATTTGGTCCCTGGCAGTGACTCTGCTGCTGATCTGTGAAGCATACTTTGAGTAAGACCACTCTAGGATGTTAGATGTATGGACACTTGCTCAATAGAGCGATGTGTACTTGCTTGTTTGCAAAGTAATGAACCTGCTTACTGACTCATAGATGTTTGAAACTTGCAAGAGCCTTTGCGGCCACCTGGCTGGCACGTATCTGATACATGCACTGTAGTGCTATTCTCTGTTTAACCTGTGGCCTCAGGATCTCACCATCACCATCGCTCCAGGGAAACCTGATCTGGTCCGATCCTACCATTAAAGGTGAAAAACCCTGAGGTTTCAGAGAGTCTAACTCTCTTGACAAAGACCCTACAACTCAGGTCTTCTTAATTCTTGTTCAGCTTTTAGCATCAGGATAGAAATTTGCTAAGATACACTGAAGCACCTTCGATCAAATTAGAGTGTCCACAGTATGCTACACAGAGAATTTCATTCCAATAACATGCACTTTCCATATACCTTATTCATCATTCCTTGAGATTTTTCCCAAGTCGGTTTATACCACTGAACATTAAATTACATGAGAACCTCCTTTATATAAACCTAGAGTAGCTTACTAAAATACAAAGTTTTTGTTGTTTCTTAGGTGGTTTTAATTATGTATGTTTCATTTTAGTATTGCATCTTTTCCACTTCATCAATATTATGTTATGTTAGCAGTAAGTACAAAATAATTGAGAGCAAACTATGACAAATTGAACTAAGCCAAAGGAGAAGAAGAAGAAGAAGAAGAAGAAGAAGAAGAAAGCAAATACACTTGTGATTTGAGTTTTTTCTAGTCCTTGAAACTTTGAGAATATCTGTCTTTATTAACTTTTGCTTTTTGCTGATGGTTTCTCTCATTTTATTATAGCTCATAGCATTGTAAATTAATTTAACATGAACGATAAAAATGTTGCTCTTGAAATGTTTCTCATTAAATTATGAAAAAGATATTACAATAAATAAAGGAAAGGAATGCCTCTACT
>NW_027532848.1:880030-882116 GCF_008692635.1 Crocuta crocuta
GTCCTTTGAAAGTGAAATACCTTTTTTTCTTGTGCTTCATTTAAATGCATACTAACACCAGTTTTTTAGTTCTTGCTAATGATGGGCCCAACTTTATATTAAGAACCGCAAAGTAAATTTCAGCCAATTACTTCATTCAGGGGAGTCATTAAATGGAGGTACCTCTGACATTTTGGAAGGCATGTACTGCCAATTAGCTGAAATACTACTCAATGTCCTTTCTATGGTTACAGTCTTTCTAGTATATTTCTACTTGAAGATAACCTCTACAGAGAAGGTGAGAAGTTGCTACTTAGTGGTATTTGTTAGGATGGGATCACACATGTGGATGAATGTGGAAGACATTCATCTATATTTCTCCTTCACTCACAAAGAATTGTACTTAATTCATCCAGAGCATACAGGCACAGAGGATTGAAGCTCGAAAGTAAAAAACGAAACAAAACAAAACAAAAAGAGGAAGCAACCTGAGGCCCCTCAACTAGATAGGCTTTTTTTTTTCATATGGAATTCAATACATTATTTTTAAATCCTATGGAACAATCTTATATGAACATACATATAAATATTCTAGGTGAGCTTTTAACAGTGAGGCATATGTTTAAATAATTTATCTCCCCTAATATGTAAACCACGAAAGGGCAGAATCACTTACTAAATGTAAGGCTCTGTAGAATGCCGTGGGGTTATGGCAATGATCCAATCCAAATCCCACCTCCGGGAACTTATATGATAAGGTACAAATAAATGATTACAATGCAGTGGAGAAATGGCACATCCCACCAAAAAATAGCTGATGAGAGTATTATAGAAAGTAGTCATTTGGAAAAGGTATCAGAAACCTTTTAGAAGATTTTCAGATTACATTAAAATGCCCAGTTAATCAACTGTCAAAACTATCATAGGATTTCAAGAAATGATCAATTTTCAAAAACCTTAGGATTCTATGTTATAAAGCACATCGGGTATCCAAATGGTAGTTTGGGGTGATTCAGAAAGAGTTACAGGCCATTGCCTCCCATTGCAATAGCTTGCATACGTATTAATTAAATCTGTATTGCAGACTTGCAGAAGACTTGATTCTTCTGAGTCAGAAGACTAAAGGACTGTGTCCAAATTGTTTAGGCTGCATTAGTTAGAGGGTACACCTCTGAGCTAGCTTGTCTGACATAGTTGTGACTGTGAAAGGGAGGGGCATTTTTGCCCTCCATGAGACACCGGCAGCATCTGGAAGCACTTGTAATAGTCACAGGTCAAGTGTAGTGGGTAGAGGCCGGGTATGCTGCTGAACACCCCACAATGCACAAGTTAGCACTCCACGACAAAGACTCTTCCAATCCAAAATGTCAGTAATACTGAAGTTGTAAAAATCGTGGTCTATTGTAGTGTTTACTCATCTTTCTTGAATTTCTCTTTTCCATAGTAATCTCAAATGCCCAAGAAATTAAAAAATCACTTAGTCATTTTTGCATGCTGTAAGATAATGAAGTGATTTTAATTATTTAGTGTAATTTTTATATGATAAAACATTGATAATATAAATACTGTTACATTATTCAGATTAGCATAGTTTATATTAGTATATTATTTAAGATTTCATAGCATCCATTTACTGAACTTTATAATAATATTCATTATATAGGGATAAATGTTTTGCTTTTATCATTTTTAACAAGGGTTCTTTAATAGGAAAATGTATAAATTAATAATATATTTTAAATTACCTGCTGGGTTCCGGGACAGAATATGGAGACTGAAATTTAACTGATATATAACGTCAGAGAAAGAACTACTACTTTTATGACTGGATATTTGGAATTCTTGCCTCCACCCCACCCCCCTAAAATTGAGCTAGTTTGCTTTTTAGATAACATGAGATAACAGAGGCTCAAGCTGACATTGTCAAGCATATCTTGGAAAGATACATTGTGAGCAACAGTGAGCACCATTTCATCCTGAGATTTTTATTTAATTGATGGGCTGTGGTGTCTGAGCATCAAAATTCTTAAAAGCTTCTCAGGTAAATCTGACATGCAGCAAACTTTGAGGACCTGTTTTTGTGTGGGATCCCACTTGGAAGACTCTA
>NW_027532848.1:882146-888796 GCF_008692635.1 Crocuta crocuta
ACCAGCCTTCTTTCTGACCCTGGACAAATTACAGACCACATACCACAATTTCCTCATCTGTAAAATGGGGACAATAAAAATGTCTACTTTTGGATAATGGATATATAGCATTTACAAATTAGTTTCCTCTGAAGATCATCTTGAGGAAAATATGCAGAATTATTATTATTTATAGTTTTTCAGTAACTTTCTGTATTTCAACATCAGTGTTATTAATGGTTCCTGTCTTTAACCAATGATCCAAATGTGGATATAAGTTATAAAGATAAAAACAATTTAAGACAATTGGAACACTCAAAACTCACTTAGTAGCTGACGGTATTGAGTAATTAAAGCAACTGAGTGAGTGAGTCACACCTCTTTGATCCTTCCCCCCATGTGTTTCACACTGTCATTCCATTATATGTAATTAAATGACATGCACATGCTCACACACAAAGGTTTTCAAGAATAGACTCATATGAACACGGTGAACGTTTTTGCAAACACCTGGGAAATTGCATGAAAAGCAATTTGAAAAGGTTCTGCATAAGGAGATGTGATCACAGGTAGACTAACTGAACAAATAGTGATGAGGAGAATTAATAAAACACCAGCTGGACATGTACCAATGAGTGTAAACCATCATAATTCTACAATAGTAGCAAAAAAAAAAAAAAGCTTTGGGTAATCCTTTCAGGAAACTCTATCAAAATGATTGCATTTAGAAGACAAATATTTATTTCGGTGGTTAGAAGAGAAGATCTCTTATTATTCCATCACCTGTTTTGGTGTGGGTGGTTTTTTCAAAGTTCATCTTTACTTATAAATTGTCACTAAAAATTAACTTTATTATTACAGCATTGGGAATTGGCAGCCACCCAATTCCTCACTGGGATATTTATAAGATTCATTTATACATTTTTTTAAGTTTATTCTTTTATTTTGAAATAGAGTGATCAGGGAAGGGGGAGAGAGAGAGGGAGAGAGAGAATCCCAAGGAGACTCTATGCCGTCAATGCAGAGCCCAATGCTGGGCTTGAGCCCACAAACCATGAGATCATGACCTGAGCCAAAACCAAGAGGCAGACGCTTAACTGCCTAAGCCAGTCAGGTGCCCACATTTATACATGTTTAAACTAGGCTTATTGTCAAAGCCACTGTCCCTAATATATGGCAGTATTACTACCACCCCACTGAGTAAACAATAATATAGATACATTTTTGGTGGGTACTAGATGCTGGGTACTGGACTAATATAAGTACCCAGTCATTGATAATTCAGAGATGAGTAAGACTTGGGTTGACCTGAGTTATGTTGTCAGGAAATTCGCATGACAGTTGAGAAAAGGAAAGGGAAATTGAATAAGAGATGTATAAGGCATATGCTCTAGCAGAGTATGAAATGGATAACTGCCCAGTGGCTTCCAGCCAGGCTTCCTAGAGGAGGGGACATTTGAGTAGCATTTTAAAGGCTGAGTGGAAATTCACTCATTGAGATAAACTCCTTAAGAGGAATTACTTCCATAGAACTTGCCATAAGCCCAGAAATAAATGGTGTGCGAAATCAGTACCATCTGTCAATTTATTCAACCTATTTTGCTCTCACCTTCAGAAAAAAAAATTCAGAAATATAACAAAAAATTTGCATTTATTTTGCTATCTCCTCAAATGACTTAATTTGAAGATGAAATTGAATATAATGGAAGAGAATCTCCCCTGGGGGAAAATACTGTTTATTGTTTGCTTGCATTTAATTATTTTCTGTCAAAAATATCTTATGGATAAACTTGATGATTAAATACCACATTTCTATATTGGTAATGCCATTGATTTTATAGTATATTAATGACAAAATGCCTATCTTAGTGACTTGAGCAAACTTAAATGAATAAAGTACAAAAATAATTTGTATCACACTGTTGTAGCTTTATTAAATTAACTCAAAATAGCAGTCAGTGAAATACAGGCCCTTGATACCAAACACCTTCGTTACAGGATTAGTTTCTGATTGTCATCAAGTCAGAGAAAATTATCTAATAAATTGTTCACTTACAAAATGAAAACTAGGATATCTTCTAGGGCCATCCTTGTTATCTTCATTTTTCTAGAGCAGCTCTGTCCAGCAGAAATACAATGTGACTTAAAATTTTCTAGTAGCTTTTCAAACAAAGTAAACATGAAGAGATGATATCAAATGTAATACTATGTTGGATGTAACCTAATATGCCTAAAAGATTATCATTTGAACATGTAATTCTTATAAAAGTTATTAATGCGGTATTTTTCCATATGGTTTACTCTTCTTGTCTGTTATACTCTTAGAGCGCATCTCCGTTCAGCCCGGCCACATTTCAAGTGCTCAGTAGGCATATGTGGCCAATGATTACCATATTAGAAAGTACAGTTCTAGAGATTTCCATTAATCCAAAAAGAAAAAGACCTCCAAACTTTCACTGATAAGTAATTCTTCACTGCTAGCCTTGGGAGGATTTCCAGATGTAGTCTACAGATTTTAAATATTCTCTCTTACCATCTCTGAGGACTTCAGTTTTAATGCCATACTATTCTTAAAGAATGTCAGACATTCTTTTTTATGGAATGCTCTGAAAGAGCAATTAGAAGTTTATGATGCACATAATGCAAAATACAGGTCATTTTCAAGCCTGTTTTAGAAGCACAAAAACCATAGTCATTTATCACTTGTGAGGATACTGTCTCAACTATGTCTTTGTTTGGGTATGGGTGATATTGTGAGAACTTTTTGATAAGAAAACAGTCTTTAAGAACAAGATTAAGAACAAGATAGAAGACTAAAATTGATGCCTAGAATGAAAATCTTTTTTTTTTTAAATGGAAACCTGGTTTAGTCTATCTGTGGGGGTACATCAGGGAGATGCCATTTTAAGAATATGTCTCACATTTGTTAAGTTACTGAAAGTTACTTGACTCTTAGTGACTTAACCAGAAAATGCCCTTGTGGCTAGAGTCCTTGATTTTCAGGTAATCCTTGCTACCTTTGCAAGGCCACTGGGACCATTTTGCTTTGGAAGACACATTGGCAGCCATTCAAAGTAAGACTGAAGTATCAACACTTTGGAAAACAGCTACTAATGAGCGATCAGAAACCTGACCTCAAAATTACTTGTGAGTTGTGAATCAGCAAAATAAACTCAATTGTTCATTTGCTAAGTATGCATCAATTATCAGGTGCCTTCTCATTTATAAGTAGTTTTTTTTCCCAAAAAGTTGGTTTATAATTCAGATGTTTGGAATGCATTTTACCACAGGGGAAATATTATAAATTATAATTAATTTCCTGAGCTATCTAATTTAATTTTTAATATGCCTGCATGCATTACTTGTCATTTATAACAATTCTTTCCCCCAAGTGTTCACTTCCCACTAGAGTAATGAAAGTGGAGTATTATTACATGGTACATGGTTGGATACTTTTACAAATTTTAATAATTAAGTATTTATGTAATATGTTTTAGAAAAATGTAGCTAGTACCATAAACAGTTGATTTGAGAATATCATTGCTTAGAATGAGTCTAAGGAAAACCAAATGAGTCAATACGAGTCAACTTAGAGAAAAACATCAGGTAAATAGGTGGACAAACATGCCATTGGTTCTGAAGGTCGTTTGCGAAACTTTACGGTTATTTGACTTGCTGAAAATGCCTTCAGACTTCCAATTAAGAATGCCAGGAACTCGGGGCGCCTGGGTGGCTTAGTCGGTTAAGCATCCGACTTTCGCTTAGGTCATGATCTCGCGTTTGGNGAATTCCTGGAACTCATTTCCATCCCCTGATGCCTCTTGTCTTCTTCTTACCTGGACTTCCTTCCTCTCTCTCCTACCCTCTTCCCACTTCTGGTTTTACCAAGGACAGCAGCTCCAGGAAGGAAGAAAGATGGCAGGAGGTGGGACGAGAAGGGACACAAAATTGTAGAGCAGCTCTGCCTTGAGGGTTTGGGACATCTTCCCTGATATCTACGAGATGAATTTCTCAGATGGGGAGAAGATTTACGGGGTGGGCTAAGCTGGCCAGCATGCTGTCCATGCTCTAAAGTCATGAGAAATTGATTTTGAGACAACCGCGGCTTGGTAAAACGAGTTTGGATGGGGAGAGAGGAAACTGGCAAGTGAGCAAGCGTTGGGAAGAGTTTTTTTTAGGTTTTCCTTGAGTAGCAATGGTAAACCACTTAAGTTTGTTTGGTAAGCAGAGGAGCGACTTCACATAAAAGGAAATCTGGATTGAGGTGGGAGGGACAAGAGCTCTGAGATGAAAATATCCTTCATTAGAAGACTTAGGAAACCCATATGGGACACAGTGCTGTAAGTGGTGGAGAGATGGGAGTTGATTCCAAGGTTTGGTTGTTTTCGTTTTACTGTGGTTTGAAGCTAGATTTTGCCGTATTACATAACGGATTAATGTGAAGAGTTAAGGGAAAGGAAGAACCCAAGGCTTAGACTATGTTCAAAGGGGCAGCATGTTCTGATTGTACTTGGGATTTATAGAGGTGACATAGACAAGTCGTTGCCATGAGGGAAGTTGTATTACTCATAATTCCCAGGAGAAGGGGACATGCCATACCATGCAGGGCTACAAGGGGAAGTACTGGGGTCATTCAGGAGGCAGAAGGAGCAGAGGAGAAAGCATGGTTTCTCCTTTATTGCGGTTTGCCTCTGAAGGAATGGACAGGGCAGGTAGGCAAGTTTGGGCAAATTTAGGATTGGATCCTTTCAATAATTTCAGCAGCCTCCAGGCTATCGGGTGTCTTGTGGTCCAGTATGTGGCCCTGGAAATACCAGCTCGATGTGTGAGAATAAATAAAGGAGATGACTGGAGATATGGGCTTTACAAATGAAAGGCCCAATCACAAGGGAGTCATCTGCTGTCTCTTGGAATCTGTTTCGCTTGGGAGGGGCTCTCTCACTGGTCAGCAAGGCCCCCAAGATGTCAAAGCATAATAAAATAGAGAAAATAAAAAAGCATGATTAATACTCAGGGTAGATGTTGTATACACCTTAGGACAGTGGCTCTCAATGTTAGTTCCACTGGAATCACTTGGAAGGCTTGTTAATACACACACGACAGAACCTCACCCCCTGAGTTCCTGATTCTGGAGGTCTGGGACCGGCACGGAGAATTTGTATTTTTAAAAAAGTTCTCCTGTGCTGCTGCTGGCCAGAGATCAACTTGAAACACAAAGATTTAGGATATGTACAGTTTGGGGAATATCTGAAAGGAGCAAAATTCAGGGACTGTTCCCGGGCCGTTGGCTGTACAGCTGGGAAGTTCAGCCTAGGGTATTAGGCTAGAAATAGAAACTTGGGAGATCGTCTGTATCCAAACAATAATTGAAATCTGGGAAACACCTGCAGGGCAAGGGGGTGTCTGTGTACAAAGTAAAATAAAAACAAACAAACAAACCTGAAGTCCAAGTTTCACTGACCCTTTAGAATAGAGGAGGCAGAAGAACCCACAGAGGCGGGCCAGGAAACTTCCGAGAGCCTGAGGAGGCCCAGGAGAGAAGACGTTCATGGTTAACATGAGACGTGCTTCCACATGATTGTGCTGGCTTTGCCCCCGTGCTTTACCTGCTGGATAATTCATTATAGTTATAAATACATACTTTAATAAAAAACTCAAGTAATGCAACTCAATTTTTAAATAAAAAATTTCGTGTCCAAATAGTCACCTTGGGAGACTGTGGAATCATTTCCAGGCTATTCTTACCATCCCAACCATCTCGGCACTCCTTTAACAAGGGCTGTCCGGTGCTGTGCTTTCTTCTTTTTCAGTGCTTTCAGAGGTAGCGAATTTTCCTATTTTGAGGGTGGATTTGGTTTTTTCCATCAGTCTTTAAAACCTCTTATGATTTACAAAATAAATAAATGGTAGACCTAGATGCAATCAATTCTTTAAAAAATTGGATACCTACTAGAATGTCTTCTGTTATTGGAAACTCCTCAAAGGCAGTTTCAAAGGAGGTATTTCATTCTTAAACTATAACATTACTCACTACATTAAAGGACAAACATTCATGTGAATGAATACGTTCTTGGCTACTTTGTTTTCGGTGCCTTTTAACTTGATAGTCATCTCAGACAGATGCATATATAAATTCCACTTTCTCAGAAAGCCCCTGAGAAATGTCTTGACTCAAACTTGATTCTGAGATTCCTGGTACATAGGCAGTCTATGGTGACAACCTTGTCAGCCTGTCTTTGGAGAAGCTCTGGATCCTATTCTGGATATTCCCCGCCCCCTCTTCCCTCCCCCCCTCCAACCATTCTGCTATCAAGAAGGCAGACAAAAATAGTCAGGGGAATATTTTCAGAAGGTAACATTTTCATGGAAGACATTTCTCTCCCATTGGGAATTAGTTTACTAAATGTAAGGTATTACCTTCTCTGGGCAAGAAGCCTTTCATATTTATATAAATGCATGTGGCACTTGTGTCACAGATAAATTGTCCCTCAAACTAGCACAGATTTAGCTAGAAAGAAGAGTTCTGAGATTTAGCACAGATGTAGCTTTTAAAAATATACGATTTCAAACATGATGTGCTATTTCAGGTTCCCTTCAGTCATTTTCAGTCCTTTTTTTTTTTTTACTTTCTATCCCACTGTGTGTGTGTATTTTATCTAATTCATGTCCTG
>NW_027532848.1:888975-889242 GCF_008692635.1 Crocuta crocuta
TCCTGAGATTTCTGTGTCTCTGGAATTTTACCTTTTTCTGACAAAGAGAAAACCTGGTTTTATTTATTCCCCTGGTCTAGTTGTGTTCTGGATATAATCAGTGACAGACCATAAATTCATTATGTTAGGCTAAACTTGAACTTACATGGGAACTACTTGAGGACTTGTTAAACACATGATGAAGGGTGCCACCACCCGAATTTCAGATTCAGTTAGCGCTGTAGTGGGACTCATAACCTGCATTGCTATCAAGTTTCCAATTGAGAC
>NW_027532848.1:889282-893535 GCF_008692635.1 Crocuta crocuta
TTGCTGAGAACATTTGAATATAAGAAAACTAGATGTATTAATTTTCTCCTGTGACTTTCACCACTGAAGACATTCTGATGGAGAAAGAGACTTCAAAATGTGTAATCACTTAGGTTTGGGTGGAGCCAGAGAATTTGTATTTTTACCACATTCCCAGGGAATAGCTGTTGTTGCTGGTCAAGGACCACACTTGGTGACCCACTAATTAAAATATCATTTAAAAAATTTAGTCCGTGGGAGCTCCATGGTCCAGTCAGATAAGTGCTTGACTCTTGATTTCAGCTCAGGTCATGGTCTCACACTTCATGAGATCAAGCCCCTTGACACTGCAGAGCCTGCTTGGAATTCTCTCTCTACCCTTCCCTCTGCTTCCCCCCTCCTCACTTTCTCCCCCTTCTCTCTCAAAATAGATAAATACTTAAAGAATTAATCCAGCAAAACCTCCTACATAATGGGGCATAACGAATTATTTTGGTTTAATTTGGTCGGTAGTTTCTCGTAGGCTAAATTAGCACCAGCAAAGCCGAGGTTCAATTTATGTTCATGGCAGTCATGAAGGATACTTTGGAAAAAGCCATGATTGGGTTTGGAGGTAAGCATGAGTAGGGAGGAAGAAATTTAAAAAAAAACAGATGCTAAAGATTAAGTTGTTCATTGTGTGAAGAAAGAGAGAGAAATGGAGTAACCAGAAATTTCTTAGACTGGTTCAGTAAGGCAGGTCTGTCACAGCCACAAAGGAAAGATCTGCAAATTCCCTACATGGGGTGATTTCCTCACAAAGCACACAGGAGATGAGGGATTCATGGCCTCCCCTTCAGACACACTCTGTTCTTCGTTCATGCTACTTCTCTTTGTATGTCTGCACTCTCCCGACCCTTGGCTCGGCTGTCAGGTTCCCACCCTCTAGAGTTTACATTCTCATTGGGAAAACAGCCGATAAGTTTGTGAGTTATGTTTATTTAGTTATTTAGTTATTTATTTTTACAAAATCACTCTGGCTGCTGTGTGAATAGTAGGATATGGAAAGGGTGTGAGTACAGCCCTGTTCTGAATTCCATCTCCTCAGAGCTTTCTTCCGTAACTTTTAAGTCACCTCCCTGCTGATTGTTCGCTGTCAATTTACCCATTAGTACCCTTCCTCTTAGTTAATGAACACACATCTCAACCTCAGCTCTGCTCTTCTCCCACCGCCTTCCATTGTTACCTCTCCTCTCTCCATTTCACGGGCCAATCTTTGTGAAGCAATAGCATGGCTGGCTAACTCCCCTTCTTTACCCACAATTCCCTTTCAGCCCATATTATCTGGTTATTACCCCTCCCTGCCAATCAAACTGCTGTCACCAAGGTAGTCAGTGCCCCTCCTTCTCAAATCACCTGACTCAGTCTCTCTGTGTAATTCTTTCCTTCTTGAGTTCCTTGATGTCCTCTTACCCAGGTTTTCAAATCTCACCTATCAGCCTATTATTCAGTCTCTCTCACAGGTGATTCACGCCCTGCCTCTTCCATGTATGGATGTTCCCCAGACCCCATCCTCAGCGCTGCTCCACTTTCCATCCCACACCCTTTTCATGATCGTATCTTCATCAGAAGCTCCATCTAGTACCTATAAGCAGATGAGTCCCAAATCGTTATCTGCATCCTGTATCTTTCTCTTGGGGTTCATTCTGTATTTATGTCTGCAACTCCCCAATGAACCTCTATATTTAGGCCATAAGACTGATACGTACTGATAAGCACAGGTGAGGTGTACCGGCGAGTGTCTGCTCTGGTTGGTTGGGTTTTTGCTGTAGCAGATGTTAAATATTTTGAGAATTCTTCCTGTCCATAGTCATTTCAAAACTCTCATGTCCCAAACTGAAGTTCTTAGTAAATGTGGACATTTACTTCTATTCCCTGTTTCAGGAAATGACACCATCATTTACCCAATTTTCTAAGGCAGGAGCCTCTCAGTCCAGCCTGACGTCTCTCTTTTGTGTGCACATCTGCTCTGGCATGCAATATTGCTGACTCTGCATCCTACAAGCTCTCCTGAAACAGACTTTTCTCTATGACTGTCCTTTATTTCAGGATTTTACCACTGTGGAATCAAGCACACCTGATTCAAATCTTGTAGCCTTAGGCAAATTTCTTAATTTCTTCTAGCCTCACTTCCTCATAGAATTTCTGTGTTGACTGGCTGAAAGGAGTGAATGAAATAATTCACTTTTCTATTTTCGCTATGGTGGCCTGTGCTTTTGATGTCACATCCATGAAATCAGTGCCAAGACCAACATCATGAAGCTTTTCCCCTATGTTTTCTTCTAGGAGTTTTAGAGTTTCGGGTCTTAGCATTTAAATCTTTAATCCATTTTGAGTTGAATTTTGTGTATAGCGTTAGATAAGGGTTCAGTCTCATTGTTCTGCATGTGGATATCCAGTTTTCCCAGCATCTTTTACTGAAGTCACTATCCTTTTCCCATTGTAGATCTGGGTACTCTTGTAGTAGGTCAGTATGGATTTATTCCTGGGCTCTTTCTTCTGATCCGTCGGTCTTCGTGTTTTTATAGCAGTCCCATACCATGTTTTAATTACTGTAGCTTTGTAATATATTTTGAAATTAGGAAGTGAGATGCATCTAGCTTTGTTCATCTTTTTCAAGATTTTCTTGAAATTGAGAGTCTTTTTTGGTTCCATATGAATCTTAGAACGTTTTTTATCAATTTCTGTACAAAATGGCATTGGGATTTTGATAGGAACTGCACTGAATCTGTAGATCACTTTGGGTAGTATGGACATCCTAACAATATTAAGTCTTCCTATCCATGAACATGGATGTCTTTCTTTTTTTGTCTTTTTGTATATTCTCTAATTTCTGTCATGAATATTTTGTCATTTTCAGGGTATAAGTCTTTCATTCCTGTACATAAATTTATTCTTAAGTGTTTTATTCTTTTTGATGATATTGTAGATGGAATTGGTGTTTCAAATTTCCTTATCAGATAGTTTGTTATTAGTGTAAAAAAACAATTGCTTTTTGTATGTTGATTTTGTATCCTGCAACTTTACTGAGATTACCATATAGAGACAGTCAGGTATGTAAAATGCAACCAAGAAAGAATAGGTACTATGGTGTTTGTCAATGATGTTATTGGGATTAGTTTCACCTAGAAAACTATAGTAGTGTCTAAACTGGTCCTCCTGCATCTAGTTGCACTTCAACTTCTAACATGAAGTCTGACCTTGTCACCTCCACACCTGTGTTTAAAACTCTTCAGTACCTTTAAGATAAACTTGCACATCCTTGGAGTAGCATTCAATGCCATTCCTGATATAGATTTTCCATGACCCCTTTTCTTTGAATCCTTCTGCAGGTGAAATATAGCAAAAAATTCACGTTTTCTGGACACTACCCATCTTTTGTCTCCATACTTTTGTCTGCTAGGAAGACCTCCCCTTAACCTCTGTCTTCAGCCCAATTAATTTTTATATATTGTTTGAAGTAATCTCCAATTGTAGAATAGAATCCTGGTCCACAGGAGCTGTCACATCTCTCAGTCATTAAGTCAAACAAGATGAGTATGCCCCAAAAAGCTGTTACTCAGATATTTCAAAGATAAATGGCTACTAATCATTCCTATAGGAAAGGAAAAGGCAACAAAATGGTGGTACTAATATAAAAATACATAAGGATATAGTTTTTTCAATTCAGGATTTTAAAAATAACTTTTTAATATAAAGATACTAATTATAGGGGCACTTGGATGGCTCAGTCAGTTAAGCATCAGACTTCGGCTCAGGTCATGATCTCACAGTTAAGTGAATTCAAGTCCCACATCGGGTGAGCTTGAGCCTTCAGGTGAGCCCTGCTTTTCTCTCTCTCTCTCTTTCTATCTCTCTCTGACCCTCACCCTCTTGTGTCCCCTCTCTCTCTAAAAAAGAAGTTTAATTATATATCAAAACTGATTTTTACAGTGAACATTTATATACCCACCACCTATAATTTGCCATTAACAGTTTACTCTTTTTCCATCTAACTATCGTCCCTCTTTTTAGGACTATTTTTTAATATTCTGATAATCTTACCTTTAAATAATAAGTTGTCGTTTTTAAAAAATAACATAGATGTTTCTGTATGGGAAAGCAAAGTAAACTTGTTCTTGTTAAAACAGTATAAATCGACTGCTTTCAAAGTCAATCCATTGAAATATCTATTAAAAAGTAAACCAGAAAATGTAAAACCGGTTTTATTAATATTCCACTATACCTGATTAGAT
>NW_027532848.1:893597-898560 GCF_008692635.1 Crocuta crocuta
TTAGATGTAGACCATTAGGAAGAATTGTTTCAATTCAAGGGTCTGGGTTTGGCCAAAGACAAAAGGCCTAAAGTTTTCTATTCCAGGGAAATGTTTTGCAAAGACTGTTTCTCCTCTATCTTTATAAAATCTAACTTTGACCTATATTTTGTTAATGCACCATGGGTTAAGCTCTACTATGACATGTGCTAAATAGATCTGGCAGTTGGGAAATTGGATTTTTTTAGTTCCTTTTACATTAAATCCCCATAACACTTTATTGACTAATTTGTTATCATTACCATTTTAAAGAAAACTGTCAGGCTGGCAGGTGAGAGTTAAAAAGAAACAAATCCACATGGTAAACCCACTTCCCAGTCAGTCAACATGGAGTCAGTGTGTCCTTCTAAATTAGTAAGGCATAGTTTTCTACAAAGTCACAGTATGACTTTAATCCGCTTCAGTAGTATTGCTAAAATAATGGAGAATACAATACCTTCCATAGAAAATGTTTCTTTTCCGTAAGTTTTCATGACTGTATGCTGCAGTGACCACATTTTTCAGTTCCAGAATTAGTAGCACACCATTGTGAATGGCTCAATTCGCATTGTGATTACTCATTCAACAACATTCTGGAGGGTTTACGACGTGCAAAGCATTACATTAAGTAGTGTACGGGCAGAAGCTCTCCACTGCAGATGATCTGTGAAGATTTCCTCAGTCAGCACAGAAATGAGAAATATAAAGGGCGAAGGAGAGAGGAGGGGAGGTGGTTGACGGAAAAATCATGGAATCCTGCCACCTGCCTTTCTTAGGAAAGTCTGCCCTTTAGCCTGAGAGCATGCTCTTGTGATGTTTTTAGTTGTTAAAATGCCCTTTCAATTACGATATAGTGGCACCAGTCTATGGTGAGCTTTGTTTTTGTTCTAATAGTTTACCTGCCAAAATTATCATTTGATGCCTGTGTTAATTATCATTTGCCACAGCACTGCTGTGAAACAGGTCACCCCAACACTCAGTAGCTTAGAACAATAGGTATTTCATTAGCTCCCTAGCTTGTGGCTTGATTTAAATCGGGTATTTCTTCTGCTCCGGCTGAGCTAGCTTGCACATCCAGAGGATGCCGAGGAGCTCATGTGTCTGAGGGTAGCTGGATTGGCTGGGCTCTACCACCCTTACCTTGCTCATTCTTCCAGCAGGCTAGCCCAGGCATGTCCTCCTGGCATGGGTAGAAGAGCAGGAGAGGAAATATAGAGACAACTTTTTAACCCTGTGCTTCCCTCAAGCCTGCTAATATCTCATTGGTCAGAGCAGTTTTTATTGCCCCATGGTGGTAGGCAGAATAATGGCCTCCCAACAATATTCTCGCCCAGATCCCCACACTGTGAACATGTTATGGTACATGGCAAGGGGGAATTAAAATTGCTGAGGGAATCAGTGTGGCTAATCAGGTGACCCTGAGATGGGGAAATTATACTGGATTGTGCGGGTGGGCACGGTATATTCACAGGGTCCTTATAAACCAAAGAGGGAAGCAAGAGAGTGGGAGTCAGAGACAGAGAGAGATGGGAAGATGCCATGCTGCTGGCTTAGGAGGAAAAAGGAGCCACTAGCCAAACAGTGTGGGTGGCCTCGAGTAGCTGGAAGGGACAAGGAAACAGATTCTCCTCTAGCTTCTTCAGAAGGAACACGGTCCTACCTACACTTTGATGTTAGTCCATGAGACCCATTTCAGACCTGAGGCTTCCCGAACGGGAAGAGCATAAATATGTTTTGTCCTAAGCTACTAAGTGGCAGTTTGTTACAGCAGAAATAGAAAAATAAAATACCCTTCATTGTCCAGTATTCTCACTAACATCTATACTATTATTTAATGTTTTTCTTAAAATTAGCTGGCATTTTCTTTTTTTGCTTTTAAGTAATAATACCTGTAACATTATAGTTTGATGTGCTAGTGGGGTTTTATTTTAAATAATAAATCTGCATGAAAATACATGTTAGAATGTAAACTGTTCTGTGTAACACTACAAGCCAACTCCCTACCTATAGGATTAGGCAAACCACATGTGGGGACATGGGGGTGTAGGTGGTCTAAGGGAGCAAGAGACTGCAAAAATGAGAATGCCCCAGAGAAGGAGGCATTTGGTCAATGCATAGAATTTGGGGCAGACAAAGGTAGAAGAGAAAGACAAATGACCCAACAAAGCTGTAGCACACTATTTGCACTTGGATCAAGCAAATTGAAGTTTGCTCCTGTGGACAAGTCTTAATGCTGCTGGACTCATTGTTCTTTCCGCTGATGGAAATGTTCACCAGGACTCTTGCCTGTCTTACGGTTTAAGCTTTGATTTCTCATACTTCTTGTTAGAAACATCTTCTCCCAAAGTCCCAGCCCTCCCCCAGCTGAGACCCACACTCACCCCTTTCTGTAAAAGAGTGCAAACTTGTTTGCGGCACTCGGGCAGTCATCATGATGTCATAGTAAGCAGACAAGGTATCTCATGGCCTGGGGGCTCCCAGTTCCTTAGTACCTGCCTCTATGTCCCAAGGCTGAGGGCAACCAATACCTCACGTACCTCAAACCCAAGCACACTGCATGCTGTGGCACACCCATTGGAACCTGCTTTCAAATATTTATCTGTTCTGCACTTCTTTTTTTCTTTTTAATAGTTTATTTATTTTTGAGACAGAGAGAGACAGAGCATGAGCAGGAGAGGGGCAGAGAGAGAGGGACACACAGAATCTGATGAAACAGCCTCCAAGCTCTGAGCTAGCTGTCAGCACAGAGCCCAACATGGGGCTCAAACCCACGAACCGTGAGATCATGACCTGAGCCCAAGTCGGACATTTAACCGACTGAGCCACACAGGCGCCCCTGTTGTGCACTTCTTGAAGACAATGATTTCGTTCTGTTATTCCTTCTATTCATCATTTATAACATCATGGGTGGTAGGTGTGATTGTTGATTGAAATTGATTGTTCACTGTTGATTGGTAGGTCATTGCTGATGGAAATAAAATGAAATGTATAGCACATGACTTGTTCAAGATCAAGCATTTACACAGCTTTATTTCTCTTCCCTTTGCTACCCTCCAGTGCCAGTTGTACCTACTGACGGGCCATGTCTATAGTCCAGGCCCATCTTCATTTTTGCGTCTCTGATAGTGCAACAGAAATCCAAGACTACTCTATGGTGGGATTTGTCATTCAAATCCTGTGGCTCACAGGCTTGGTATTCGATATGTGAGGAATAAGCGTGGAGGGCATGACCTGGGATTTGATAATCCCCACATTCCTGACTTTTTTTTTTTTTAACCTCCTCTCCCCTGGCCTCCCTATTGGCCCAGTAGTTTTAGTTATTTGGGTACTAGTAAAGCCTTGGCAATTTTTCTTACATCTGCTCTCTAGAAGCTGTCACAGGTGAGTGGAGGCAGAATGGCGCTAAGCAGTAGAAGAAAGGACATAAAACCAAGAGCTAGAAGTCCTGGCTTCCAGTAAAAGCTCTGTAGTGGGATTTAGGGGAGGTCTCTTAACTACCCTCAGCATCAATCTCTTCATCTGTGAAATAAGATTAATGCTATCTCTCCAGCCTATGCTTCAAGGTTGTTTTGAGGTTCTTATGTGACTCCCCTACCCTGCCCATGCAGCACATAAATCTCAGATGTACACAGAGAGCCTGTAATGTTCTACAGTAAACTTATTATTTCTAGGATTTTAAAAATCCATGATCAGCATTGATCTGGTTCAACCTGATAATATATTAAGTGTCAATATGTGTGGGAATCTCTCTGGTTATTGATGGTCATGGAAGTGCATGCAGTTTATCTAAAATTGGACCGAGTTATATTCTTACTGTAAGTCATCAATCTTTGTTTTTAGTAGATTTAGTTTTTTCAGTATAAAGATCATTTTGGTACAAAATAGTTAGACAACTTAAGTGTTGATTAATTTATGAATAAAATGATGACCTCAAAAGATCTACTTCTTTTAAATGTAACTTTTTTCTTACATTGAAACTAATCTGTCATTTCAGACAGGGAAACCATGTCATTAGAAAATTCATTGGCATTGTGGAACTAAAACAATGGCTTGTGGAACCTCTCTCAGTTTCATTTTTTCTTTGTTTGACGAATGGAATGGCGATCATTCTAAGAGTTTATGAAGCATACTAATTGACAAAAAAGTGATATATTTTGCATACGTCTTCCATTATTCTCTTTAGCCCGCCACATGGAAAGCCTCCCGCTTTGTCCCTGGGTTGATTTCTTCTCTTAAACCTTTTCAGTTCGAAGCCCAAATCGCTGTGGTTCTTTGAGAGGCCACACAAATAAGGATTGTCCCATGCCAGCACTTTGAAATGTGATATTGTAATTACTTACCAAGTGAACATTAATCACTACTAGATTAGAATGGAATTACCTGTTATATTCACATGAATAGTAGATGAGCTTTTCCCTGATTGATGTTGTTATAATGAATAAAATAGGAATTAATAATGATCTGGCATTCACCAGAAAAGGCGTAGTCGTTAAGGCCGTACCATCAAAAGGCAAGTAACACTTTACAATAAGCAAGTATTAATTAAAGTAAAATCACAATGAACTCCTGTTGAATTACTTATATCTGCATTACAAAGATATTAGGCTATTGAGATTAATGTGATTGCAATACATTTTATAAAAATTAATAAGGAACAACCATTTAAAATATTTAGGAAGCATTTACTTGTTTGTGTTTGCTCCATAACTCGGCCAGCTGCTTCGCTTCTTTGACTTATTAGCATAGGGGCAGTGATGAGCAATACGAGGCAATAGATACATTAAGTCCTATCTTTTTGTCTGAAAGTATGCATTTTGTGCTTTGCAATTTTTGCTCATCTCCAGCAGAATATTCTAAAGGGCCTCTAAATTGTAGATGTAGCATCGACTGATTTCTGTTTCTTTTTATTAAAAAAGTATCTGAAAGCTGATCTGCTGTGGACATT
>NW_027532848.1:898661-900805 GCF_008692635.1 Crocuta crocuta
TGATCTGCTGTGAATATTGAACCAGATGTTAAGGAACACCCTGGTCAAAACTGAGACGTGGGAGCAGAGAAGCAGAACTAAACCTTCATATAGAATTTCGAAGGAGTAATTGAGCATACACCTATCAAGGGGGATAAAAAGTCAGGCTCTCTCAGTCAAGGTGCTTCCTTTCCTTTTAAAAAAAGAAAAAAGAATTTTGAAATTTTCTATAGCAACTAATCCATAACAGAAAGCAGAGAGTTTTGCATCAGTTAAATGATAAAAAAAAAAAAAAATCATTCATATGATTGTGNCTTTGTTTCGAACATGTTAGAATGATATTAAAAGAGCTATAAAGCACCTTTGTCTAACATAAGAGTTAGCATTTAAACCCGATTAAAACAATTATGTCTTAAAGAATGTGCGTTAAAACTGGCAAAATCTAAATGAGGTCTGTATTTCCCTTAATAGCATTCTACCAGTATCAGTTAGCTTTAATGATGTACTATGATTATTTTAAGTTTATTTATTTATTTTGAGAGAGAGAGAGAGAGAGCGAGCAAGCAGGGGAGGGTCAGAGAGAGAGGGAAAGAGAGAGAGAATTCCAAGCATGCCCTGCACTGTCAGTGCAGAGCCCAATATGGGGTTCAATCCTACAAACCTTGAGATCATGACCTGAGCCGGGATCAAGAGTCAGACGCTTAACCAGCTAAGCCACCTAGGTGACACTATCCTCTGGTTATTTAAGATACTGTCATTTTGGGGCACCTGGGTGGCTCAGTTGATTAAGCGTTTGGCTTCGGCTCAGTCATGATCTCACAGTTTGTGGGTTCGAGCCCCGCGTCGGGCTCTGTGCTGACAGCTAGCTCAGAGACTGGNTCCATTTCAAAGTAAAAGTTATATTTAATAAAATTAAGTATATACTTTAGGAAAAGGCTATCTTTTCTCTATAACCAATGGCTCACTGCTCAGTTTGAATGAATATGTCGTGGTAGTTGGCAAATTAATTACATTTCTGACCAGGACTTCATCGGTGGCTTTTGAACTAGTAAGGGAGTATGTGGGCCAACATATGTTACGGGACATATAAATATATAAGGTAAAATGATAGAAGTTAAATATTTCTTGGTGGGTTGCACTGGGTCAATTTAACACTGCTTATGTAGGAAACTACTGTGATTGTAAGAATCAACACAGCCAAACAGCCAGGTAAATTAAGTGAACTTTAAAGGTGTTGTGCTTGAGATTTGAAATGCCTTACAATGAGCTTTGCATTTATTGTCATACAAGGTAGACACATTCTTTTTTGTTTTTGCATTCCACATTATACACTATAGTATCAAAGAAAGACTCTGAAATTTGCACTTAAAATCCTGATGTGCCCTCCCTTCCGAAAAGGCAGTGCCACAGTGAATACAACCTTCAGAGTTAATAATATCTAAGAACAAACCCAGTAGTTGTACAGCATGATTTAGCTCCTGTGGTGACTATTAGTATGANGCAGCGTTACACTTGACATATTTCCAGCTGTGGCTTTTTTCCACCATCCTCAGTAGTTCATAGATAACTTCAGATATTCAACAGTGAAAGCACACCGTCGAGATTTTATTTCTGTAGCACCAATTTTGTGTGAAAAAAAGATTTCACAGAATCTCACAGAAGTTCCATAACTACTTTCATTATACATCTAAAAAATAGCAAAGGTTAAAAGAGCAGAGCAGAATTTTAATAGAACTACATCATGAGCCAAATCCACCTCATTTTCATCAAGAAGTGGCTGAGGCATCGTGTGCACACAACACCACTAGGTGTTTGCAAGGAGGCAGAAAGGTAGAAAGAAAACTTCTCTAGCCCTTGGGAGTCATATGTTCTAATAGTATAAATGTAGCAACTTTAGATAGACCTATTAACACATATCTTATGTAGCTTGATGCTCACTGTATATTTTGCGATCATGCAGGAACCATGAAAGGGTCCCTATGTCATTTAAACAGGAAATTTTTATGGAGAAGGTGACATTTGTAAAAGATGTGAGGAAACAAGCCTTTGTGAGTAAAATCCTAGTTTTCTTTGGACGCTGGAAATGAATTGGAGTTAGCTTTACATCTGATATGGTCAAATATGATGCACAGGTTGCTGAAGACTGAGAAGAGAGAAGCTAAATA
>NW_027532848.1:900811-909705 GCF_008692635.1 Crocuta crocuta
TGCTGCATTTCAGAAGAAGCCATCCCCTGTTGGCTTTGTGTGTCTCACGTTAGTGGTTAAGTAAAGTGCTGGCCATCTGGGCACCTTTCTGGCTGTGCCTGCCAACGATTGTATATTCATGGACAAATAACTTAGCTTTGCAGAATATTAGATTCCTTGCCAATAGGCAAGATTTCTTTTTTCTTTTTTTAAGTTTGTTTATCTTAAGAGAGAGAGAGAGAGCACAAGAAGGGGAAGGGCAGAGAGAGAGAGGGGAAAAAGAGGATCTCAAGCAGGCTCAGTGCTGTCAGCGCAGACCCTGACGCAGAGCTCGAACCCACGAACCATGAAATCACCACCTGAGTCGAAATGAAGAGTCTGACGCTCAACCGACTGAGCCACCCAGGTGCCCCTCATTAAGTAAGATTTCTCAGTTGCCTTTTACATCCACATTTCTGTGTTTTGCACAAAGACGTTCCTTTGCACCAGAACTAACCCACAGTGGAGGATGGTGATAAAAGCTGACCTGTGTCTGAACATTGGCTATGCCACTTTCCTAAGATCACAGTGTGATGTTCCTACAAGCTTAGCCTCTCTAGGACTCATTTCTAAAATAAGAGGAACAAAGGTTAATATTGTGAAGATTGATGGAAATAAGTTATACGAAGTGTAGTGCCCTGCATATCCTGAAGACTTAGTGTGTGTTAGCTGCATTTTATTTTTATCATGATTATCATAGTTAATAATAATGAACCCTGATTATTGGAAGAGTATGTTTTGTCCTCTTCTTTCATAGTCAAAGTAAGGTTTTTAAAATGTTTATTTATTTATTTTTGAGAGAGAGGGAGCTTGAGAGCAGGGGAGGAGCAGAGAGACAGAGAGAGAGAATCCCAAGCAGGCTGTCAGCTGTCAGCGCAGAGCCTGACATGAGGCTCAAACTCACAAACTGTGTGATCATGACCTGAGATCAAGAGTCAGACACTTAACCGACTGAGCCACCCAGGTGCCCCATCATAATCAAAACAGGTTTTCAAGGGTCTTTTATCTCTTATTTCTGATTGCACATTATAAATGCTTAGAGTAATGTGCTTCATTTGTATATGGTTCTTGATCATTGGCAAAGTGGTCATTCATGTTATCTTTTTTTATAGTTTATTGTCAAGTTGGTTTACATATAACACTCCGTGCTCATTCATGTTATCTTACTAAAATTTCAAAAGCGAGTATAGAAAAGCCAGAATTTACAAGAGTACAACCAAGAGAAATAAATATTTTGCTCCCTGGATTCTTTAGTTTAGCTGATTCAAATCTTCTCATGTCTCATATCATCTACCTTGACGAACAGAACACAAACCAGAATATGACCTTGTGTGTACATATTCACCCAGGCTGAGAAAGATCCAGAGATACAAATATTGGAATAATCTGGATTTCCCAGGAGAAGCTAGCACACACAGTACAATTTCCAGGAGGTCTATAAACAGTATTAAAATATCAGCCTTAACCATACAATATTTACAGTATTCAAATGTTTTAGACCTACAAAATTAGCAGGGTTTTCTTTTTGCATCTTTCAACCTAACAGTTAAAACCATGTAGCTTAAGGTTGCAAATTGTTTCCACATATTTTACAGCAAAAAGTGAAGAGGAAAATAAATATTGCTAGTAAGTTACACGTGGGAAATTCAAGGCAGAAAGAATTCTATGTCATATATAGAGCCGTACTTATTTACAGTCCTCCAGTGAATTGAAATAGTTGAAATAATCACACATCCCTCCCCCACGTTTATTTTACCCCCTGACCTATGCAACTGGCCAGATGTCTCCTTAGCAAAAGTTTTCTTTCCATAGGTTATTTATAGGAATTTTCAGGGACACCTGGGTGGCTCAGTCGGTTGAGCATTCGACTTTGGCTCAGGTCAAGATATCACAGTTCATGAGTTTGAATCCCATATTGGGCTCTGTGCTGACAGCTCGGATCCTGGAGCCTGCTTTGGATTCTGTATCTCCCCCTCTCTCTGCCCCTCCCCTACTTGTGTGCGCTCTCTCGCTCTCTCTCTCTCTCTCACACACACACACACACACACACACACACACGTATAAATATACATTTAAAAATATCATAGGGATTTCTGGCTAGAAATGATAGATCATGAAAATTTACTACAATGAGAATGAGGGAAATAAAATATTTACCTACAAGGTGAAAGTAGATGGGAGTCAAAATAACAAAATATGAGCAATGACAAATTTTGAGGATATGTAAAGGGAATGGAGAAGTTAGCATCTCTAGGAAAATGGAACACTAAGTACCAAGAATCTGGAAAGTCTTGGAAATTGGAGGCGCTAGCTACCACAGAAGGCAGGAATGGCCATAGGCTGATAGTAGGGACGTTAGTCAAAAGTGTTTGAGAAGCATTTAGATCCTCATACCGCTCCGCCCTTTCCATGGGGCCAAAATTATTGCCTCTTCCCTACCTAACCAGGAGACCAGAGGTTTGTTCTCCAAGGAAATTGTACTCAACATCTGGGGACATCAGGTAGAGAAGGCAAGAGAAAATTTCCACATTGAAAATGGGAAGTGAGTGAAACTGCATATACTGAGTAAGATCCCCCACTTTCCCCAAAGCTCAAGTCCTCACTGGCTCCAGGCATACTGGCACCAAGTGTATACTCCCAGTGAGGGGATTAAATGTTTTCTCTGGAAAGACTGAGTGGCCTTAGAGGAAAGACTCATAGATACTCTTATTGGCTGTCCTTGCCCACTTAACACAGGATGAAATTCATCTGGTGAGAATCCCTACAAACAAAGCTTATCATTAATTTTTTTAGTGCCTAACTCCTAAATATGGGTGAGAAATGAGACCAAAATATAAAAACAGGGTGGGGGGGGAGAATTCAGGGAAAATAGATACCTATAACTAACATCTCTAAGACATAAATGAAAACATTTGATCCATAAAAGAAGATTTTATTAAAAAGAAAAATTCACAGAACAAGGATGTACTTCTGGAAAATAAAATGTAATAGCGAAGTTGTAAAATTAAATTGAAAGTGGAAGGTAAATCTCCAAGAAAGCTGATAAGATAAAGACTAAGAAATGAATAATAAAAAAGGAAAAGATGGTTAAATTAAAGGATAAGTCCAAGAAATCCAACATCTCACTAAAGGAATTCTGGAAAAACATATAAGGAAGAATTTATCAATATATATATGAGAGAACATTTCCCACAAATGAATGACATACATGTTAAGGTTTAAAGTGCCCACCAGGCTCCTAGCACACAAGAAAACACCGTACAAGATGAATCATGTGACATTCCAGAAAGGCAGTAAAATTCTAAAACCTTCCACAGAAGGAAGTAGATATTGAGAGGGAAGGAAGGAGGGACACAGGCCGAGAGTGATAGGGAGAGAGAGGAGGGGGAGGAGGAGAGAAAGAAGGGGGGAGAGAGAGGCAGAAAGAGTCAGAGAGACGGGGCAAGAGAGATAGATTAACAGAAACCATGTCACTAATGAAGAATTAAAAATCAGAAGGGATGGGTGGCTCAGTTGGTTAAGCGACCAAGTCTTTGCTTTTAGCTCAGGTCATGATCTCATGGTTCATGGGACTGAGCCCTGTGTTGGGCTGTGCACTGACAGCATGGAGCTGGTTTAGGATTCTCTCCCTCCCTGTCTCTCTGTCTCTCCCCTGCTCATGCTCTCTCTCTCAAAATAAACTTAAAAAAAAGAAAATCAGAATGGCATCAGGCCTCTTAATAGCAATACTTGAAGACAGAAGCTAAAGAATCCATGCCTTTACAATCTGAGGTAAAATAATGTTCAAACTTGAATTATTAAATATATTGTTAAGCATTTAGGGTGTCAAAAATTCACTTTCCAAGTACCTCCGTCAAGAAGCTACTAGAAGACAAGCTCCATGAAAACCTAAGAATTAAACAACAGAGAAGAAAACACAGCATCTGGGATATAAGATAACAGAGGGACTGAAGAGGCCCTAGTGTCACAGTTGTGCTGCAAGTCTAAAGAACAGTCTGCTTCTGACAGAATTATGGACAAGCTCTTCTGACAAAACTTCTAACAAACCAACAAGAAAGGCAGGTTGAAACATAAAATATTGCCTTGTCTGTTCGCTGATAAACAGGAAGCTCAGGTTCTAATAGTTTCTCAGGCATAGGAGGAGCAGCCTCGAATATAACTAAGATCCCTGTATGAAATCAAGATCCTTAAAGAGCTACACCTGTAGTGCGAGAGCAGCCTGGGTAAAAATCCAGTTAGCCGAAAGAGGAGATGTCAAGGAAACTTGTCCAACTCACCCTGGGTTCTGGGTAAGGAAAATGTTTTCTTGAAGAATTTGCAAAATCAGGAATTCCTCTCGCATGTTTGGGGCTTGAATCAATACTACATCTATGGTTCTGAGAAACCTCAGACTCAGAAATTCACAGGAACTATCCATAGGTTGTTAGCATCCTAAAGATCAAACACTTTCTGAAAGGGTGCACCTCCAATTCAGGCCGTGCAGGATTTCCATAATTAATACCCTATCAAACCTGAGCTCACAATCTAAAATTACAGAACACACATGGAAATGCTATGCACAAGAGTCAGCTGGGGAAAACTAGATTCACCTTCAATATCTTCAGGTAATGGAATTATCAGAATCAGAAACTAAATGAACATGTTTGAAATGATTGAGGACACAAAAGAATCAAAAGCTTAAGAAAGCATCAAAGTAGTACAAATCAGTCTTCTACATATTAAATATATAATCAATGTAATAATAAAACTCATTGAAACAGTAAATAGTAAACAGAAACATAAAACTGAAAAAGAGCTAGTGAACTAGAAGGTGGTCTAAAGAAAGTACTCAAAACACAGCACAGAAGGACAACAAGATAAAAAAAAGTGTTTAAAAAACCTAAGGCACGTGAAAGGCATATATCTGATTGGAGTTTAGAAAAAATAAATAGGAGAAAGCAATATTCAAGCAGTTAGAGGTTTCCAGAAATGCTGAAAGACATGGCTTGGCTTCAAATTTTGGAAGCCAAGAAATCCCAATTCAGACAATGAGGGAAAAGAAAATTCCACCTGGACTCATCGCAATGAAATTGTCAATTATTAAAGACAATGAGAAGATCTTAAAAATGGCCAGGGAAAGAAAAGGAGATTACCTACAAAGGAACAATAGTAGACTTCTCAAAAGTAGCAAAAGAAGTCGAAGGAAGATAAACTTAAACTTCTATATAGAATAATACACGCTACTGAGTTGTTATTCACAACTAGGATGAAATAAACTATGTTCAAAAAGCAACTGGGTCAGAATTCAAACATAAGATAAGGGACTCTCAAAAGAATATTTTGATGAAGGTTGGAGGAATAGGGAGGAAAATGGACAAATAGAGCAATTTCTTTGGCTTTAAAATTCTCTGAAAGTGATTGCAAAGACACAAGTATGCAAACACTTAAAACTAAGCAAAGAAAAATAACTTGTTCCAGGAAGAACTGAAAGTAATAGGAAAAAAGAAATGTTATCACTGTATAAAGTACTTGACCTAACAGCAAACAATCTTAGTCACAATAAGATAAACCCTCAATACTGCTTTTTTTAAAAATATTTTTATTTATTTCTAGGAGAGAGAGAGAGAGACAGAGAGACAGCGTGAGCAAGGGAGGGTCAGAGAAAGAGGGAGATACAGACTCTGAAATAGGCTCCAGGCTGCGAGCTGGCAGTCAGCACAGAGCCCGACGCAGGGCTCGAACCCACGAACCGCGAGATCATGACCTAAGCGAAAGTCGGACGCTTAACCGACTAAGCCACCCAGGCGCCCCAATACTGATTTTTTTTAAGAACATTTTTATTTTGAAATACACAGGAAGAAAGAATAGTACAGAGAGGTCCTGTGTACCTTTTACTCAGCTCCTCGCCCCCCCCCCAACCCGGNTTACATGGCTTATCATACACTATCAAAACCAGGAAACTGGCATTGGTACTGTTTGCGTGCATGCACGTGTGCGTGTGTGTGTGTGTGTGTGTGTGTGTATTCGTGCCACTTTATCACATGTGTAAATGTGTTAAATGTGATAAATGACCAGCACGGTCATGGTCCAGAACTATTTCATCCCTACAAACATCCCACTCGTGCTTTTCATCCTCTTTGTTCTTAACCTTTCCCGCCATGTTCCTGGTAATCACTAATCTGTTTCCTTTCTCTCTAATTTTGTCATTTATAGAAGACTATGTAAGTGAAGTCATAGAGTTTATGACCTTTATGGATTACTGTTTTTACTAAGCATAATGCCCTTGAAATCCATCCAACTTGTTGTGTGTCTCAATAGTTCATGCCTTTTTATGGCTGACTGATGTTCCACAGTATGGATTATTAAATTCTATTTAAACGTTCACCTTTTGAGGGGCACCAGGGTGGCTCAGTCAGTTAAGCATTCAACTTCAGCTCAGGTCATGATCTCATGGTTGGTGAGTTTGAGCCTCATGTAGGGCTCTGTGCTGACAGTTCAGAGCCTGGAGCCTGCTTTGGATTCCGTGTCTCCCTCTCTGTCTTTCTGCCACTTGCACTCTTGTCTCTCTTTCTCTCAAAAATAAACATTAAAAAATACTTTAAAAAACCCATTCACCTGTTGAGGGACATGAATGGTTGTTTCTAGGTTTGGGCTATTACAGACCATGCTGCTGTGAACATATGTGTACAGGTTTTTGTTTGGATGTAAGTTTTTCTTTCTCTGGAATAAGTGCCCCAGAGTATGTGGCTGGACCATAGGGTAATGTGTGTTTAGTTTTTAAAGAAACTGCCAAACTATTTTCCTGGTGGCTGTATCATTTTACATTTTATATTCCCACCAGCAATATATCAGTGACTCGGTGTCTCTGTGTCCTCATCAACATTTGGTATTGTCGCTACATTTTCCATTTTAGCTGTTCTAATAGATGGGCAGTGAGATCTCATGATGGTTATAATTTGCATTGCCCTAATGGCTAGTGATGTTGAATATTTTTTGTTTGTTATTTACTATTTAAATATCATCTTCAGGGAAATGCTTGTTCACATATTTTGCCTGTGTGCTATTTAGACGGGGTTTTTTTGTTTGTTTGTTTTGGTTTGGTTTGTGTTTTGTTTTAGTTTTGTTAGTTGCTGAGATCATATGCATGCATGCATGTGCAAGCGATCTTGGCAGGCAGAAGAGCTAGGTCCTCATTGTCATAATGGGAGATCAATAGATAATGACTACAACTAAGAAGTTAAGAAGCTGGGTTATGACACAGCCAAGGAAACAACCCAGAAAATTAATAGGCAACCAACGGAATGGGAAAAGATAGTTGCAAATGACATATCAGATAAAGGGTTAATATCCAGAATATATAAGGAACTCATCAAACTACACGCCCGAAACACAAACAACCCAGTGAAGAAATGGGCANATAAGTCGTAGGATTATTTCATTTTTTGCAACTAAATACATACAATATTTGGATAACTTTTAAAATTAAATTCTAAAACATACAGCTTATTATTAAACCACATACTCTAACCTCAGGATCAGAAAATAGAGTTTATATATTGATTTTTCATTGACTGCATTGTACAACCTAGAAGATTTATAGATCTGATTCCTAAGGCACTTTACTAGCTAACAGTTAATCTCTGTCCACTGTCCATATCAGATATCTCCACTTAAAAGCCTCCATCTCTTTGAATCCTCTTTGCTTAGTAGCGCCCCTAATAATAGCATGCATTTCCTCACACTTTCACACTGCAGACTTTATGTGCAGGGATTGAACATATTAAGACTAGGACCAAGATGGGACACAGCCGCATCAGCACTAGACAGACATCATCTTTATCAAACCATCCCCATGTAAACAGATCCTAGTATAATTTCCTGACATTTTCTAAAGTGTTCATATCACATGAAGAAGCAAGAGTGGGGTTTGGANCTAATAAAATCACTGCCCTATAAATTCTGATGAGAAAATCATTTATTTCTGTGAACCAAGGAATATTCAAAACAAATCATCTAATGCTACTTAAAAGGGCCATCTTATGCCTCACTCACTTCACCTAGAACCTCTCAATTGGAAGAATGTTCTCCTGCTAAAGACTGACTGTTAAAACATTTGAAAGTTACCCACGTGCATCTTCTCCTTGTGGAGAAAGCTCAAAAAGCAATCTCGAGTGGGGAAATGGCCACTCTCCTGGAAGTTCCCCTGGATGGCCAATGATCCATGGAGCAAATGCCCAGAACTGTTAGGGCCTTTGTGCCTGCCATTGAGAAATGCCATGGAGCTTTCCCAGACCTCAGCAGCGAAAGCCTGAAGAGTTTCAGGCTATGGATGTTACCCAGTAAACCTCTCTTTTTATCTGAGAACACTCTCTATCTTCGTCAATCTTACATCATTTGTCTCGCTAGCTTTCACACTCGTTCCTTCTGTCTTTCTGTGTGATTCTTCGCCACCCTCTCTTTCTCTGTGTAGATGTAAGTCTGGATGCCTTTTTACCACATTTAAATAGATACATCCTTCTGAATATATGTACCTATTTGTGAACTGTTTCCTTTGCTTCTTTATTTGTTCACCTTGGTTTTTCTTGGCATTTCTTTTTTTAAATGTTTATGTATTTTGAGAGAGAGCACAAACAAGGGAGGGGCAGAGAGAGGGAGAGATCTCAAGCAGGCCCCATGCTGTCAGCACAGAGCCCAGTGTGGGGCTCAATCCCACCAACCACAAGATCATGATCTAGGCCAAAACCAAGAGTTGGACACTCAACCCACTGAGCCACCCAGGAGCCCCTCTTGCCACTTCTTTCTTTGTACCACGGTTTCCATGTGTATGATTATGGCTTTACCCCCCTCCTTTTCTTTTCTTTTCCTTTTTTAAAATTTTTCTCCCATGATTTGTCATA